>NC_142096.1:45231597-45540700 GCF_054644295.1 Miniopterus natalensis
AGAATGTAGCTACCTGCTCGGGGGTTGTCTCATAGAAGCACCTTTCCTGTAGGAGATTGTTGTAACATTCATTGTTTGGCTAAGTTCTTTAGGGTTGGTTTTGGAAGGTCTTTCAACTTTGGCCAAATCCCGCTTCGTACGAAATTTTTTCACAGCGCTGTCTCCAAGTGTCCACAAAGAGCTGCTGCTTGAAACTGTCCACATGCACATCTCCCATACTGGTGTGCTCGTTTCACTACCTGGATTTTGGTTTCCACTTCTTTCTTGGAAATGACAAGCCTTCTTTCTGCATGCTACACACACCTTGTAGCAGTTTCAGCTTGAAGCATGTTGGTGCTCTCAAAACGCTGTGTAACTTCTGTAGGGTGTGTTACTCTCCAGCACTGAATACACTACTTAGAGCTCCTTTCACCACAGACACGCAAACACATCTTTCTGTGAAAGTTCTACCTCAGGTCACTTGGAAATGTAAGGTTTTCAGGGAGAACATGAGGTCAATCATGGTTTTGCACTCTGCAACCAATAGAAATGTCCTTTTGTACATAGCCTTCTGAAATTCACATCAAAATACCCTTCTTTTCTGGTTTCTTGAATGTTCTCAACACATTAGGAGAAAGATCGTGTTTGAGCAAGAGTGATGTAGTGTGCGTTTTCCTGGATTTCAAGTGATTTGGGAAACATACTCCTTGTTTTTCCACATTGTGTAAGAAACAACATTAGGCTTTCAAGAGATTGAAACAATGCATCCCAAAACATATTCCTGCAGTGAAAACACATGTTTCTACAAAGACTTTGAAGGAGCAAGCCAAAGCCTAGTGGCAGAGTGTTCTTTCAGAGAGAAACACATGCATTTCATCCTTCTGGAGTGAGTTTTCAGCCTGGAATTCATTTGCATTTTGTACTGTGCAGAATGTAGCTACCTGCTCGGGGGTTGTCTCATAGAAGCACCTTTCCTGTAGGAGCTTGTTGCAACATTCATTGTTTGGCTAAGTTCTTTAGGGTTGGTTTTGGAAGGTCTTTCAACTTTGGCCAAATCCCGCTTCGTACGAAATTTTTTCACAGCGCTGTCTCCAAGTGTCCACAAAGAGCTGCTGCTTGAAACTGTCCACATGCACATCTCCCATACTGGTGTGCTCGTTTCACTACCTGGATTTTGGTTTCCACTTCTTTCTTGGAAATGACAAGCCTTCTTTCTGCATGCTACACACACCTTGTAGCAGTTTCAGCTTGAAGCATGTTGGTGCTCTCAAAACGCTGTGTAACTTCTGTAGGGTGTGTTACTCTCCAGCACTGAATACACTACTTAGAGCTCCTTTCACCACAGACACGCAAACACATCTTTCTGTGAAAGTTCTACCTCAGGTCACTTGGAAATGTAAGGTTTTCATGGAGAACATGAGGTCAATCATGGTTTTGCACTCTGCAACCAATAGAAATGTCCTTTTGTACATAGCCTTCTGAAATTCACATCAAAATACCCTTCTTTTCTGGTTTCTTGAATGTTCTCAACACATTAGGAGAAAGATCGTGTTTGAGCAAGAGTGATGTAGTGTGCGTTTTCCTGGATTTCAAGTGATTTGGGAAACATACTCCTTGTTTTTCCACATTGTGTAAGAAACAACATTAGGCTTGCAAGAGACTGAAACAATGCATCCCAAAACATATTCCTGCAGTGAAAACACATGTTTCTACAAAGACTTTGAAGGAGCAAGCCAAAGCCTAGTGGCAGAGTGTTCTTTCAGAGAGAAACACATGCATTTCATCCTTCTGGAGTGAGTTTTCAGCCTGGAATTCATTTGCATTTTGTACTGTGCAGAATGTAGCTACCTGCTCGGGGGTTGTCTCATAGAAGCGCCTTTCCTGTAGGAGCTTGTTGCAACATTCATTGTTTGGCTAAGTTCTTTAGGGTTGGTTTTGGAAAGTCTTTCAACTTTGGCCAAATCCCGCTTCGTACGAAATTTTTTCACAGCGCTGTCTCCAAGTGTCCACAAAGAGCTGCTGCTTGAAACTGTCCACATGCACATCTCCCATACTGGTGTGCTCGTTTCACTACCTGGATTTTGGTTTCCACTTCTTTCTTGGAAATGACAAGCCTTCTTTTTGCATGCTACACACACCTTGTAGCAGTTTCAGCTTGAAGCATGTTGGTGCTCTCAAAACGCTGTGTAACTTCTGTAGGGTGTGTTACTCTCCAGCACTGAATACACTACTTAGAGCTCTTTAAACCACAGACACACAAACACATCTTTTTGTGAAAGGCCTGCTTCTGGTCCCTTGGAAATGTAAGGTTTTCAGGGAGAACATGAGGTCAATCATGGTTTTGCACTCTGCAACCAATAGAAATGTCCTTTTGTACATAGCCATCTGAAATTCACATCAAAATACCCTTCTTTTCTGGTTTCTTGAATGTTCTCAACACATTAGGAGAAAGATCGTGTTTGAGCAAGAGTGATGTAGTGTGCGTTTTCCTGGATTTCAAGTGATTTGGGAAACATACTCCTTGTTTTTCCACATTGTGTAAGAAACAACATTAGGCTTGCAAGAGATTGAAACAATGCATCCCAAAACATATTCCTGCAGTGAAAACACATGTTTCTACAAAGACTTTGAAGGAGCAAGCAAAAGCCTAGTGGCAGAGTGTTCTTTCAGAGAGAAACACATGCATTTCATCCTTCTGGAGTGAGTTTTCAGCCTGGAATTCATTTGCATTTTGTACTGTGCAGAATGTAGCTACCTGCTCGGGGGTTGTCTCATAGAAGCACCTTTCCTGTAGGAGATTGTTGTAACATTCATTGTTTGGCTAAGTTCTTTAGGGTTGGTTTTGGAAGGTCTTTCAACTTTGGCCAAATCCCGCTTCGTACGAAATTTTTTCACAGCGCTGTCTCCAAGTGTCCACAAAGAGCTGCTGCTTGAAACTGTCCACATGCACATCTCCCATACTGGTGTGCTCGTTTCACTACCTGGATTTTGGTTTCCACTTCTTTCTTTGAAATGACAAGCCTTCTTTCTGCATGCTACACACACCTTGTAGCAGTTTCAGCTTGAAGCATGTTGGTGCTCTCAAAACGCTGTGTAACTTCTGTAGGGTGTGTTACTCTCCAGCACTGAATACACTACTTAGAGCTCCTTTCACCACAGACACGCAAACACATCTTTCTGTGAAAGTTCTACCTCAGGTCACTTGGAAATGTAAGGTTTTCATGGAGAACATGAGGTCAATCATGGTTTTGCACTCTGCAACCAATAGAAATGTCCTTTTGTACATAGCCTTCTGAAATTCACATCAAAATACCCTTCTTTTCTGGTTTCTTGAATGTTCTCAACACATTAGGAGAAAGATCGTGTTTGAGCAAGAGTGATGTAGTGTGCGTTTTCCTGGATTTCAAGTGATTTGGGAAACATACTCCTTGTTTTTCCACATTGTGTAAGAAACAACATTAGGCTTGCAAGAGACTGAAACAATGCATCCCAAAACATATTCCTGCAGTGAAAACACATGTTTCTACAAAGACTTTGAAGGAGCAAGCCAAAGCCTAGTGGCAGAGTGTTCTTTCAGAGAGAAACACATGCATTTCATCCTTCTGGAGTGAGTTTTCAGCCTGGAATTCATTTGCATTTTGTACTGTGCAGAATGTAGCTACCTGCTCGGGGGTTGTCTCATAGAAGCACCTTTCCTGTAGGAGCTTGTTGCAACATTCATTGTTTGGCTAAGTTCTTTAGGGTTGGTTTTGGAAGGTCTTTCAACTTTGGCCAAATCCCGCTTCGTACGAAATTTTTTCACAGCGCTGTCTCCAAGTGTCCACAAAGAGCTGCTGCTTGAAACTGTCCACATGCACATCTCCCATACTGGTGTGCTCGTTTCACTACCTGGATTTTGGTTTCCACTTCTTTCTTGGAAATGACAAGCCTTCTTTCTGCATGCTACACACACCTTGTAGCAGTTTCAGCTTGAAGCATGTTGGTGCTCTCAAAACGCTGTGTAACTTCTGTAGGGTGTGTTACTCTCCAGCACTGAATACACTACTTAGAGCTCCTTTCACCACAGACACGCAAACACATCTTTCTGTGAAAGTTCTACCTCAGGTCACTTGGAAATGTAAGGTTTTCATGGAGAACATGAGGTCAATCATGGTTTTGCACTCTGCAACCAATAGAAATGTCCTTTTGTACATAGCCTTCTGAAATTCACATCAAAATACCCTTCTTTTCTGGTTTCTTGAATGTTCTCAACACATTAGGAGAAAGATCGTGTTTGAGCAAGAGTGATGTAGTGTGCGTTTTCCTGGATTTCAATTGATTTGGGAAACATACTCCTTGTTTTTCCACATTGTGTAAGAAACAACATTAGGCTTTCAAGAGATTGAAACAATGCATCCCAAAACATATTCCTGCAGTGAAAACACATGTTTCTACAAAGACTTTGAAGGAGCAAGCAAAAGCCTAGTGGCAGAGTGTTGTTTCAGAGAGAAACACATGCATTTCTCCTTCTGGAGTGAGTCTTCAGCCTGGAATTCATTTGCATTTTGTACTGTGCAGAATGTAGCTACCTGCTCGGGGGTTGTCTCATAGAAGCGCCTTTCCTGTAGGAGCTTGTTGCAACATTCATTGTTTGGCTAAGTTCTTTAGGGTTGGTTTTGGAAGGTCTTTCAACTTTGGCCAAATCCCGCTTCGTACGAAATTTTTTCACAGCGCTGTCTCCAACTGTCCACAAAGAGCTGCTGCTTGAAACTGTCCACATGCACATCTCCCATACTGGTGTGCTCGTTTCACTACCTGGATTTTGGTTTCCACTTCTTTCTTTGAAATGACAAGCCTTCTTTCTGCATGCTACGCACACCTTGTAGCAGTTTCAGCTTGAAGCATGTTGGTGCTCTCAAAACGCTGTGTAACTTCTGTAGGGTGTGTTACTCTCCAGCACTGAATACACTACTTAGAGCTCCTTTCACCACAGACACGCAAACACATCTTTCTGTGAAAGTTCTACCTCAGGTCACTTGGAAATGTAAGGTTTTCATGGAGAACATGAGGTCAATCATGGTTTTGCACTCTGCAACCAATAGAAATGTCCTTTTGTACATAGCCTTCTGAAATTCACATCAAAATACCCTTCTTTTCTGGTTTCTTGAATGTTCTCAACACATTAGGAGAAAGATCGTGTTTGAGCAAGAGTGATGTAGTGTGCGTTTTCCTGGATTTCAAGTGATTTGGGAAACATACTCCTTGTTTTTCCACATTGTGTAAGAAACAACATTAGGCTTGCAAGAGACTGAAATAATGCATCCCAAAACATATTCCTGCAGTGAAAACACATGTTTCTACAAAGACTTTGAAGGAGCAAGCCAAAGCCTAGTGGCAGAGTGTTCTTTCAGAGAGAAACACATGCATTTCATCCTTCTGGAGTGAGTTTTCAGCCTGGAATTCATTTGCATTTTGTACTGTGCAGAATGTAGCTACCTGCTCGGGGGTTGTCTCATAGAAGCGCCTTTCCTGTAGGAGCTTGTTGCAACATTCATTGTTTGGCTAAGTTCTTTAGGGTTGGTTTTGGAAAGTCTTTCAACTTTGGCCAAATCCCGCTTCGTACGAAATTTTTTCACAGCGCTGTCTCCAAGTGTCCACAAAGAGCTGCTGCTTGAAACTGTCCACATGCACATCTCCCATACTGGTGTGCTCGTTTCACTAACTGGATTTTGGTTTCCACTTCTTTCTTGGAAATGACAAGCCTTCTTTCTGCATGCTACACACACCTTGTAGCAGTTTCAGCTTGAAGCATGTTGGTGCTCTCAAAACGCTGTGTAACTTCTGTAGGGTGTGTTACTCTCCAGCACTGAATACACTACTTAGAGCTCTTTAAACCACAGACACACAAACACATCTTTTTGTGAAAGGCCTGCTTCTGGTCCCTTGGAAATGTAAGGTTTTCAGGGAGAACATGAGGTCAATCATGGTTTTGCACTCTGCAACCAATAGAAATGTCCTTTTGTACATAGCCATCTGAAATTCACATCAAAATACCCTTCTTTTCTGGTTTCTTGAATGTTCTCAACACATTAGGAGAAAGATCGTGTTTGAGCAAGAGTGATGTAGTGTGCGTTTTCCTGGATTTCAAGTGATTTGGGAAACATACTCCTTGTTTTTCCACATTGTGTAAGAAACAACATTAGGCTTGCAAGAGATTGAAACAATGCATCCCAAAACATATTCCTGCAGTGAAAACACATGTTTCTACAAAGACTTTGAAGGAGCAAGCAAAAGCCTAGTGGCAGAGTGTTCTTTCAGAGAGAAACACATGCATTTCATCCTTCTGGAGTGAGTTTTCAGCCTGGAATTCATTTGCATTTTGTACTGTGCAGAATGTAGCTACCTGCTCGGGGGTTGTCTCATAGAAGCACCTTTCCTGTAGGAGATTGTTGTAACATTCATTGTTTGGCTAAGTTCTTTAGGGTTGGTTTTGGAAGGTCTTTCAACTTTGGCCAAATCCCGCTTCGTACGAAATTTTTTCACAGCGCTGTCTCCAAGTGTCCACAAAGAGCTGCTGCTTGAAACTGTCCACATGCACATCTCCCATACTGGTGTGCTCGTTTCACTACCTGGATTTTGGTTTCCACTTCTTTCTTTGAAATGACAAGCCTTCTTTCTGCATGCTACACACACCTTGTAGCAGTTTCAGCTTGAAGCATGTTGGTGCTCTCAAAACGCTGTGTAACTTCTGTAGGGTGTGTTACTCTCCAGCACTGAATACACTACTTAGAGCTCCTTTCACCACAGACACGCAAACACATCTTTCTGTGAAAGTTCTACCTCAGGTCACTTGGAAATGTAAGGTTTTCATGGAGAACATGAGGTCAATCATGGTTTTGCACTCTGCAACCAATAGAAATGTCCTTTTGTACATAGCCTTCTGAAATTCACATCAAAATACCCTTCTTTTCTGGTTTCTTGAATGTTCTCAACACATTAGCAGAAAGATCGTGTTTGAGCAAGAGTGATGTAGTGTGCGTTTTCCTGGATTTCAAGTGATTTGGGATACATACTCCTTGTTTTTCCACATTGTGTAAGAAACAACATTAGGCTTGCAAGAGATTGAAACAATGCATCCCAAAACATATTCCTGCAGTGAAAACACATGTTTCTACAAAGACTTTGAAGGAGCAAGCAAAAGCCTAGTGGCAGAGTGTTCTTTCAGAGAGAAACACATGCATTTCATCCTTCTGGAGTGAGTCTTCAGCCTGGAATTCATTTGCATTTTGTACTGTGCAGAATGTAGCTACCTGCTCGGGGGTTGTCTCATAGAAGCGCCTTTCCTGTAGGAGCTTGTTGCAACATTCATTGTTTGGCTAAGTTCTTTAGGGTTGGTTTTGGAAGGTCTTTCAACTTTGGCCAAATCCCGCTTCGTACGAAATTTTTTCACAGCGCTGTCTCCAAGTGTCCACAAAGAGCTGCTGCTTGAAACTGTCCACATGCACATCTCCCATACTGGTGTGCTCGTTTCACTACCTGGATTTTGGTTTCCACTTCTTTCTTTGAAATGACAAGCCTTCTTTCTGCATGCTACACACACCTTGTAGCAGTTTCAGCTTGAAGCATGTTGGTGCTCTCAAAACGCTGTGTAACTTCTGTAGGGTGTGTTACTCTCCAGCACTGAATACACTACTTAGAGCTCCTTTCACCACAGACACGCAAACACATCTTTCTGTGAAAGTTCTACCTCAGGTCACTTGGAAATGTAAGGTTTTCATGGAGAACATGAGGTCAATCATGGTTTTGCACTCTGCAACCAATAGAAATGTCCTTTTGTACATAGCCTTCTGAAATTCACATCAAAATACCCTTCTTTTCTGGTTTCTTGAATGTTCTCAACACATTAGCAGAAAGATCGTGTTTGAGCAAGAGTGATGTAGTGTGCGTTTTCCTGGATTTCAAGTGATTTGGGAAACATACTCCTTGTTTTTCCACATTGTGTAAGAAACAACATTAGGCTTGCAAGAGATTGAAACAATGCATCCCAAAACATATTCCTGCAGTGAAAACACATGTTTCTACAAAGACTTTGAAGGAGCAAGCAAAAGCCTAGTGGCAGAGTGTTCTTTCAGAGAGAAACACATGCATTTCATCCTTCTGGAGTGAGTCTTCAGCCTGGAATTCATTTGCATTTTGTACTGTGCAGAATGTAGCTACCTGCTCGGGGGTTGTCTCATAGAAGCGCCTTTCCTGTAGGAGCTTGTTGCAACATTCATTGTTTGGCTAAGTTCTTTAGGGTTGGTTTTGGAAGGTCTTTCAACTTTGGCCAAATCCCGCTTCGTACGAAATTTTTTCACAGCGCTGTCTCCAAGTGTCCACAAAGAGCTGCTGCTTGAAACTGTCCACATGCACATCTCCCATACTGGTGTGCTCGTTTCACTACCTGGATTTTGGTTTCCACTTCTTTCTTGGAAATGACAAGCCTTCTTTCTGCATGCTACACACACCTTGTAGCAGTTTCAGCTTGAAGCATGTTGGTGCTCTCAAAACGCTGTGTAACTTCTGTAGGGTGTGTTACTCTCCAGCACTGAATACACTACTTAGAGCTCCTTTCACCACAGACACGCAAACATATCTTTCTGTGAAAGTTCTACCTCAGGTCACTTGGAAATGTAAGGTTTTCAGGGAGAACATGAGGTCAATCATGGTTTTGCACTCTGCAACCAATAGAAATGTCCTTTTGTACATAGCCTTCTGAAATTCACATCAAAATACCCTTCTTTTCTGGTTTCTTGAATGTTCTCAACACATTAGGAGAAAGATCGTGTTTGAGCAAGAGTGATGTAGTGTGCGTTTTCCTGGATTTCAAGTGATTTGGGAAACATACTCCTTGTTTTTCCACATTGTGTAAGAAACAACATTAGGCTTGCAAGAGATTGAAACAATGCATCCCAAAACATATTCCTGCAGTGAAAACACATGTTTCTACAAAGACTTTGAAGGAGCAAGCCAAAGCCTAGTGGCAGAGTGTTCTTTCAGAGAGAAACACATGCATTTCATCCTTCTGGAGTGAGTTTTCAGCCTGGAATTCATTTGCATTTTGTACTGTGCAGAATGTAGCTACCTGCTCGGGGGTTGTCTCATAGAAGCACCTTTCCTGTAGGAGCTTGTTGCAACATTCATTGTTTGGCTAAGTTCTTTAGGGTTGGTTTTGGAAGGTCTTTCAACTTTGGCCAAATCCCGCTTCGTACGAAATTTTTTCACAGCGCTGTCTCCAAGTGTCCACAAAGAGCTGCTGCTTGAAACTGTCCACATGCACATCTCCCATACTGGTGTGCTCGTTTCACTACCTGGATTTTGGTTTCCACTTCTTTCTTGGAAATGACAAGCCTTCTTTCTGCATGCTACACACACCTTGTAGCAGTTTCAGCTTGAAGCATGTTGGTGCTCTCAAAACGCTGTGTAACTTCTGTAGGGTGTGTTACTCTCCAGCACTGAATACACTACTTAGAGCTCCTTTCACCACAGACACGCAAACACATCTTTCTGTGAAAGTTCTACCTCAGGTCACTTGGAAATGTAAGGTTTTCATGGAGAACATGAGGTCAATCATGGTTTTGCACTCTGCAACCAATAGAAATGTCCTTTTGTACATAGCCTTCTGAAATTCACATCAAAATACCCTTCTTTTCTGGTTTCTTGAATGTTCTCAACACATTAGGAGAAAGATCGTGTTTGAGCAAGAGTGATGTAGTGTGCGTTTTCCTGGATTTCAAGTGATTTGGGAAACATACTCCTTGTTTTTCCACATTGTGTAAGAAACAACATTAGGCTTTCAAGAGATTGAAACAATGCATCCCAAAACATATTCCTGCAGTGAAAACACATGTTTCTACAAAGACTTTGAAGGAGCAAGCAAAAGCCTAGTGGCAGAGTGTTCTTTCAGAGAGAAACACATGCATTTCATCCTTCTGGAGTGAGTCTTCAGCCTGGAATTCATTTGCATTTTGTACTGTGCAGAATGTAGCTACCTGCTCGGGGGTTGTCTCATAGAAGCGCCTTTCCTGTAGGAGCTTGTTGCAACATTCATTGTTTGGCTAAGTTCTTTAGGGTTGGTTTTGGAAGGTCTTTCAACTTTGGCCAAATCCCGCTTCGTACGAAATTTTTTCACAGCGCTGTCTCCAAGTGTCCACAAAGAGCTGCTGCTTGAAACTGTCCACATGCACATCTCCCATACTGGTGTGCTCGTTTCACTACCTGGATTTTGGTTTCCACTTCTTTCTTGGAAATGACAAGCCTTCATTCTGCATGCTACACACACCTTGTAGCAGTTTCAGCTTGAAGCATGTTGGTGCTCTCAAAACGCTGTGTAACTTCTGTAGGGTGTGTTACTCTCCAGCACTGAATACACTACTTAGAGCTCCTTTCACCACAGACACGCAAACACATCTTTCTGTGAAAGTTCTACCTCAGGTCACTTGGAAATGTAAGGTTTTCAGGGAGAACATGAGGTCAATCATGGTTTTGCACTCTGCAACCAATAGAAATGTCCTTTTGTACATAGCCATCTGAAATTCACATCAAAATACCCTTCTTTTCTGGTTTCTTGAATGTTCTCAACACATTAGGAGAAAGATCGTGTTTGAGCAAGAGTGATGTAGTGTGCGTTTTCCTGGATTTCAAGTGATTTGGGAAACATACTCCTTGTTTTTCCACATTGTGTAAGAAACAACATTAGGCTTGCAAGAGATTGAAACAATGCATCCCAAAACATATTCCTGCAGTGAAAACACATGTTTCTACAAAGACTTTGAAGGAGCAAGCAAAAGCCTAGTGGCAGAGTGTTCTTTCAGAGAGAAACACATGCATTTCATCCTTCTGGAGTGAGTTTTCAGCCTGGAATTCATTTGCATTTTGTACTGTGCAGAATGTAGCTACCTGCTCGGGGGTTGTCTCATAGAAGCACCTTTCCTGTAGGAGATTGTTGTAACATTCATTGTTTGGCTAAGTTCTTTAGGGTTGGTTTTGGAAGGTCTTTCAACTTTGGCCAAATCCCGCTTCGTACGAAATTTTTTCACAGCGCTGTCTCCAAGTGTCCACAAAGAGCTGCTGCTTGAAACTGTCCACATGCACATCTCCCATACTGGTGTGCTCGTTTCACTACCTGGATTTTGGTTTCCACTTCTTTCTTTGAAATGACAAGCCTTCTTTCTGCATGCTACACACACCTTGTAGCAGTTTCAGCTTGAAGCATGTTGGTGCTCTCAAAACGCTGTGTAACTTCTGTAGGGTGTGTTACTCTCCAGCACTGAATACACTACTTAGAGCTCCTTTCACCACAGACACGCAAACACATCTTTCTGTGAAAGTTCTACCTCAGGTCACTTGGAAATGTAAGGTTTTCATGGAGAACATGAGGTCAATCATGGTTTTGCACTCTGCAACCAATAGAAATGTCCTTTTGTACATAGCCTTCTGAAATTCACATCAAAATACCCTTCTTTTCTGGTTTCTTGAATGTTCTCAACACATTAGCAGAAAGATCGTGTTTGAGCAAGAGTGATGTAGTGTGCGTTTTCCTGGATTTCAAGTGATTTGGGAAACATACTCCTTGTTTTTCCACATTGTGTAAGAAACAACATTAGGCTTGCAAGAGATTGAAACAATGCATCCCAAAACATATTCCTGCAGTGAAAACACATGTTTCTACAAAGACTTTGAAGGAGCAAGCAAAAGCCTAGTGGCAGAGTGTTCTTTCAGAGAGAAACACATGCATTTCATCCTTCTGGAGTGAGTCTTCAGCCTGGAATTCATTTGCATTTTGTACTGTGCAGAATGTAGCTACCTGCTCGGGGGTTGTCTCATAGAAGCGCCTTTCCTGTAGGAGCTTGTTGCAACATTCATTGTTTGGCTAAGTTCTTTAGGGTTGGTTTTGGAAGGTCTTTCAACTTTGGCCAAATCCCGCTTCGTACGAAATTTTTTCACAGCGCTGTCTCCAAGTGTCCACAAAGAGCTGCTGCTTGAAACTGTCCACATGCACATCTCCCATACTGGTGTGCTCGTTTCAATACCTGGATTTTGGTTTCCACTTCTTTCTTTGAAATGACAAGCCTTCTTTCTGCATGCTACACACACCTTGTAGCAGTTTCAGCTTGAAGCATGTTGGTGCTCTCAAAACGCTGTGTAACTTCTGTAGGGTGTGTTACTCTCCAGCACTGAATACACTACTTAGAGCTCCTTTCACCACAGACACGCAAACACATCTTTCTGTGAAAGTTCTACCTCAGGTCACTTGGAAATGTAAGGTTTTCAGGGAGAACATGAGGTCAATCATGGTTTTGCACTCTGCAACCAATAGAAATGTCCTTTTGTACATAGCCTTCTGAAATTCACATCAAAATACCCTTCTTTTCTGGTTTCTTGAATGTTCTCAACACATTAGGAGAAAGATCGTGTTTGAGCAAGAGTGATGTAGTGTGCGTTTTCCTGGATTTCAAGTGATTTGGGAAACATACTCCTTGTTTTTCCACATTGTGTAAGAAACAACATTAGGCTTGCAAGAGATTGAAACAATGCATCCCAAAACATATTCCTGCAGTGAAAACACATGTTTCTACAAAGACTTTGAAGGAGCAAGCAAAAGCCTAGTGGCAGAGTGTTCTTTCAGAGAGAAACACATGCATTTCATCCTTCTGGAGTGAGTCTTCAGCCTGGAATTCATTTGCATTTTGTACTGTGCAGAATGTAGCTACCTGCTCGGGGGTTGTCTCATAGAAGCGCCTTTCCTGTAGGAGCTTGTTGCAACATTCATTGTTTGGCTAAGTTCTTTAGGGTTGGTTTTGGAAGGTCTTTCAACTTTGGCCAAATCCCGCTTCGTACGAAATTTTTTCACAGCGCTGTCTCCAAGTGTCCACAAAGAGCTGCTGCTTGAAACTGTCCACATGCACATCTCCCATACTGGTGTGCTCGTTTCACTACCTGGATTTTGGTTTCCACTTCTTTCTTTGAAATGACAAGCCTTCTTTCTGCATGCTACACACACCTTGTAGCAGTTTCAGCTTGAAGCATGTTGGTGCTCTCAAAACGCTGTGTAACTTCTGTAGGGTGTGTTACTCTCCAGCACTGAATACACTACTTAGAGCTCCTTTCACCACAGACACGCAAACACATCTTTCTGTGAAAGTTCTACCTCAGGTCACTTGGAAATGTAAGGTTTTCATGGAGAACATGAGGTCAATCATGGTTTTGCACTCTGCAACCAATAGAAATGTCCTTTTGTACATAGCCTTCTGAAATTCACATCAAAATACCCTTCTTTTCTGGTTTCTTGAATGTTCTCAACACATTAGCAGAAAGATCGTGTTTGAGCAAGAGTGATGTAGTGTGCGTTTTCCTGGATTTCAAGTGATTTGGGAAACATACTCCTTGTTTTTCCACATTGTGTAAGAAACAACATTAGGCTTGCAAGAGATTGAAACAATGCATCCCAAAACATATTCCTGCAGTGAAAACACATGTTTCTACAAAGACTTTGAAGGAGCAAGCAAAAGCCTAGTGGCAGAGTGTTCTTTCAGAGAGAAACACATGCATTTCATCCTTCTGGAGTGAGTTTTCAGCCTGGAATTCATTTGCATTTTGTACTGTGCAGAATGTAGCTACCTGCTCGGGGGTTGTCTCATAGAAGCACCTTTCCTGTAGGAGATTGTTGTAACATTCATTGTTTGGCTAAGTTCTTTAGGGTTGGTTTTGGAAGGTCTTTCAACTTTGGCCAAATCCCGCTTCGTACGAAATTTTTTCACAGCGCTGTCTCCAAGTGTCCACAAAGAGCTGCTGCTTGAAACTGTCCACATGCACATCTCCCATACTGGTGTGCTCGTTTCACTACCTGGATTTTGGTTTCCACTTCTTTCTTTGAAATGACAAGCCTTCTTTCTGCATGCTACACACACCTTGTAGCAGTTTCAGCTTGAAGCATGTTGGTGCTCTCAAAACGCTGTGTAACTTCTGTAGGGTGTGTTACTCTCCAGCACTGAATACACTACTTAGAGCTCCTTTCACCACAGACACGCAAACACATCTTTCTGTGAAAGTTCTACCTCAGGTCACTTGGAAATGTAAGGTTTTCATGGAGAACATGAGGTCAATCATGGTTTTGCACTCTGCAACCAATAGAAATGTCCTTTTGTACATAGCCTTCTGAAATTCACATCAAAATACCCTTCTTTTCTGGTTTCTTGAATGTTCTCAACACATTAGCAGAAAGATCGTGTTTGAGCAAGAGTGATGTAGTGTGCGTTTTCCTGGATTTCAAGTGATTTGGGAAACATACTCCTTGTTTTTCCACATTGTGTAAGAAACAACATTAGGCTTGCAAGAGATTGAAACAATGCATCCCAAAACATATTCCTGCAGTGAAAACACATGTTTCTACAAAGACTTTGAAGGAGCAAGCAAAAGCCTAGTGGCAGAGTGTTCTTTCAGAGAGAAACACATGCATTTCATCCTTCTGGAGTGAGTCTTCAGCCTGGAATTCATTTGCATTTTGTACTGTGCAGAATGTAGCTACCTGCTCGGGGGTTGTCTCATAGAAGCGCCTTTCCTGTAGGAGCTTGTTGCAACATTCATTGTTTGGCTAAGTTCTTTAGGGTTGGTTTTGGAAGGTCTTTCAACTTTGGCCAAATCCCGCTTCGTACGAAATTTTTTCACAGCGCTGTCTCCAAGTGTCCACAAAGAGCTGCTGCTTGAAACTGTCCACATGCACATCTCCCATACTGGTGTGCTCGTTTCACTACCTGGATTTTGGTTTCCACTTCTTTCTTTGAAATGACAAGCCTTCTTTCTGCATGCTACACACACCTTGTAGCAGTTTCAGCTTGAAGCATGTTGGTGCTCTCAAAACGCTGTGTAACTTCTGTAGGGTGTGTTACTCTCCAGCACTGAATACACTACTTAGAGCTCCTTTCACCACAGACACGCAAACACATCTTTCTGTGAAAGTTCTACCTCAGGTCACTTGGAAATGTAAGGTTTTCATGGAGAACATGAGGTCAATCATGGTTTTGCACTCTGCAACCAATAGAAATGTCCTTTTGTACATAGCCTTCTGAAATTCACATCAAAATACCCTTCTTTTCTGGTTTCTTGAATGTTCTCAACACATTAGCAGAAAGATCGTGTTTGAGCAAGAGTGATGTAGTGTGCGTTTTCCTGGATTTCAAGTGATTTGGGAAACATACTCCTTGTTTTTCCACATTGTGTAAGAAACAACATTAGGCTTGCAAGAGATTGAAACAATGCATCCCAAAACATATTCCTGCAGTGAAAACACATGTTTCTACAAAGACTTTGAAGGAGCAAGCAAAAGCCTAGTGGCAGAGTGTTCTTTCAGAGAGAAACACATGCATTTCATCCTTCTGGAGTGAGTCTTCAGCCTGGAATTCATTTGCATTTTGTACTGTGCAGAATGTAGCTACCTGCTCGGGGGTTGTCTCATAGAAGCGCCTTTCCTGTAGGAGCTTGTTGCAACATTCATTGTTTGGCTAAGTTCTTTAGGGTTGGTTTTGGAAGGTCTTTCAACTTTGGCCAAATCCCGCTTCGTACGAAATTTTTTCACAGCGCTGTCTCCAAGTGTCCACAAAGAGCTGCTGCTTGAAACTGTCCACATGCACATCTCCCATACTGGTGTGCTCGTTTCACTACCTGGATTTTGGTTTCCACTTCTTTCTTGGAAATGACAAGCCTTCTTTCTGCATGCTACACACACCTTGTAGCAGTTTCAGCTTGAAGCATGTTGGTGCTCTCAAAACGCTGTGTAACTTCTGTAGGGTGTGTTACTCTCCAGCACTGAATACACTACTTAGAGCTCCTTTCACCACAGACACGCAAACACATCTTTCTGTGAAAGTTCTACCTCAGGTCACTTGGAAATGTAAGGTTTTCATGGAGAACATGAGGTCAATCATGGTTTTGCACTCTGCAACCAATAGAAATGTCCTTTTGTACATAGCCTTCTGAAATTCACATCAAAATACCCTTCTTTTCTGGTTTCTTGAATGTTCTCAACACATTAGGAGAAAGATCGTGTTTGAGCAAGAGTGATGTAGTGTGCGTTTTCCTGGATTTCAAGTGATTTGGGAAACATACTCCTTGTTTTTCCACATTGTGTAAGAAACAACATTAGGCTTTCAAGAGATTGAAACAATGCATCCCAAAACATATTCCTGCAGTGAAAACACATGTTTCTACAAAGACTTTGAAGGAGCAAGCAAAAGCCTAGTGGCAGAGTGTTGTTTCAGAGAGAAACACATGCATTTCTCCTTCTGGAGTGAGTCTTCAGCCTGGAATTCATTTGCATTTTGTACTGTGCAGAATGTAGCTACCTGCTCGGGGGTTGTCTCATAGAAGCGCCTTTCCTGTAGGAGCTTGTTGCAACATTCATTGTTTGGCTAAGTTCTTTAGGGTTGGTTTTGGAAGGTCTTTCAACTTTGGCCAAATCCCGCTTCGTACGAAATTTTTTCACAGCGCTGTCTCCAAGTGTCCACAAAGAGCTGCTGCTTGAAACTGTCCACATGCACATCTCCCATACTGGTGTGCTCGTTTCACTACCTGGATTTTGGTTTCCACTTCTTTCTTGGAAATGACAAGCCTTCTTTCTGCATGCTACACACAACTTGTAGCAGTTTCAGCTTGAAGCATGTTGGTGCTCTCAAAACGCTGTGTAACTTCTGTAGGGTGTGTTACTCTCCAGCACTGAATACACTACTTAGAGCTCCTTTCACCACAGACACGCAAACACATCTTTCTGTGAAAGTTCTACCTCAGGTCACTTGGAAATGTAAGGTTTTCAGGGAGAACATGAGGTCAATCATGGTTTTGCACTCTGCAACCAATAGAAATGTCCTTTTGTACATAGCCTTCTGAAATTCACATCAAAATACCCTTCTTTTCTGGTTTCTTGAATGTTCTCAACACATTAGGAGAAAGATCGTGTTTGAGCAAGAGTGATGTAGTGTGCGTTTTCCTGGATTACAAGTGATTTGGGAAACATACTCCTTGCTTTTCCACATTGTGTAAGAAACAACATTAGGCTTTCAAGAGATTGAAACAATGCATCCCAAAACATATTCCTGCAGTGAAAACACATGTTTCTACAAAGACTTTGAAGGAGCAAGCCAAAGCCTAGTGGCAGAGTGTTCTTTCAGAGAGAAACACATGCATTTCATCCTTCTGGAGTGAGTCTTCAGCCTGGAATTCATTTGCATTTTGTACTGTGCAGAATGTAGCTACCTGCTCGGGGGTTGTCTCATAGAAGCGCCTTTCCTGTAGGAGCTTGTTGCAACATTCATTGTTTGGCTAAGTTCTTTAGGGTTGGTTTTGGAAGGTCTTTCAACTTTGGCCAAATCCCGCTTCGTACGAAATTTTTTCACAGCGCTGTCTCCAAGTGTCCACAAAGAGCTGCTGCTTGAAACTGTCCACATGCACATCTCCCATACTGGTGTGCTCGTTTCACTACCTGGATTTTGGTTTCCACTTCTTTCTTGGAAATGACAAGCCTTCTTTCTGCATGCTACACACACCTTGTAGCAGTTTCAGCTTGAAGCATGTTGGTGCTCTCAAAACGCTGTGTAACTTCTGTAGGGTGTGTTACTCTCCAGCACTGAATACACTACTTAGAGCTCCTTTCACCACAGACACGCAAACACATCTTTCTGTGAAAGTTCTACCTCAGGTCACTTGGAAATGTAAGGTTTTCATGGAGAACATGAGGTCAATCATGGTTTTGCACTCTGCAACCAATAGAAATGTCCTTTTGTACATAGCCTTCTGAAATTCACATCAAAATACCCTTCTTTTCTGGTTTCTTGAATGTTCTCAACACATTAGGAGAAAGATCGTGTTTGAGCAAGAGTGATGTAGTGTGCGTTTTCCTGGATTTCAAGTGATTTGGGAAACATACTCCTTGTTTTTCCACATTGTGTAAGAAACAACATTAGGCTTGCAAGAGACTGAAACAATGCATCCCAAAACATATTCCTGCAGTGAAAACACATGTTTCTACAAAGACTTTGAAGGAGCAAGCCAAAGCCTAGTGGCAGAGTGTTCTTTCAGAGAGAAACACATGCATTTCATCCTTCTGGAGTGAGTTTTCAGCCTGGAATTCATTTGCATTTTGTACTGTGCAGAATGTAGCTACCTGCTCGGGGGTTGTCTCATAGAAGCACCTTTCCTGTAGGAGCTTGTTGCAACATTCATTGTTTGGCTAAGTTCTTTAGGGTTGGTTTTGGAAGGTCTTTCAACTTTGGCCAAATCCCGCTTCGTACGAAATTTTTTCACAGCGCTGTCTCCAAGTGTCCACAAAGAGCTGCTGCTTGAAACTGTCCACATGCACATCTCCCATACTGGTGTGCTCGTTTCACTACCTGGATTTTGGTTTCCACTTCTTTCTTGGAAATGACAAGCCTTCTTTCTGCATGCTACACACACCTTGTAGCAGTTTCAGCTTGAAGCATGTTGGTGCTCTCAAAACGCTGTGTAACTTCTGTAGGGTGTGTTACTCTCCAGCACTGAATACACTACTTAGAGCTCCTTTCACCACAGACACGCAAACACATCTTTCTGTGAAAGTTCTACCTCAGGTCACTTGGAAATGTAAGGTTTTCATGGAGAACATGAGGTCAATCATGGTTTTGCACTCTGCAACCAATAGAAATGTCGTTTTGTACATAGCCTTCTGAAATTCACATCAAAATACCCTTCTTTTCTGGTTTCTTGAATGTTCTCAACACATTAGGAGAAAGATCGTGTTTGAGCAAGAGTGATGTAGTGTGCGTTTTCCTGGATTTCAAGTGATTTGGGAAACATACTCCTTGTTTTTCCACATTGTGTAAGAAACAACATTAGGCTTTCAAGAGATTGAAACAATGCATCCCAAAACATATTCCTGCAGTGAAAACACATGTTTCTACAAAGACTTTGAAGGAGCAAGCAAAAGCCTAGTGGCAGAGTGTTGTTTCAGAGAGAAACACATGCATTTCTCCTTCTGGAGTGAGTCTTCAGCCTGGAATTCATTTGCATTTTGTACTGTGCAGAATGTAGCTACCTGCTCGGGGGTTGTCTCATAGAAGCGCCTTTCCTGTAGGAGCTTGTTGCAACATTCATTGTTTGGCTAAGTTCTTTAGGGTTGGTTTTGGAAGGTCTTTCAACTTTGGCCAAATCCCGCTTCGTACGAAATTTTTTCACAGCGCTGTCTCCAAGTGTCCACAAAGAGCTGCTGCTTGAAACTGTCCACATGCACATCTCCCATACTGGTGTGCTCGTTTCACTACCTGGATTTTGGTTTCCACTTCTTTCTTGGAAATGACAAGCCTTCTTTCTGCATGCTACACACAACTTGTAGCAGTTTCAGCTTGAAGCATGTTGGTGCTCTCAAAACGCTGTGTAACTTCTGTAGGGTGTGTTACTCTCCAGCACTGAATACACTACTTAGAGCTCCTTTCACCACAGACACGCAAACACATCTTTCTGTGAAAGTTCTACCTCAGGTCACTTGGAAATGTAAGGTTTTCAGGGAGAACATGAGGTCAATCATGGTTTTGCACTCTGCAACCAATAGAAATGTCCTTTTGTACATAGCCTTCTGAAATTCACATAAAAATACCCTTCTTTTCTGGTTTCTTGAATGTTCTCAACACATTAGGAGAAAGATCGTGTTTGAGCAAGAGTGATGTAGTGTGCGTTTTCCTGGATTACAAGTGATTTGGGAAACATACTCCTTGCTTTTCCACATTGTGTAAGAAACAACATTAGGCTTTCAAGAGATTGAAACAATGCATCCCAAAACATATTCCTGCAGTGAAAACACATGTTTCTACAAAGACTTTGAAGGAGCAAGCCAAAGCCTAGTGGCAGAGTGTTCTTTCAGAGAGAAACACATGCATTTCATCCTTCTGGAGTGAGTCTTCAGCCTGGAATTCATTTGCATTTTGTACTGTGCAGAATGTAGCTACCTGCTCGGGAGTTGTCTCATAGAAGCGCCTTTCCTGTAGGAGCTTGTTGCAACATTCATTGTTTGGCTAAGTTCTTTAGGGTTGGTTTTGGAAGGTCTTTCAACTTTGGCCAAATCCCGCTTCGTACGAAATTTTTTCACAGCGCTGTCTCCAAGTGTCCACAAAGAGCTGCTGCTTGAAACTGTCCACATGCACATCTCCCATACTGGTGTGCTCGTTTCACTACCTGGATTTTGGTTTCCACTTCTTTCTTTGAAATGACAAGCCTTCTTTCTGCATGCTACGCACACCTTGTAGCAGTTTCAGCTTGAAGCATGTTGGTGCTCTCAAAACGCTGTGTAACTTCTGTAAGGTGTGTTACTCTCCAGCACTGAATACACTACTTAGAGCTCCTTTCACCACAGACACGCAAACACATCTTTCTGTGAAAGTTCTACCTCAGGTCACTTGGAAATGTAAGGTTTTCAGGGAGAACATGAGGTCAATCATGGTTTTGCACTCTGCAACCAATAGAAATGTCCTTTTGTACATAGCCTTCTGAAATTCACATCAAAATACCCTTCTTTTCTGGTTTCTTGAATGTTCTCAACACATTAGGAGAAAGATCGTGTTTGAGCAAGAGTGATGTAGTGTGCGTTTTCCTGGATTTCAAGTGATTTGGGAAACATACTCCTTGTTTTTCCACATTGTGTAAGAAACAACATTAGGCTTGCAAGAGATTGAAACAATGCATCCCAAAACATATTCCTGCAGTGAAAACACATGTTTCTACAAAGACTTTGAAGGAGCAAGCCAAAGCCTAGTGGCAGAGTGTTCTTTCAGAGAGAAACACATGCATTTCATCCTTCTGGAGTGAGTCTTCAGCCTGGAATTCATTTGCATTTTGTACTGTGCAGAATGTAGCTACCTGCTCGGGGGTTGTCTCATAGAAGCGCCTTTCCTGTAGGAGCTTGTTGCAACATTCATTGTTTGGCTAAGTTCTTTAGGGTTGGTTTTGAAAGGTCTTTCAACTTTGGCAAAATCCCGCTTCGTACGAAATTGTTCCCAGCGCTGTTTCCAAGTGTCCACAAAGAGCTGCTGCTTGAAACTGTCCACATGCACATCTCCCATACTGGTTTGCTCGTTTTACTACCTGGATTTTGTTTTCCTCTTATTTCTTTGAAATGGCAAGCCTTCTTTCTGCATGCCACACACTCCTTGTAGCAGTTTCAGTTTGAAGCATGTTGGTTCTCTCAAAAAGATCTGTAACCTATGTAGAGTGTGTCACTCTCTAGCACTGAATACACAGCTTAGAGCTCCTTTCACCACAGACACGCAAACACATCTTTTTGTGAAAGTCCTACTTCAGGTCACTTGGAAATGTAATGGTTTCATCGAGAACATGAAGTCAATCATGCTTTTGCACTCTGCAACCGATAGAAATGACTTTTTGTACATGCCCGTCTGAAATTCACTGCAAAATGCCCTTCTTTTCAGATTTCTTGAATGTTCTCAACGCATTAGGTGAAAGAGCGTGTTTGAGCAAGAGTGATGCAGTGTGCGTTTTCCTGGATTTCAAGTGATTTGGGAAACATAATCTGCATTTCTCCACAGGAAGAAACAACATGAGGCTTGCAAGAGATGGAAACAATGCATCCCAAAACGTATTCCAGCAGTGAAAACACACGTTCCTACAAAGACTTTGAAGGAGCAAGCAAAAGCCTAGTGGTTGAGTGTTCTTTTAGAGAGAAACACATGCATTTCATCCTTCTGGAGTGAGTTTTCAGCTTGGAATTCATATGCGTTTTGTACTTGCAGAATGTAGCTACCTGCTCGGGGTTTGTGCCATAGAAGCACCTTTCCTGCAGGAGCTTATTGCAACATTCATTGTTTGGCTAAGTTCTTTAGGGCTGCTATTGGAAGGTCTTTCAGGTTCGTCAAATTCCACATCATACGAAGTTTTTTCACAGCGCTGTTTCCAAGGGTCCACAAAGAGATGCTGCTTGAAACTGTCCACATGCACATCTCCCATACGGGTGTGCTCGTTTCACTACGTGGATTTTGGTTTCTTCTTTCTTTGAAATGACAAGCCTTCTTTCCACGGTTGTCCCATCTTTGGGGAAATTGACCAGAGAAGTCCATTTTTGAAAGGTGCTCTTCTCTGGGATGTGTTCTAAGGCAAACTTCTCCTCGAAAGATGCCTCTATCTGCATGCTACACACACCTTGTAGCAGTCTCAGTTTTAAGTATATTGGTGCTCTCAAAACGCTGTGTAACCTATGTACAGTGTGTCACTCCCCAGCTCTGAATAGACAACGTAAAGCTGCTTTCGCAAACAGATTCGCAAGCACATCTTTTTGTGAAGGTCCTACTTCAGGTCACTTGGAAATGTAAAGGTTTCATCTTGAACATGAAGTCAATCATGCTTTTCCACTCTGCAAACAATAGAAATGAACTTTTGTACATACCCATCTGAATTTCACATCAAAATGCCCTTCTTTTCTGGTTTCTTGAATGTTCTCAACACATTAGGAGAAAGAGCGTGTTTGAGCAAGAGTGATGCAGTGTGCGTTTTCCTGGATTTCAGGTGATTTGGGAAACATAATCCGCGTTTCTCCACAGTAAGAAACAACATGAGGCTTGCAAGAGATTGAAACAATGCAACCCAAAATGTATTCCAGCAGTGAAAACACACGTTTCTACAAAGACTTTGAAGGAGCAAGCAAAAGCCTAGTGGCTGAGTGTTCTTTCAGAGAGAAACACATGCATTTCATCCTTCTGGAGTGAGCTTTCAGCTTGGAATTCATATGCGTTTTGAACTTGCAGAATGTAGCTACCTGCTCGGGGTTTGTGCCATAGAAGCACCTTTCCTGCAGGAGCTTATTGCAACATTCGTTGTTTGGCTAAGTTCTTTAGGGCTGGTTTTGGAAGGTCTTTCATGTTGGTCAAATTCCACTTCCTACGAAGTTTGTTCACAGCGCTGTTTCCAAGGGTCCACAAAGAGATGCTGCTTGAAACTGTCCACATGCACATCTCCCATACGGGTGTGCTCGTTTCACTACGTGGATTTTGGTTTCTTCTTTCTTTGAAATGACAAGCCTTCTTTCCACGGTTGTCCCATCTTTGGGGAAATTGACCAGAGAAGTCCATTTTTGAAAGGTGCTCTTCTCTGGGATGTGTTCTAAGGCAAACTTCTCCTCGAAAGATGCCTCTATCTGCATGCTACACACACCTTGTAGCAGTCTCAGTTTTAAGTATATTGGTGCTCTCAAAACGCTGTGTAACCTATGTACAGTGTGTCACTCCCCAGCACTGAATACACAACATAGATCTCCTTTCAACACAGACACGCAAACACATCTTTTTGTGAAAGTCCTACTTCAGGTCACTTGCAAATGTAAAGGTTTCATCTTGAACACGAAGTCAATCATGCTTTTGCACTCTGCAACCAATAGAAATGACTTTTTGTACATACCCATCTGATTTCACATCAAAATGCCCTTCTTTTCTGGTTTCTTGAATGTTCTCAACACATTAGGAGAAAGAGCGTGTTTGAGCAAGAGTGATGCAGTGTGCGTTTTCCTGGATTTCAGGTGATTTGGGAAACATAATCCGCGTTTCTCCACAGTAAGAAACAACATGAGGCTTGCAAGAGATTGAAACAATGCAACCCAAAATGTATTCTAGCAGTGAAAACACACGTTTCTACAAAGACTTTGAAGGAGCAAGCAAAAGCTTAGTGGCTGAGTGTTCTTTCAGAGAGAAACACATGCATTTCATCCTTCTGGAGTGAGTTTTCAGCTTGGAATTCATATGCGTTTTGTACTTGCAGAATGTAGCTACCTGCTCGGGGTTTGTGCCATAGAAGCACCTTTCCTGCAGGAGCTTATTGCAACATTCGTTGTTTGGCCAAGTTCTTTAGGGCTGGTTTTGGAAGGTCTTTCAGGTTGGTCAAATTCCACTTCCTACGAAGTTTTTTCACAGCGCTGTTTCCAAGTGTCCACAAAGAGCTGCTGCTTGAAACTGTCCACATGCACATCTCCCATACTGGTGTGCTCGTTTTACTACCTGGATTTTAGTTTCCTCTTCTTTCTTTGAAATGACAAGCCTTCTTTCTGCATGCAACACACCTTGTAGCAGTTTTAGTTTGAAGCATGTTGGTGCTCTCAAAACGCTGTGGAACCTATGTAGAGTGTTTCACTCTCCAGCACTGAATACACAACTTAGAACTCCTTTCACCACAGACACGCAAACACATCTCTTTGTGAAAGTCTTAATTCAAGTCACTTGGAAATGTAAGGGCTTCATCGAGAACATGAAGGCAATCATGCTTTCGCACTCTGCAACTAATAGAAATGACCTCTTGTACATGCCTGTCTGAATTTCACTGCAAAATGCCCTACTTTTCTGGTTTCTTGAATGTTCTCAACGCATTAGGAGAAAGAGCGTGTTTGAGCAAGAGTGATGCAGTGTGCGGTTTCCTGGATTCAAGTGATTTGGGAAACATACTCCTTGTTTTGTCACATTGTCCGAGAAACAACATGAGGTTTGCAAGAGATTGAAACAATGCATCCCAAAGCGCATTCCAGCAGTGAAAAGAGACGTTTCTACAAAGAGTTTGAAGGAGCAAGCAAAAGCCTAGTGGCTGAGTGTTCTTTCAGAGAGAAACACATGCATTTCATTCTTCTGTGGACAGTTTTCGGCCTGAAATTCATTTGCATTTTGTACTGTGCAGATGTAGCTACCTGCTCGGGAGTTGAGTCATAGAAGCACCTATCCTGCAGGAGCTTATTGCAACATTCATTGTTTGGCTAAGTTCTTTAGGGTTGGTTTTGAAAGGTCTTTCAACTTTGGCAAAATCCCGCTTCGTACGAAATTGTTCCCAGCGCTGTTTCCAAGTGTCCACAAAGAGCTGCTGCTTGAAACTGTCCACATGCACATCTCCCATACTGGTTTGCTCGTTTTACTACCTGGATTTTGTTTTCCTCTTATTTCTTTGAAATGGCAAGCCTTCTTTCTGCATGCCACACACTCCTTGTAGCAGTTTCAGTTTGAAGCATGTTGGTTCTCTCAAAAAGATCTGTAACCTATGTAGAGTGTGTCACTCTCTAGCACTGAATACACAGCTTAGAGCTCCTTTCACCACAGACACGCAAACACATCTTTTTGTGAAAGTCCTACTTCAGGTCACTTGGAAATGTAATGGTTTCATCGAGAACATGAAGTCAATCATGCTTTTGCACTCTGCAACCGATAGAAATGACTTTTTGTACATGCACGTCTGAAATTCACTGCAAAATGCCCTTCTTTTCAGATTTCTTGAATGTTCTCAACGCATTAGGTGAAAGAGCGTGTTTGAGCAAGAGTGATGCAGTGTGCGTTTTCCTGGATTTCAAGTGATTTGGGAAACATAATCTGCATTTCTCCACAGGAAGAAACAACATGAGGCTTGCAAGAGATGGAAACAATGCATCCCAAAACGTATTCCAGCAGTGAAAACACACGTTCCTACAAAGACTTTGAAGGAGCAAGCAAAAGCCTAGTGGTTGAGTGTTCTTTTAGAGAGAAACACATGCATTTCATCCTTCTGGAGTGAGTTTTCAGCTTGGAATTCATATGCGTTTTGTACTTGCAGAATGTAGCTACCTGCTCGGGGTTTGTGCCATAGAAGCACCTTTCCTGCAGGAGCTTATTGCAACATTCATTGTTTGGCTAAGTTCTTTAGGGCTGGTATTGGAAGGTCTTTCAGGTTCGTCAAATTCCACATCATACGAAGTTTTTTCACAGCGCTGTTTCCAAGGGTCCACAAAGAGATGCTGCTTGAAACTGTCCACATGCACATCTCCCATACGGGTGTGCTCGTTTCACTACGTGGATTTTGGTTTCTTCTTTCTTTGAAATGACAAGCCTTCTTTCCACGGTTGTCCCATCTTTGGGGAAATTGACCAGAGAAGTCCATTTTTGAAAGGTGCTCTTCTCTGGGATGTGTTCTAAGGCAAACTTCTCCTCGAAAGATGCCTCTATCTGCATGCTACACACACCTTGTAGCAGTCTCAGTTTTAAGTATATTGGTGCTCTCAAAACGCTGTGTAACCTATGTACAGTGTGTCACTCCCCAGCTCTGAATAGACAATGTAAAGCTGCTTTCGCAAACAGATTCGCAAGCACATCTTTTTGTGAAGGTCCTACTTCAGGTCACTTGGAAATGTAAAGGTTTCATCTTGAACATGAAGTCAATCATGCTTTTCCACTCTGCAAACAATAGAAATGAACTTTTGTACATACCCATCTGAATTTCACATCAAAATGCCCTTCTTTTCTGGTTTCTTGAATGTTCTCAACACATTAGGAGAAAGAGCGTGTTTGAGCAAGAGTGATGCAGTGTGCGTTTTCCTGGATTTCAGGTGATTTGGGAAACATAATCCGCGTTTCTCCACAGTAAGAAACAACATGAGGCTTGCAAGAGATTGAAACAATGCAACCCAAAATGTATTCCAGCAGTGAAAACACACGTTTCTATAAAGACTTTGAAGGAGCAAGCAAAAGCCTAGTGGCTGAGTGTTCTTTCAGAGAGAAACACATGCATTTCATCCTTCTGGAGTGAGTTTTCAGCTTGGAATTCATATGCGTTTTGAACTTGCAGAATGTAGCTACCTGCTCGGGGTTTGTGCCATAGAAGCACCTTTCCTGCAGGAGCTTATTGCAACATTCGTTGTTTGGCTAAGTTCTTTAGGGCTGGTTTTGGAAGGTCTTTCATGTTGGTCAAATTCCACTTCCTACGAAGTTTGTTCACAGCGCTGTTTCCAAGGGTCCACAAAGAGATGCTGCTTGAAACTGTCCACATGCACATCTCCCATACGGGTGTGCTCGTTTCACTACCTGGATTTTGGTTTCCGCTTCTTTCTTTGAAATGACAAGCCTTCTTTCTGCATGCTACACACACCTTGTAGCAGTTTCAGCTTGAAGCATGTTGGTGCTCTCAAAACGCTGTGTAACTTCTGTAGGGTGTGTTACTCTCCAGCACTGAATACACTACATAGAGCTCTTTAAACCACAGACACACAAACACATCTTTTTGTGAAAGGCCTGCTTCTGGTCCCTTGGAAATGTAAGGTTTTCAGGGAGAACATGAGGTCAATCATGGTTTTGCACTCTGCAACCAATAGAAATGTCCTTTTGTACATAGCCTTCTGAAATTCACATCAAAATACCCTTCTTTTCTGGTTTCTTGAATGTTCTCAACACATTAGGAGAAAGATCGTGTTTGAGCAAGAGTGATGTAGTGTGCGTTTTCCTGGATTTCAAGTGATTTTCGAAATATACTCCTTGTTTTTCCACATTGTGTAAGAAACAACATGAGGCTTGCAAGAGATTGAAACAATGCATCCCAAAACGTATTCCAGCAGTGAAAACACATGTTTCTACAAAGACTTTGAAGGAGCAAGCAAAAGCCTAGTGGCAGAGTGTTCTTTCAGAGAGAAACACATGCATTTCATCCTTCTGGAGTGAGTTTTCAGCCTGGAATTCATTTGCATTTTGTGCTGTGCAGAATGTAGCTACCTGCTCGGGGATTGTCTCATAGAAGCACCTTTCCTGCAGGAGCTTGTTGCAACATTCATTGTTTGGCTAAGTTCTTTAGGGTTGGTTTTGGAAGGTCTTTCAACTTTGGCCAAATCCCGCTTCGTACGAAATTTTTTCACAGCGCTGTCTCCAAGTGTCCACAAAGAGCTGCTGCTTGAAACTGTCCACATGCACATCTCCCATACTGGTGTGCTCGTTTCACTACCTGGATTTTGGTTTCCACTTCTTTCTTGGAAATGACAAGCCTTCATTCTGCATGCTACACACACCTTGTAGCAGTTTCAGCTTGAAGCATGTTGGTGCTCTCAAAACGCTGTGTAACTTCTGTAGGGTGTGTTACTCTCCAGCACTGAATACACTACTTAGAGCTCCTTTCACCACAGACACGCAAACACATCTTTCTGTGAAAGTTCTACCTCAGGTCACTTGGAAATGTAAGGTTTTCAGGGAGAACATGAGGTCAATCATGGTTTTGCACTCTGCAACCAATAGAAATGTCCTTTTGTACATAGCCTTCTGAAATTCACATCAAAATACCCTTCTTTTCTGGTTTCTTGAATGTTCTCAACACATTAGGAGAAAGATCGTGTTTGAGCAAGAGTGATGTAGTGTGCGTTTTCCTGGATTTCAAGTGATTTGGGAAACATACTCCTTGTTTTTCCACATTGTGTAAGAAACAACATTAGGCTTTCAAGAGATTGAAACAATGCATCCCAAAACATATTCCTGCAGTGAAAACACATGTTTCTACAAAGACTTTGAAGGAGCAAGCCAAAGCCTAGTGGCAGAGTGTTCTTTCAGAGAGAAACACATGCATTTCATCCTTCTGGAGTGAGTTTTCAGCCTGGAATTCATTTGCATTTTGTACTGTGCAGAATGTAGCTACCTGCTCGGGGGTTGTCTCATAGAAGCACCTTTCCTGTAGGAGCTTGTTGCAACATTCATTGTTTGGCTAAGTTCTTTAGGGTTGGTTTTGGAAGGTCTTTCAACTTTGGCCAAATCCCGCTTCGTACGAAATTTTTTCACAGCGCTGTCTCCAACTGTCCACAAAGAGCTGCTGCTTGAAACTGTCCACATGCACATCTCCCATACTGGTGTGCTCGTTTCACTACCTGAATTTTGGTTTCCACTTCTTTCTTTGAAATGACAAGCCTTCTTTCTGCATGCTACACACACCTTGTAGCAGTTTCAGCTTGAAGCATGTTGGTGCTCTCAAAACGCTGTGTAACTTCTGTAAGGTGTGTTACTCTCCAGCACTGAATACACTACTTAGAGCTCCTTTCACCACAGACACGCAAACACATCTTTCTGTGAAAGTTCTACCTCAGGTCACTTACAAATGTAAGGTTTTCAGGGAGAACATGAGGTCAATCATGGTTTTGCACTCTGCAACCAATAGAAATGTCCTTTTGTACATAGCCTTCTGAAATTCACATCAAAATACCCTTCTTTTCTGGTTTCTTGAATGTTCTCAACACATTAGGAGAAAGATCGTGTTTGAGCAAGAGTGATGTAGTGTGCGTTTTCCTGGATTTCAAGTGATTTGGGAAACATACTCCTTGTTTTTCCACATTGTGTAAGAAACAACATTAGGCTTGCAAGAGATTGAAACAATGCATCCCAAAACATATTCCTGCAGTGAAAACACATGTTTCTACAAAGACTTTGAAGGAGCAAGCCAAAGCCTAGTGGCAGAGTGTTCTTTCAGAGAGAAACACATGCATTTCATCCTTCTGGAGTGAGTCTTCAGCCTGGAATTCATTTGCATTTTGTACTGTGCAGAATGTAGCTACCTGCTCGGGGGTTGTCTCATAGAAGCGCCTTTCCTGTAGGAGCTTGTTGCAACATTCATTGTTTGGCTAAGTTCTTTAGGGTTGGTTTTGAAAGGTCTTTCAACTTTGGCAAAATCCCGCTTCGTACGAAATTGTTCCCAGCGCTGTTTCCAAGTGTCCACAAAGAGCTGCTGCTTGAAACTGTCCACATGCACATCTCCCATACTGGTTTGCTCGTTTTACTACCTGGATTTTGTTTTCCTCTTATTTCTTTGAAATGGCAAGCCTTCTTTCTGCATGCCACACACTCCTTGTAGCAGTTTCAGTTTGAAGCATGTTGGTTCTCTCAAAAAGATCTGTAACCTATGTAGAGTGTGTCACTCTCTAGCACTGAATACACAGCTTAGAGCTCCTTTCACCACAGACACGCAAACACATCTTTTTGTGAAAGTCCTACTTCAGGTCACTTGGAAATGTAATGGTTTCATCGAGAACATGAAGTCAATCATGCTTTTGCACTCTGCAACCGATAGAAATGACTTTTTGTACATGCACGTCTGAAATTCACTGCAAAATGCCCTTCTTTTCAGATTTCTTGAATGTTCTCAACGCATTAGGTGAAAGAGCGTGTTTGAGCAAGAGTGATGCAGTGTGCGTTTTCCTGGATTTCAAGTGATTTGGGAAACATAATCTGCATTTCTCCACAGGAAGAAACAACATGAGGCTTGCAAGAGATGGAAACAATGCATCCCAAAACGTATTCCAGCAGTGAAAACACACGTTCCTACAAAGACTTTGAAGGAGCAAGCAAAAGCCTAGTGGTTGAGTGTTCTTTTAGAGAGAAACACATGCATTTCATCCTTCTGGAGTGAGTTTTCAGCTTGGAATTCATATGCGTTTTGTACTTGCAGAATGTAGCTACCTGCTCGGGGTTTGTGCCATAGAAGCACCTTTCCTGCAGGAGCTTATTGCAACATTCGTTGTTTGGCTAAGTTCTTTAGGGCTGCTATTGGAAGGTCTTTCAGGTTCGTCAAATTCCACATCATACGAAGTTTTTTCACAGCGCTGTTTCCAAGGGTCCACAAAGAGATGCTGCTTGAAACTGTCCACATGCACATCTCCCATACGGGTGTGCTCGTTTCACTACGTGGATTTTGGTTTCTTCTTTCTTTGAAATGACAAGCCTTCTTTCCACGGTTGTCCCATCTTTGGGGAAATTGACCAGAGAAGTCCATTTTTGAAAGGTGCTCTTCTCTGGGATGTGTTCTAAGGCAAACTTCTCCTCGAAAGATGCCTCTATCTGCATGCTACACACACCTTGTAGCAGTCTCAGTTTTAAGTATATTGGTGCTCTCAAAACGCTGTGTAACCTATGTACAGTGTGTCACTCCCCAGCTCTGAATAGACAACGTAAAGCTGCTTTCGCAAACAGATTCGCAAGCACATCTTTTTGTGAAGGTCCTACTTCAGGTCACTTGGAAATGTAAAGGTTTCATCTTGAACATGAAGTCAATCATGCTTTTCCACTCTGCAAACAATAGAAATGAACTTTTGTACATACCCATCTGAATTTCACATCAAAATGCCCTTCTTTTCTGGTTTCTTGAATGTTCTCAACACATTAGGAGAAAGAGCGTGTTTGAGCAAGAGTGATGCAGTGTGCGTTTTCCTGGATTTCAGGTGATTTGGGAAACATAATCCGCGTTTCTCCACAGTAAGAAACAACATGAGGCTTGCAAGAGATTGAAACAATGCAACCCAAAATGTATTCCAGCAGTGAAAACACACGTTTCTACAAAGACTTTGAAGGAGCAAGCAAAAGCCTAGTGGCTGAGTGTTCTTTCAGAGAGAAACACATGCATTTCATCCTTCTGGAGTGAGCTTTCAGCTTGGAATTCATATGCGTTTTGAACTTGCAGAATGTAGCTACCTGCTCGGGGTTTGTGCCATAGAAGCACCTTTCCTGCAGGAGCTTATTGCAACATTCGTTGTTTGGCTAAGTTCTTTAGGGCTGGTTTTGGAAGGTCTTTCATGTTGGTCAAATTCCACTTCCTACGAAGTTTGTTCACAGCGCTGTTTCCAAGGGTCCACAAAGAGATGCTGCTTGAAACTGTCCACATGCACATCTCCCATACGGGTGTGCTCGTTTCACTACGTGGATTTTGGTTTCTTCTTTCTTTGAAATGACAAGCCTTCTTTCCACGGTTGTCCCATCTTTGGGGAAATTGACCAGAGAAGTCCATTTTTGAAAGGTGCTCTTCTCTGGGATGTGTTCTAAGGCAAACTTCTCCTCGAAAGATGCCTCCATCTGCATGCTACACACACCTTGTAGCAGTCTCAGTTTTAAGTATATTGGTGCTCTCAAAACGCTGTGTAACCTATGTACAGTGTGTCACTCCCCAGCACTGAATACACAACATAGATCTCCTTTCAACACAGACACGCAAACACATCTTTTTGTGAAAGTCCTACTTCAGGTCACTTGCAAATGTAAAGGTTTCATCTTGAACACGAAGTCAATCATGCTTTTGCACTCTGCAACCAATAGAAATGACTTTTTGTACATACCCATCTGATTTCACATCAAAATGCCCTTCTTTTCTGGTTTCTTGAATGTTCTCAACACATTAGGAGAAAGAGCGTGTTTGAGCAAGAGTGATGCAGTGTGCGTTTTCCTGGATTTCAGGTGATTTGGGAAACATAATCCGCGTTTCTCCACAGTAAGAAACAACATGAGGCTTGCAAGAGATTGAAACAATGCAACCCAAAATGTATTCTAGCAGTGAAAACACACGTTTCTACAAAGACTTTGAAGGAGCAAGCAAAAGCTTAGTGGCTGAGTGTTCTTTCAGAGAGAAACACATGCATTTCATCCTTCTGGAGTGAGTTTTCAGCTTGGAATTCATATGCGTTTTGTACTTGCAGAATGTAGCTACCTGCTCGGGGTTTGTGCCATAGAAGCACCTTTCCTGCAGGAGCTTATTGCAACATTCGTTGTTTGGCCAAGTTCTTTAGGGCTGGTTTTGGAAGGTCTTTCAGGTTGGTCAAATTCCACTTCCTACGAAGTTTTTTCACAGCGCTGTTTCCAAGTGTCCACAAAGAGCTGCTGCTTGAAACTGTCCACATGCACATCTCCCATACTGGTGTGCTCGTTTTACTACCTGGATTTTAGTTTCCTCTTCTTTCTTTGAAATGACAAGCCTTCTTTCTGCATGCAACACACCTTGTAGCAGTTTTAGTTTGAAGCATGTTGGTGCTCTCAAAACGCTGTGGAACCTATGTAGAGTGTTTCACTCTCCAGCACTGAATACACAACTTAGAACTCCTTTCACCACAGACACGCAAACACATCTCTTTGTGAAAGTCTTAATTCAAGTCACTTGGAAATGTAAGGGCTTCATCGAGAACATGAAGGCAATCATGCTTTCGCACTCTGCAACTAATAGAAATGACCTCTTGTACATGCCTGTCTGAATTTCACTGCAAAATGCCCTACTTTTCTGGTTTCTTGAATGTTCTCAACGCATTAGGAGAAAGAGCGTGTTTGAGCAAGAGTGATGCAGTGTGCGGTTTCCTGGATTCAAGTGATTTGGGAAACATACTCCTTGTTTTGTCACATTGTCCGAGAAACAACATGAGGTTTGCAAGAGATTGAAACAATGCATCCCAAAGCGCATTCCAGCAGTGAAAAGAGACGTTTCTACAAAGAGTTTGAAGGAGCAAGCAAAAGCCTAGTGGCTGAGTGTTCTTTCAGAGAGAAACACATGCATTTCATTCTTCTGTGGACAGTTTTCGGCCTGAAATTCATTTGCATTTTGTACTGTGCAGATGTAGCTACCTGCTCGGGAGTTGAGTCATAGAAGCACCTATCCTGCAGGAGCTTATTGCAACATTCATTGTTTGGCTAAGTTCTTTAGGGTTGGTTTTGAAAGGTCTTTCAACTTTGGCAAAATCCCGCTTCGTACGAAATTGTTCCCAGCGCTGTTTCCAAGTGTCCACAAAGAGCTGCTGCTTGAAACTGTCCACATGCACATCTCCCATACTGGTTTGCTCGTTTTACTACCTGGATTTTGTTTTCCTCTTATTTCTTTGAAATGGCAAGCCTTCTTTCTGCATGCCACACACTCCTTGTAGCAGTTTCAGTTTGAAGCATGTTGGTTCTCTCAAAAAGATCTGTAACCTATGTAGAGTGTGTCACTCTCTAGCACTGAATACACAGCTTAGAGCTCCTTTCACCACAGACACGCAAACACATCTTTTTGTGAAAGTCCTACTTCAGGTCACTTGGAAATGTAATGGTTTCATCGAGAACATGAAGTCAATCATGCTTTTGCACTCTGCAACCGATAGAAATGACTTTTTGTACATGCCCGTCTGAAATTCACTGCAAAATGCCCTTCTTTTCAGATTTCTTGAATGTTCTCAACGCATTAGGTGAAAGAGCGTGTTTGAGCAAGAGTGATGCAGTGTGCGTTTTCCTGGATTTCAAGTGATTTGGGAAACATAATCTGCATTTCTCCACAGGAAGAAACAACATGAGGCTTGCAAGAGATGGAAACAATGCATCCCAAAACGTATTCCAGCAGTGAAAACACACGTTCCTACAAAGACTTTGAAGGAGCAAGCAAAAGCCTAGTGGTTGAGTGTTCTTTTAGAGAGAAACACATGCATTTCATCCTTCTGGAGTGAGTTTTCAGCTTGGAATTCATATGCGTTTTGTACTTGCAGAATGTAGCTACCTGCTCGGGGTTTGTGCCATAGAAGCACCTTTCCTGCAGGAGCTTATTGCAACATTCATTGTTTGGCTAAGTTCTTTAGGGCTGGTATTGGAAGGTCTTTCAGGTTCGTCAAATTCCACATCATACGAAGTTTTTTCACAGCGCTGTTTCCAAGGGTCCACAAAGAGATGCTGCTTGAAACTGTCCACATGCACATCTCCCATACGGGTGTGCTCGTTTCACTACGTGGATTTTGGTTTCTTCTTTCTTTGAAATGACAAGCCTTCTTTCCACGGTTGTCCCATCTTTGGGGAAATTGACCAGAGAAGTCCATTTTTGAAAGGTGCTCTTCTCTGGGATGTGTTCTAAGGCAAACTTCTCCTCGAAAGATGCCTCTATCTGCATGCTACACACACCTTGTAGCAGTCTCAGTTTTAAGTATATTGGTGCTCTCAAAACGCTGTGTAACCTATGTACAGTGTGTCACTCCCCAGCTCTGAATAGACAACGTAAAGCTGCTTTCGCAAACAGATTCGCAAGCACATCTTTTTGTGAAGGTCCTACTTCAGGTCACTTGGAAATGTAAAGGTTTCATCTTGAACATGAAGTCAATCATGCTTTTCCACTCTGCAAACAATAGAAATGAACTTTTGTACATACCCATCTGAATTTCACATCAAAATGCCCTTCTTTTCTGGTTTCTTGAATGTTCTCAACACATTAGGAGAAAGAGCGTGTTTGAGCAAGAGTGATGCAGTGTGCGTTTTCCTGGATTTCAGGTGATTTGGGAAACATAATCCGCGTTTCTCCACAGTAAGAAACAACATGAGGCTTGCAAGAGATTGAAACAATGCAACCCAAAATGTATTCCAGCAGTGAAAACACACGTTTCTATAAAGACTTTGAAGGAGCAAGCAAAAGCCTAGTGGCTGAGTGTTCTTTCAGAGAGAAACACATGCATTTCATCCTTCTGGAGTGAGTTTTCAGCTTGGAATTCATATGCGTTTTGAACTTGCAGAATGTAGCTACCTGCTCGGGGTTTGTGCCATAGAAGCACCTTTCCTGCAGGAGCTTATTGCAACATTCGTTGTTTGGCTAAGTTCTTTAGGGCTGGTTTTGGAAGGTCTTTCATGTTGGTCAAATTCCACTTCCTACGAAGTTTGTTCACAGCGCTGTTTCCAAGGGTCCACAAAGAGATGCTGCTTGAAACTGTCCACATGCACATCTCCCATACGGGTGTGCTCGTTTCACTACCTGGATTTTGGTTTCCACTTCTTTCTTGGAAATGACAAGCCTTCTTTCTGCATGCTACACACACCTTGTAGCAGTTTCAGCTTGAAGCATGTTGGTGCTCTCAAAACGCTGTGTAACTTCTGTAGGGTGTGTTACTCTCCAGCACTGAATACACTACTTAGAGCTCCTTTCACCACAGACACGCAAACACATCTTTCTGTGAAAGTCCTACCTCAGGTCACTTCGAAATGTAAGGTTTTCATGGAGAACATGAGGTCAATCATGGTTTTGCACTGTGCAACCAATAGAAATGTCCTTTTGTACATAGCCATCTGAAATTCACATCAAAATACCCTTCTTTTCTGGTTTCTTGAATGTCCTCAACACATTAGGAGAAAGATCGTGTTTGAGCAAGAGTGATGTAGTGTGCGTTTTCCTGGATTTCAAGTGATTTGGGAAACATACTCCTTGTTTTTCCACATTGTGTAAGAAACAACATGAGGCTTGCAAGAGATTGAAACAATGCATCCCAAAACGTATTCCTGCAGTGAAAACACATGTTTCTACAAAGACTTTGAAGGAGCAAGCAAAAGCCTAGTGGCAGAGTGTTCTTTCAGAGAGAAACACATGCATTTCATCCTTCTGGAGTGAGTTTTCAGCCTGGAATTCATTTGCATTTTGTACTGTGCAGAATGTAGCTACCTGCTCGGGGGTTGTCTCATAGGAGCACCTTTCCTGGAGGAGCTTGTTGCAACATTCATTGTTTGGCTAAGTTCTTTAGGGTTGCTTTTGGAAGGTCTTTCAACTTTGGCCAAATCCCGCTTCGTACGAAATTTTTTCACAGCGCTGTCTCCAAGTGTCCTCAAAGAGCTGCTGCTTGAAACTGTCCACATGCACATCTCCCATACTGGTGTGCTCGTTTCACTACCTGGATTTTGGTTTCCACTTCTTTCTTGGAAATGACAAGCCTTCTTTCTGCATGCTACACACACCTTGTAGCAGTTTCAGCTTGAAGCATGTTGGTGCTCTCAAAACGCTGTGTAACTTCTGTAGGGTGTGTTACTCTCCAGCACTGAATACACTACATAGAGCTCTTTAAACCACAGACACACAAACACATCTTTTTGTGAAAGGCCTGCTTCTGGTCCCTTGGAAATGTAAGGTTTTCAGGGAGAACATGAGGTCAATCATGGTTTTGCACTCTGCAACCAATAGAAATGTCCTTTTGTACATAGCCTTCTGAAATTCACATCAAAATACCCTTCTTTTCTGGTTTCTTGAATGTTCTCAACACATTAGGAGAAAGATCGTGTTTGAGCAAGAGTGATGTAGTGTGCGTTTTCCTGGATTTCAAGTGATTTTCGAAATATACTCCTTGTTTTTCCACATTGTGTAAGAAACAACATGAGGCTTGCAAGAGATTGAAACAATGCATCCCAAAACGTATTCCAGCAGTGAAAACACATGTTTCTACAAAGACTTTGAAGGAGCAAGCAAAAGCCTAGTGGCAGAGTGTTCTTTCAGAGAGAAACACATGCATTTCATCCTTCTGGAGTGAGTTTTCAGCCTGGAATTCATTTGCATTTTGTGCTGTGCAGAATGTAGCTACCTGCTCGGGGATTGTCTCATGGAAGCACCTTTCCTGCAGGAGCTTGTTGCAACATTCATTGTTTGGCTAAGTTCTTTAGGGTTGGTTTTGGAAGGTCTTTCAACTTTGGCCAAATCCCGCTTCGTACGAAATTTTTTCACAGCGCTGTCTCCAAGTGTCCACAAAGAGCTGCTGCTTGAAACTGTCCACATGCACATCTCCCATACGGGTGTGCTCGTTTCACTACCTGGATTTTGGTTTCCACTTCTTTCTTTGAAATGACAAGCCTTCATTCTGCATGCTACACACACCTTGTAGCAGTTTCAGCTTGAAGCATGTTGGTGCTCTCAAAACGCTGTGTAACTTCTGTAGGGTGTGTTACTCTCCAGCACTGAATACACTACTTAGAGCTCTTTAAACCACAGACACACAAACACATCTTTTTGTGAAAGGCCTGCTTCTGGTCCCTTGGAAATGTAAGGTTTTCATGGAGAACATGAGGTCAATCATGGTTTTGCACTCAGCAACCAATAGAAATGTCCTTTTGTACATAGCCATCTGAAATTCACATCAAAATACCCTTCTTTTCTGGTTTCTTGAATGTCCTCAACACATTAGGAGAAAGATCGTGTTTGAGCAAGAGTGATGTAGTGTGCGTTTTCCTGGATTTCAAGTGATTTGGGAAACATACTCCTTGTTTTTCCACATTGTGTAAGAAACAACATTAGGCTTTCAAGAGATTGAAACAATGCATCCCAAAACATATTCCTGCAGTGAAAACACATGTTTCTACAAAGACTTTGAAGGAGCAAGCAAAAGCCTAGTGGCAGAGTGTTCTTTCAGAGAGAAACACATGCATTTCATCCTTCTGGAGTGAGTCTTCAGCCTGGAATTCATTTGCATTTTGTACTGTGCAGAATGTAGCTACCTGCTCGGGGGTTGTCTCATACAAGCGCCTTTCCTGTAGGAGCTTGTTGCAACATTCATTGTTTGGCTAAGTTCTTTAGGGTTGGTTTTGGAAGGTCTTTCAACTTTGGCCAAATCCCGCTTCGTACGAAATTTTTTCACAGCGCTGTCTCCAAGTGTCCACAAAGAGCTGCTGCTTGAAACTGTCCACATGCACATCTCCCATACTGGTGTGCTCGTTTCACTACCTGGATTTTGGTTTCCACTTCTTTCTTGGAAATGACAAGCCTTCATTCTGCATGCTACACACACCTTGTAGCAGTTTCAGCTTGAAGCATGTTGGTGCTCTCAAAACGCTGTGTAACTTCTGTAGGGTGTGTTACTCTCCAGCACTGAATACACTACTTAGAGCTCCTTTCACCACAGACACGCAAACACATCTTTCTGTGAAAGTTCTACCTCAGGTCACTTGGAAATGTAAGGTTTTCAGGGAGAACATGAGGTCAATCATGGTTTTGCACTCTGCAACCAATAGAAATGTCCTTTTGTACATAGCCTTCTGAAATTCACATCAAAATACCCTTCTTTTCTGGTTTCTTGAATGTTCTCAACACATTAGGAGAAAGATCGTGTTTGAGCAAGAGTGATGTAGTGTGCGTTTTCCTGGATTTCAAGTGATTTGGGAAACATACTCCTTGTTTTTCCACATTGTGTAAGAAACAACATTAGGCTTTCAAGAGATTGAAACAATGCATCCCAAAACATATTCCTGCAGTGAAAACACATGTTTCTACAAAGACTTTGAAGGAGCAAGCCAAAGCCTAGTGGCAGAGTGTTCTTTCAGAGAGAAACACATGCATTTCATCCTTCTGGAGTGAGTCTTCAGCCTGGAATTCATTTGCATTTTGTACTGTGCAGAATGTAGCTACCTGCTCGGGGGTTGTCTCATAGAAGCGCCTTTCCTGTAGGAGCTTGTTGCAACATTCATTGTTTGGCTAAGTTCTTTAGGGTTGGTTTTGAAAGGTCTTTCAACTTTGGCCAAATCCCGCTTCGTACGAAATTTTTTCACAGCGCTGTCTCCAAGTGTCCACAAAGAGCTGCTGCTTGAAACTGTCCACATGCACATCTCCCATACTGGTGTGCTCGTTTCACTACCTGGATTTTGGTTTCCACTTCTTTCTTGGAAATGACAAGCCTTCTTTCTGCATGCTACACACACCTTGTAGCAGTTTCAGCTTGAAGCATGTTGGTGCTCTCAAAACGCTGTGTAACTTCTGTAGGGTGTGTTACTCTCCAGCACTGAATACACTACTTAGAGCTCCTTTCACCACAGACACGCAAACACATCTTTCTGTGAAAGTTCTACCTCAGGTCACTTGGAAATGTAAGGTTTTCATGGAGAACATGAGGTCAATCATGGTTTTGCACTCTGCAACCAATAGAAATGTCCTTTTGTACATAGCCTTCTGAAATTCACATCAAAATACCCTTCTTTTCTGGTTTCTTGAATGTTCTCAACACATTAGGAGAAAGATCGTGTTTGAGCAAGAGTGATGTAGTGTGCGTTTTCCTGGATTTCAAGTGATTTGGGAAACATACTCCTTGTTTTTCCACATTGTGTAAGAAACAACATTAGGCTTGCAAGAGATTGAAACAATGCATCCCAAAACATATTCCTGCAGTGAAAACACATGTTTCTACAAAGACTTTGAAGGAGCAAGCAAAAGCCTAGTGGCAGAGTGTTCTTTCAGAGAGAAACACATGCATTTCATCCTTCTGGAGTGAGTCTTCAGCCTGGAATTCATTTGCATTTTGTACTGTGCAGAATGTAGCTACCTGCTCGGGGGTTGTCTCATAGAAGCGCCTTTCCTGTAGGAGCTTGTTGCAACATTCATTGTTTGGCTAAGTTCTTTAGGGTTGGTTTTGGAAGGTCTTTCAACTTTGGCCAAATCCCGCTTCGTACGAAATTTTTTCACAGCGCTGTCTCCAAGTGTCCACAAAGAGCTGCTGCTTGAAACTGTCCACATGCACATCTCCCATACTGGTGTGCTCGTTTCACTACCAGGATTTTGGATACCACTTCTTTCTTGGAAATGACAAGCCTTCTTTCTGCATGCTACACACAACTTGTAGCAGTTTCAGCTTGAAGCATGTTGGTGCTCTCAAAACGCTGTGTAACTTCTGTAGGGTGTGTTACTCTCCAGCACTGAATACACTACTTAGAGCTCCTTTCACCACAGACACGCAAACACATCTTTCTGTGAAAGTTCTACCTCACGTCACTTGGAAATGTAAGGTTTTCAGGGAGAACATGAGGTCAATCATGGTTTTGCACTCTGCAACCAATAGAAATGTCCTTTTGTACATAGCCTTCTGAAATTCACATCAAAATACCCTTCTTTTTGGTTTCTTGAATGTTCTCAACACATTAGGAGAAAGATCGTGTTTGAGCAAGAGTGATGTAGTGTGCGTTTTCCTGGATTTCAAGTGATTTGGGAAACATACTCCTTGTTTTTCCACATTGTGTAAGAAACAACATTAGGCTTTCAAGAGATTGAAACAATGCATCCCAAAACATATTCCTGCAGTGAAAACACATGTTTCTACAAAGACTTTGAAGGAGCAAGCAAAAGCCTAGTGGCAGAGTGTTCTTTCAGAGAGAAACACATGCATTTCATCCTTCTGGAGTGAGTCTTCAGCCTGGAATTCATTTGCATTTTGTACTGTGCAGAATGTAGCTACCTGCTCGGGGGTTGTCTCATAGAAGCGCCTTTCCTGTAGGAGCTTGTTGCAACATTCATTGTTTGGCTAAGTTCTTTAGGGTTGGTTTTGGAAGGTCTTTCAACTTTGGCCAAATCCCGCTTCGTACGAAATTTTTTCACAGCGCTGTCTCCAAGTGTCCACAAAGAGCTGCTGCTTGAAACTGTCCACATGCACATCTCCCATACTGGTGTGCTCGTTTCACTACCTGAATTTTGGTTTCCACTTCTTTCTTTGAAATGACAAGCCTTCTTTCTGCATGCTACACACACCTTGTAGCAGTTTCAGCTTGAAGCATGTTGGTGCTCTCAAAACGCTGTGTAACTTCTGTAGGGTGTGTTACTCTCCAGCACTGAATACACTACTTAGAGCTCCTTTCACCACAGACACGCAAACACATCTTTCTGTGAAAGTTCTACCTCAGGTCACTTGGAAATGTAAGGTTTTCAGGGAGAACATGAGGTCAATCATGGTTTTGCACTCTGCAACCAATAGAAATGTCCTTTTGTACATAGCCTTCTGAAATTCACATCAAAATACCCTTCTTTTCTGGTTTCTTGAATGTTCTCAACACATTAGGAGAAAGATCGTGTTTGAGCAAGAGTGATGTAGTGTGCGTTTTCCTGGATTACAAGTGATTTGGGAAACATACTCCTTGCTTTTCCACATTGTGTAAGAAACAACATTAGGCTTTCAAGAGATTGAAACAATGCATCCCAAAACATATTCCTGCAGTGAAAACACATGTTTCTACAAAGACTTTGAAAGGGCAAGCCAAAGCCTAGTGGCAGAGTGTTCTTTCAGAGAGAAACACATGCATTTCATCCTTCTGGAGTGAGTCTTCAGCCTGGAATTCATTTGCATTTTGTACTGTGCAGAATGTAGCTACCTGCTCGGGGGTTGTCTCATAGAAGCGCCTTTCCTGTAGGAGCTTGTTGCAACATTCATTGTTTGGCTAAGTTCTTTAGGGTTGGTTTTGGAAGGTCTTTCAACTTTGGCCAAATCCCGCTTCGTACGAAATTTTTTCACAGCGCTGTCTCCAACTGTCCACAAAGAGCTGCTGCTTGAAACTGTCCACATGCACATCTCCCATACTGGTGTGCTTGTTTCACTACCTGGATTTTGGTTTCCACTTCTTTCTTGGAAATGACAAGCCTTCTTTCTGCATGCTACACACACCTTGAAGCAGTTTCAGCTTGAAGCATGTTGGTGCTCTCAAAACGCTGTGTAACTTCTGTAAGGTGTGTTACTCTCCAGCACTGAATACACTACTTAGAGCTCCTTTCACCACAGACACGCAAACACATCTTTCTGTGAAAGTTCTACCTCAGGTCACTTGGAAATGTAAGGTTTTCATGGAGAACATGAGGTCAATCATGGTTTTGCACTCTGCAACCAATAGAAATGTCCTTTTGTACATAGCCTTCTGAAATTCACATCAAAATACCCTTCTTTTCTGGTTTCTTGAATGTTCTCAACACATTAGGAGAAAGATCGTGTTTGAGCAAGAGTGATGTAGTGTGCGTTTTCCTGGATTACAAGTGATTTGGGAAACATACTCCTTGCTTTTCCACATTGTGTAAGAAACAACATTAGGCTTTCAAGAGATTGAAACAATGCATCCCAAAACATATTCCTGCAGTGAAAACACATGTTTCTACAAAGACTTTGAAAGGGCAAGCCAAAGCCTAGTGGCAGAGTGTTCTTTCAGAGAGAAACACATGCATTTCATCCTTCTGGAGTGAGTCTTCAGCCTGGAATTCATTTGCATTTTGTACTGTGCAGAATGTAGCTACCTGCTCGGGGGTTGTCTCATAGAAGCGCCTTTCCTGTAGGAGCTTGTTGCAACATTCATTGTTTGGCTAAGTTCTTTAGGGTTGGTTTTGGAAGGTCTTTCAACTTTGGCCAAATCCCGCTTCGTACGAAATTTTTTCACAGCGCTGTCTCCAACTGTCCACAAAGAGCTGCTGCTTGAAACTGTCCACATGCACATCTCCCATACTGGTGTGCTTGTTTCACTACCTGGATTTTGGTTTCCACTTCTTTCTTGGAAATGACAAGCCTTCTTTCTGCATGCTACACACACCTTGAAGCAGTTTCAGCTTGAAGCATGTTGGTGCTCTCAAAACGCTGTGTAACTTCTGTAAGGTGTGTTACTCTCCAGCACTGAATACACTACTTAGAGCTCCTTTCACCACAGACACGCAAACACATCTTTCTGTGAAAGTTCTACCTCAGGTCACTTGGAAATGTAAGGTTTTCATGGAGAACATGAGGTCAATCATGGTTTTGCACTCTGCAACCAATAGAAATGTCCTTTTGTACATAGCCTTCTGAAATTCACATCAAAATACCCTTCTTTTCTGGTTTCTTGAATGTTCTCAACACATTAGGAGAAAGATCGTGTTTGAGCAAGAGTGATGTAGTGTGCGTTTTCCTGGATTTCAATTGATTTGGGAAACATACTCCTTGTTTTTCCACATTGTGTAAGAAACAACATTAGGCTTGCAAGAGATTGAAACAATGCATCCCAAAACATATTCCTGCAGTGAAAACACATGTTTCTACAAAGACTTTGAAGGAGCAAGCAAAAGCCTAGTGGCAGAGTGTTCTTTCAGAGAGAAACACATGCATTTCATCCTTCTGGAGTGAGTCTTCAGCCTGGAATTCATTTGCATTTTGTACTGTGCAGAATGTAGCTACCTGCTCGGGGGTTGTCTCATAGAAGCGCCTTTCTTGTAGGAGCTTGTTGCAACATTCATTGTTTGGCTAAGTTCTTTAGGGTTGGTTTTGGAAGGTCTTTCAACTTTGGCCAAATCCCGCTTCGTACGAAATTTTTTCACAGCGCTGTCTCCAAGTGTCCACAAAGAGCTGCTGCTTGAAACTGTCCACATGCACATCTCCCATACTGGTGTGCTCGTTTCACTACCTGGATTTTGGTTTCCACTTCTTTCTTGGAAATGACAAGCCTTCTTTCTGCATGCTACACACACCTTGTAGCAGTTTCAGCTTGAAGCATGTTGGTGCTCTCAAAACGCTGTGTAACTTCTGTAGGGTGTGTTACTCTCCAGCACTGAATACACTACTTAGAGCTCCTTTCACCACAGACACGCAAACACATCTTTCTGTGAAAGTTCTACCTCAGGTCACTTGGAAATGTAAGGTTTTCAGGGAGAACATGAGGTCAATCATGGTTTTGCACTCTGCAACCAATAGAAATGTCCTTTTGTACATAGCCTTCTGAAATTCACATCAAAATACCCTTCTTTTCTGGTTTCTTGAATGTTCTCAACACATTAGGAGAAAGATCGTGTTTGAGCAAGAGTGATGTAGTGTGCGTTTTCCTGGATTTCAAGTGATTTGGGAAACATACTCCTTGTTTTTCCACATTGTGTAAGAAACAACATTAGGCTTTCAAGAGATTGAAACAATGCATCCCAAAACATATTCCTGCAGTGAAAACACATGTTTCTACAAAGACTTTGAAGGAGCAAGCAAAAGCCTAGTGGCAGAGTGTTCTTTCAGAGAGAAACACATGCATTTCATCCTTCTGGAGTGAGTCTTCAGCCTGGAATTCATTTGCATTTTGTACTGTGCAGAATGTAGCTACCTGCTCGGGGGTTGTCTCATAGAAGCGCCTTTCCTGTAGGAGCTTGTTGCAACATTCATTGTTTGGCTAAGTTCTTTAGGGTTGGTTTTGGAAGGTCTTTCAACTTTGGCCAAATCCCGCTTCGTACGAAATTTTTTCACAGCGCTGTCTCCAAGTGTCCACAAAGAGCTGCTGCTTGAAACTGTCCACATGCACATCTCCCATACTGGTGTGCTCGTTTCACTACCTGGATTTTGGTTTCCACTTCTTTCTTGGAAATGACAAGCCTTCATTCTGCATGCTACACACACCTTGTAGCAGTTTCAGCTTGAAGCATGTTGGTGCTCTCAAAACGCTGTGTAACTTCTGTAGGGTGTGTTACTCTCCAGCACTGAATACACTACTTAGAGCTCCTTTCACCACAGACACGCAAACACATCTTTCTGTGAAAGTTCTACCTCAGGTCACTTGGAAATGTAAGGTTTTCAGGGAGAACATGAGGTCAATCATGGTTTTGCACTCTGCAACCAATAGAAATGTCCTTTTGTACATAGCCTTCTGAAATTCACATCAAAATACCCTTCTTTTCTGGTTTCTTGAATGTTCTCAACACATTAGGAGAAAGATCGTGTTTGAGCAAGAGTGATGTAGTGTGCGTTTTCCTGGATTTCAAGTGATTTGGGAAACATACTCCTTGTTTTTCCACATTGTGTAAGAAACAACATTAGGCTTTCAAGAGATTGAAACAATGCATCCCAAAACATATTCCTGCAGTGAAAACACATGTTTCTACAAAGACTTTGAAGGAGCAAGCCAAAGCCTAGTGGCAGAGTGTTCTTTCAGAGAGAAACACATGCATTTCATCCTTCTGGAGTGAGTTTTCAGCCTGGAATTCATTTGCATTTTGTACTGTGCAGAATGTAGCTACCTGCTCGGGGGTTGTCTCATAGAAGCGCCTTTCCTGTAGGAGCTTGTTGCAACATTCATTGTTTGGCTAAGTTCTTTAGGGTTGGTTTTGGAAAGTCTTTCAACTTTGGCCAAATCCCGCTTCGTACGAAATTTTTTCACAGCGCTGTCTCCAAGTGTCCACAAAGAGCTGCTGCTTGAAACTGTCCACATGCACATCTCCCATACTGGTGTGCTCGTTTCACTACCTGGATTTTGGTTTCCACTTCTTTCTTTGAAATGACAAGCCTTCTTTCTGCATGCTACACACACCTTGTAGCAGTTTCAGCTTGAAGCATGTTGGTGCTCTCAAAACGCTGTGTAACTTCTGTAGGGTGTGTTACTCTCCAGCACTGAATACACTACTTAGAGCTCTTTAAACCACAGACACACAAACACATCTTTTTGTGAAAGGCCTGCTTCTGGTCCCTTGGAAATGTAAGGTTTTCAGGGAGAACATGCGGTCAATCATGGTTTTGCACTCTGCAACCAATAGAAATGTCCTTTTGTACATAGCCATCTGAAATTCACATCAAAATACCCTTCTTTTCTGGTTTCTTGAATGTTCTCAACACATTAGGAGAAAGATCGTGTTTGAGCAAGAGTGATGTAGTGTGCGTTTTCCTGGATTTCAAGTGATTTGGGAAACATACTCCTTGTTTTTCCACATTGTGTAAGAAACAACATTAGGCTTGCAAGAGATTGAAACAATGCATCCCAAAACATATTCCTGCAGTGAAAACACATGTTTCTACAAAGACTTTGAAGGAGCAAGCAAAAGCCTAGTGGCAGAGTGTTCTTTCAGAGAGAAACACATGCATTTCATCCTTCTGGAGTGAGTTTTCAGCCTGGAATTCATTTGCATTTTGTACTGTGCAGAATGTAGCTACCTGCTCGGGGGTTGTCTCATAGAAGCACCTTTCCTGTAGGAGATTGTTGTAACATTCATTGTTTGGCTAAGTTCTTTAGGGTTGGTTTTGGAAGGTCTTTCAACTTTGGCCAAATCCCGCTTCGTACGAAATTTTTTCACAGCGCTGTCTCCAAGAGTCCACAAAGAGCTGCTGCTTGAAACTGTCCACATGCACATCTCCCATACTGGTGTGCTCGTTTCACTACCTGGATTTTGGTTTCCACTTCTTTCTTTGAAATGACAAGCCTTCTTTCTGCATGCTACACACACCTTGTAGCGGTTTCAGCTTGAAGCATGTTGGTGCTCTCAAAACGCTGTGTAACTTCTGTAGGGTGTGTTACTCTCCAGCACTGAATACACTACTTAGAGCTCCTTTCACCACAGACACGCAAACACATCTTTCTGTGAAAGTTCTACCTCAGGTCACTTGGAAATGTAAGGTTTTCATGGAGAACATGAGGTCAATCATGGTTTTGCACTCTGCAACCAATAGAAATGTCCTTTTGTACATAGCCTTCTGAAATTCACATCAAAATACCCTTCTTTTCTGGTTTCTTGAATGTTCTCAACACATTAGCAGAAAGATCGTGTTTGAGCAAGAGTGATGTAGTGTGCGTTTTCCTGGATTTCAAGTGATTTGGGAAACATACTCCTTGTTTTTCCACATTGTGTAAGAAACAACATTAGGCTTGCAAGAGATTGAAACAATGCATCCCAAAACATATTCCTGCAGTGAAAACACATGTTTCTACAAAGACTTTGAAGGAGCAAGCAAAAGCCTAGTGGCAGAGTGTTCTTTCAGAGAGAAACACATGCATTTCATCCTTCTGGAGTGAGTCTTCAGCCTGGAATTCATTTGCATTTTGTACTGTGCAGAATGTAGCTACCTGCTCGGGGGTTGTCTCATAGAAGCGCCTTTCCTGTAGGAGCTTGTTGCAACATTCATTGTTTGGCTAAGTTCTTTAGGGTTGGTTTTGGAAGGTCTTTCAACTTTGGCCAAATCCCGCTTCGTACGAAATTTTTTCACAGCGCTGTCTCCAAGTGTCCACAAAGAGCTGCTGCTTGAAACTGTCCACATGCACATCTCCCATACTGGTGTGCTCGTTTCACTACCTGGATTTTGGTTTCCACTTCTTTCTTGGAAATGACAAGCCTTCTTTCTGCATGCTACACACACCTTGTAGCAGTTTCAGCTTGAAGCATGTTGGTGCTCTCAAAACGCTGTGTAACTTCTGTAGGGTGTGTTACTCTCCAGCACTGAATACACTACTTAGAGCTCCTTTCACCACAGACACGCAAACACATCTTTCTGTGAAAGTTCTACCTCAGGTCACTTGGAAATGTAAGGTTTTCATGGAGAACATGAGGTCAATCATGGTTTTGCACTCTGCAACCAATAGAAATGTCCTTTTGTACATAGCCTTCTGAAATTCACATCAAAATACCCTTCTTTTCTGGTTTCTTGAATGTTCTCAACACATTAGGAGAAAGATCGTGTTTGAGCAAGAGTGATGTAGTGTGCGTTTTCCTGGATTTCAAGTGATTTGGGAAACATACTCCTTGTTTTTCCACATTGTGTAAGAAACAACATTAGGCTTGCAAGAGACTGAAACAATGCATCCCAAAACATATTCCTGCAGTGAAAACACATGTTTCTACAAAGACTTTGAAGGAGCAAGCCAAAGCCTAGTGGCAGAGTGTTCTTTCAGAGAGAAACACATGCATTTCATCCTTCTGGAGTGAGTTTTCAGCCTGGAATTCATTTGCATTTTGTACTGTGCAGAATGTAGCTACCTGCTCGGGGGTTGTCTCATAGAAGCACCTTTCCTGTAGGAGCTTGTTGCAACATTCATTGTTTGGCTAAGTTCTTTAGGGTTGGTTTTGGAAGGTCTTTCAACTTTGGCCAAATCCCGCTTCGTACGAAATTTTTTCACAGCGCTGTCTCCAACTGTCCACAAAGAGCTGCTGCTTGAAACTGTCCACATGCACATCTCCCATACTGGTGTGCTCGTTTCACTACCTGGATTTTGGTTTCCACTTCTTTCTTTGAAATGACAAGCCTTCTTTCTGCATGCTACGCACACCTTGTAGCAGTTTCAGCTTGAAGCATGTTGGTGCTCTCAAAACGCTGTGTAACTTCTGTAAGGTGTGTTACTCTCCAGCACTGAATACACTACTTAGAGCTCCTTTCACCACAGACACGCAAACACATCTTTCTGTGAAAGTTCTAACTCAGGTCACTTGGAAATGTAAGGTTTTCAGGGAGAACATGAGGTCAATCATGGTTTTGCACTCTGCAACCAATAGAAATGTCCTTTTGTACATAGCCTTCTGAAATTCACATCAAAATACCCTTCTTTTCTGGTTTCTTGAATGTTCTCAACACATTAGGAGAAAGATCGTGTTTGAGCAAGAGTGATGTAGTGTGCGTTTTCCTGGATTTCAAGTGATTTGGGAAACATACTCCTTGTTTTTCCACATTGTGTAAGAAACAACATTAGGCTTGCAAGAGATTGAAACAATGCATCCCAAAACATATTCCTGCAGTGAAAACACATGTTTCTACAAAGACTTTGAAGGAGCAAGCCAAAGCCTAGTGGCAGAGTGTTCTTTCAGAGAGAAACACATGCATTTCATCCTTCTGGAGTGAGTCTTCAGCCTGGAATTCATTTGCATTTTGTACTGTGCAGAATGTAGCTACCTGCTCGGGGGTTGTCTCATAGAAGCGCCTTTCCTGTAGGAGCTTGTTGCAACATTCATTGTTTGGCTAAGTTCTTTAGGGTTGGTTTTGGAAGGTCTTTCAACTTTGGCCAAATCCCGCTTCGTACGAAATTTTTTCACAGCGCTGTCTCCAACTGTCCACAAAGAGCTGCTGCTTGAAACTGTCCACATGCACATCTCCCATACTGGTGTGCTCGTTTCACTACCTGGATTTTGGTTTCCACTTCTTTCTTTGAAATGACAAGCCTTCTTTCTGCATGCTACGCACACCTTGAAGCAGTTTCAGCTTGAAGCATGTTGGTGCTCTCAAAACGCTGTGTAACTTCTGTAAGGTGTGTTACTCTCCAGCACTGAATACACTACTTAGAGCTCCTTTCACCACAGACACGCAAACACATCTTTCTGTGAAAGTTCTACCTCAGGTCACTTGGAAATGTAAGGTTTTCATGGAGAACATGAGGTCAATCATGGTTTTGCACTCTGCAACCAATAGAAATGTCCTTTTGTACATAGCCTTCTGAAATTCACATCAAAATACCCTTCTTTTCTGGTTTCTTGAATGTTCTCAACACATTAGGAGAAAGATCGTGTTTGAGCAAGAGTGATGTAGTGTGCGTTTTCCTGGATTTCAAGTGATTTGGGAAACATACTCCTTGTTTTTCCACATTGTGTAAGGAACAACATTAGGCTTTCAAGAGATTGAAACAATGCTTCCCAAAACAATTCCTGCAGTGAAAACACATGTTTCTACAAAGACTTTGAAGGAGCAAGCAAAAGCCTAGTGGCAGAGTGTTCTTTCAGAGAGAAACACATGCATTTCATCCTTCTGGAGTGAGTCTTCAGCCTGGAATTCATTTGCATTTTGTACTGTGCAGAATGTAGCTACCTGCTCGGGGGTTGTCTCATAGAAGCGCCTTTCCTGTAGGAGCTTGTTGCAACATTCATTGTTTGGCTAAGTTCTTTAGGGTTGGTTTTGGAAGGTCTTTCAACTTTGGCCAAATCCCGCTTCGTACGAAATTTTTTCACAGCGCTGTCTCCAAGTGTCCACAAAGAGCTGCTGCTTGAAACTGTCCACATGCACATCTCCCATACTGGTGTGCTCGTTTCACTACCTGGATTTTGGTTTCCACTTCTTTCTTGGAAATGACAAGCCTTCTTTCTGCATGCTACACACACCTTGTAGCAGTTTCAGCTTGAAGCATGTTGGTGCTCTCAAATCGCTGTGTAACTTCTGTAGGGTGTGTTACTCTCCAGCACTGAATACACTACTTAGAGCTCCTTTCACCACAGACACGCAAACACATCTTTCTGTGAAAGTTCTACCTAAGGTCACTTTGAAATGTAAGGTTTTCAGGGAGAACATGAGGTCAATCATGGTTTTGCACTCTGCAACCAATAGAAATGTCCTTTTGTACATAGCCTTCTGAAATTCACATCAAAATACCCTTCTTTTCTGGTTTCTTGAATGTTCTCAACACATTAGGAGAAAGATCGTGTTTAAGCAAGAGTGATGTAGTGTGCGTTTTCCTGGATTACAAGTGATTTGGGAAACATACTCCTTGCTTTTCCACATTGTGTAAGAAACAACATTAGGCTTTCAAGAGATTGAAACAATGCATCCCAAAACATATTCCTGCAGTGAAAACACATGTTTCTACAAAGACTTTGAAGGAGCAAGCCAAAGCCTAGTGGCAGAGTGTTCTTTCAGAGAGAAACACATGCATTTCATCCTTCTGGAGTGAGTCTTCAGCCTGGAATTCATTTGCATTTTGTACTGTGCAGAATGTAGCTACCTGCTCGGGGGTTGTCTCATAGAAGCGCCTTTCCTGTAGGAGCTTGTTGCAACATTCATTGTTTGGCTAAGTTCTTTAGGGTTGGTTTTGGAAGGTCTTTCAACTTTGGCCAAATCCCGCTTCGTACGAAATTTTTTCACAGCGCTGTCTCCAACTGTCCACAAAGAGCTGCTGCTTGAAACTGTCCACATGCACATCTCCCATACTGGTGTGCTCGTTTCACTACCTGGATTTTGGTTTCCACTTCTTTCTTTGAAATGACAAGCCTTCTTTCTGCATGCTACGCACACCTTGTAGCAGTTTCAGCTTGAAGCATGTTGGTGCTCTCAAAACGCTGTGTAACTTCTGTAAGGTGTGTTACTCTCCAGCACTGAATACACTACTTAGAGCTCCTTTCACCACAGACACGCAAACACATCTTTCTGTGAAAGTTCTACCTCAGGTCACTTGGAAATGTAAGGTTTTCAGGGAGAACATGAGGTCAATCATGGTTTTGCACTCTGCAACCAATAGAAATGTCCTTTTGTACATAGCCTTCTGAAATTCACATCAAAATACCCTTCTTTTCTGGTTTCTTGAATGTTCTCAACACATTAGGAGAAAGATCGTGTTTGAGCAAGAGTGATGTAGTGTGCGTTTTCCTGGATTTCAAGTGATTTGGGAAACATACTCCTTGTTTTTCCACATTGTGTAAGAAACAACATTAGGCTTGCAAGAGATTGAAACAATGCATCCCAAAACATATTCCTGCAGTGAAAACACATGTTTCTACAAAGACTTTGAAGGAGCAAGCCAAAGCCTAGTGGCAGAGTGTTCTTTCAGAGAGAAACACATGCATTTCATCCTTCTGGAGTGAGTCTTCAGCCTGGAATTCATTTGCATTTTGTACTGTGCAGAATGTAGCTACCTGCTCGGGGGTTGTCTCATAGAAGCGCCTTTCCTGTAGGAGCTTGTTGCAACATTCATTGTTTGGCTAAGTTCTTTAGGGTTGGTTTTGGAAGGTCTTTCAACTTTGGCCAAATCCCGCTTCGTACGAAATTTTTTCACAGCGCTGTCTCCAACTGTCCACAAAGAGCTGCTGCTTGAAACTGTCCACATGCACATCTCCCATACTGGTGTGCTCGTTTCACTACCTGGATTTTGGTTTCCACTTCTTTCTTTGAAATGACAAGCCTTCTTTCTGCATGCTACGCACACCTTGAAGCAGTTTCAGCTTGAAGCATGTTGGTGCTCTCAAAACGCTGTGTAACTTCTGTAAGGTGTGTTACTCTCCAGCACTGAATACACTACTTAGAGCTCCTTTCAGCACAGACACGCAAACACATCTTTCTGTGAAAGTTCTACCTCAGGTCACTTGGAAATGTAAGGTTTTCATGGAGAACATGAGGTCAATCATGGTTTTGCACTCTGCAACCAATAGAAATGTCCTTTTGTACATAGCCTTCTGAAATTCACATCAAAATACCCTTCTTTTCTGGTTTCTTGAATGTTCTCAACACATTAGGAGAAAGATCGTGTTTGAGCAAGAGTGATGTAGTGTGCGTTTTCCTGGATTTCAAGTGATTTGGGAAACATACTCCTTGTTTTTCCACATTGTGTAAGGAACAACATTAGGCTTGCAAGAGATTGAAACAATGCATCCCAAAACATATTCCTGCAGTGAAAACACATGTTTCTACAAAGACTTTGAAGGAGCAAGCAAAAGCCTAGTGGCAGAGTGTTCTTTCAGAGAGAAACACATGCATTTCATCCTTCTGGAGTGAGTCTTCAGCCTGGAATTCATTTGCATTTTGTACTGTGCAGAATGTAGCTACCTGCTCGGGGGTTGTCTCATAGAAGCGCCTTTCCTGTAGGAGCTTGTTGCAACATTCATTGTTTGGCTAAGTTCTTTAGGGTTGGTTTTGGAAGGTCTTTCAACTTTGGCCAAATCCCGCTTCGTACGAAATTTTTTCACAGCGCTGTCTCCAAGTGTCCACAAAGAGCTGCTGCTTGAAACTGTCCACATGCACATCTCCCATACTGGTGTGCTCGTTTCACTACCTGGATTTTGGTTTCCACTTCTTTCTTGGAAATGACAAGCCTTCTTTCTGCATGCTACACACACCTTGTAGCAGTTTCAGCTTGAAGCATGTTGGTGCTCTCAAATCGCTGTGTAACTTCTGTAGGGTGTGTTACTCTCCAGCACTGAATACACTACTTAGAGCTCCTTTCACCACAGACACGCAAACACATCTTTCTGTGAAAGTTCTACCTAAGGTCACTTGGAAATGTAAGGTTTTCAGGGAGAACATGAGGTCAATCATGGTTTTGCACTCTGCAACCAATAGAAATGTCCTTTTGTACATAGCCTTCTGAAATTCACATCAAAATACCCTTCTTTTCTGGTTTCTTGAATGTTCTCAACACATTAGGAGAAAGATCGTGTTTGAGCAAGAGTGATGTAGTGTGCGTTTTCCTGGATTTCAAGTGATTTGGGAAACATACTCCTTGTTTTTCCACATTGTGTAAGAAACAACATTAGGCTTGCAAGAGATTGAAACAATGCATCCCAAAACATATTCCTGCAGTGAAAACACATGTTTCTACAAAGACTTTGAAGGAGCAAGCCAAAGCCTAGTGGCAGAGTGTTCTTTCAGAGAGAAACACATGCATTTCATCCTTCTGGAGTGAGTTTTCAGCCTGGAATTCATTTGCATTTTGTACTGTGCAGAATGTAGCTACCTGCTCGGGGGTTGTCTCCTAGAAGCACCTTTCCTGTAGGAGCTTGTTGCAACATTCATTGTTTGGCTAAGTTCTTTAGGGTTGGTTTTGGAAGGTCTTTCAACTTTGGCCAAATCCCGCTTCGTACGAAATTTTTTCACAGCGCTGTCTCCAAGTGTCCACAAAGAGCTGCTGCTTGAAACTGTCCACATGCACATCTCCCATACTGGTGTGCTCGTTTCACTACCTGGATTTTGGTTTCCACTTCTTTCTTGGAAATGACAAGCCTTCTTTCTGCATGCTACGCACACCTTGAAGCAGTTTCAGCTTGAAGCATGTTGGTGCTCTCAAAACGCTGTGTAACTTCTGTAAGGTGTGTTACTCTCCAGCACTGAATACACTACTTAGAGCTCCTTTCACCACAGACACGCAAACACATCTTTCTGTGAAAGTTCTACCTCAGGTCACTTGGAAATGTAAGGTTTTCATGGAGTACATGAGGTCAATCATGGTTTTGCACTCTGCAACCAATAGAAATGTCCTTTTGTACATAGCCTTCTGAAATTCACATCAAAATACCCTTCTTTTCTGGTTTCTTGAATGTTCTCAACACATTAGGAGAAAGATCGTGTTTGAGCAAGAGTGATGTAGTGTGCGTTTTCCTGGATTTCAAGTGATTTGGGAAACATACTCCTTGTTTTTCCACATTGTGTAAGGAACAACATTAGGCTTGCAAGAGATTGAAACAATGCATCCCAAAACATATTCCTGCAGTGAAAACACATGTTTCTACAAAGACTTTGAAGGAGCAAGCAAAAGCCTAGTGGCAGAGTGTTCTTTCAGAGAGAAACACATGCATTTCATCCTTCTGGAGTGAGTCTTCAGCCTGGAATTCATTTGCATTTTGTACTGTGCAGAATGTAGCTACCTGCTCGGGGGTTGTCTCATAAAAGCGCCTTTCCTGTAGGAGCTTGTTGCAACATTCATTGTTTGGCTAAGTTCTTTAGGGTTGGTTTTGGAAGGTCTTTCAACTTTGGCCAAATCCCGCTTCGTACGAAATTTTTTCACAGCGCTGTCTCCAAGTGTCCACAAAGAGCTGCTGCTTGAAACTGTCCACATGCACATCTCCCATACTGGTGTGCTCGTTTCACTACCTGGATTTTGGTTTCCACTTCTTTCTTGGAAATGACAAGCCTTCTTTCTGCATGCTACACACACCTTGTAGCAGTTTCAGCTTGAAGCATGTTGGTGCTCTCAAATCGCTGTGTAACTTCTGTAGGGTGTGTTACTCTCCAGCACTGAATACACTACTTAGAGCTCCTTTCACCACAGACACGCAAACACATCTTTCTGTGAAAGTTCTACCTAAGGTCACTTGGAAATGTAAGGTTTTCAGGGAGAACATGAGGTCAATCATGGTTTTGCACTCTGCAACCAATAGAAATGTCCTTTTGTACATAGCCTTCTGAAATTCACATCAAAATACCCTTCTTTTCTGGTTTCTTGAATGTTCTCAACACATTAGCAGAAAGATCGTGTTTGAGCAAGAGTGATGTAGTGTGCGTTTTCCTGGATTTCAAGTGATTTGGGAAACATACTCCTTGTTTTTCCACATTGTGTAAGAAACAACATTAGGCTTGCAAGAGATTGAAACAATGCATCCCAAAACATATTCCTGCAGTGAAAACACATGTTTCTACAAAGACTTTGAAGGAGCAAGCAAAAGCCTAGTGGCAGAGTGTTCTTTCAGAGAGAAACACATGCATTTCATCCTTCTGGAGTGAGTCTTCAGCCTGGAATTCATTTGCATTTTGTACTGTGCAGAATGTAGCTACCTGCTCGGGGGTTGTCTCATAGAAGCGCCTTTCCTGTAGGAGCTTGTTGCAACATTCATTGTTTGGCTAAGTTCTTTAGGGTTGGTTTTGGAAGGTCTTTCAACTTTGGCCAAATCCCGCTTCGTACGAAATTTTTTCACAGCGCTGTCTCCAAGTGTCCACAAAGAGCTGCTGCTTGAAACTGTCCACATGCACATCTCCCATACTGGTGTGCTCGTTTCACTACCTGGATTTTGGTTTCCACTTCTTTCTTGGAAATGACAAGCCTTCTTTCTGCATGCTACACACACCTTGTAGCAGTTTCAGCTTGAAGCATGTTGGTGCTCTCAAAACGCTGTGTAACTTCTGTAGGGTGTGTTACTCTCCAGCACTGAATACACTACTTAGAGCTCCTTTCACCACAGACACGCAAACACATCTTTCTGTGAAAGTTCTACCTCAGGTCACTTGGAAATGTAAGGTTTTCATGGAGAACATGAGGTCAATCATGGTTTTGCACTCTGCAACCAATAGAAATGTCCTTTTGTACATAGCCTTCTGAAATTCACATCAAAATACCCTTCTTTTCTGGTTTCTTGAATGTTCTCAACACATTAGGAGAAAGATCGTGTTTGAGCAAGAGTGATGTAGTGTGCGTTTTCCTGGATTTCAAGTGATTTGGGAAACATACTCCTTGTTTTTCCACATTGTGTAAGAAACAACATTAGGCTTGCAAGAGACTGAAACAATGCATCCCAAAACATATTCCTGCAGTGAAAACACATGTTTCTACAAAGACTTTGAAGGAGCAAGCCAAAGCCTAGTGGCAGAGTGTTCTTTCAGAGAGAAACACATGCATTTCATCCTTCTGGAGTGAGTTTTCAGCCTGGAATTCATTTGCATTTTGTACTGTGCAGAATGTAGCTACCTGCTCGGGGGTTGTCTCATAGAAGCACCTTTCCTGTAGGAGCTTGTTGCAACATTCATTGTTTGGCTAAGTTCTTTAGGGTTGGTTTTGGAAGGTCTTTCAACTTTGGCCAAATCCCGCTTCGTACGAAATTTTTTCACAGCGCTGTCTCCAAGTGTCCACAAAGAGCTGCTGCTTGAAACTGTCCACATGCACATCTCCCATACTGGTGTGCTCGTTTCACTACCTGGATTTTGGTTTCCACTTCTTTCTTGGAAATGACAAGCCTTCTTTCTGCATGCTACACACACCTTGTAGCAGTTTCAGCTTGAAGCATGTTGGTGCTCTCAAAACGCTGTGTAACTTCTGTAGGGTGTGTTACTCTCCAGCACTGAATACACTACTTAGAGCTCCTTTCACCACAGACACGCAAACACATCTTTCTGTGAAAGTTCTACCTCAGGTCACTTGGAAATGTAAGGTTTTCATGGAGAACATGAGGTCAATCATGGTTTTGCACTCTGCAACCAATAGAAATGTCCTTTTGTACATAGCCTTCTGAAATTCACATCAAAATACCCTTCTTTTCTGGTTTCTTGAATGTTCTCAACACATTAGGAGAAAGATCGTGTTTGAGCAAGAGTGATGTAGTGTGCGTTTTCCTGGATTTCAAGTGATTTGGGAAACATACTCCTTGTTTTTCCACATTGTGTAAGAAACAACATTAGGCTTTCAAGAGATTGAAACAATGCATCCCAAAACATATTCCTGCAGTGAAAACACATGTTTCTACAAAGACTTTGAAGGAGCAAGCAAAAGCCTAGTGGCAGAGTGTTGTTTCAGAGAGAAACACATGCATTTCTCCTTCTGGAGTGAGTCTTCAGCCTGGAATTCATTTGCATTTTGTACTGTGCAGAATGTAGCTACCTGCTCGGGGGTTGTCTCATAGAAGCGCCTTTCCTGTAGGAGCTTGTTGCAACATTCATTGTTTGGCTAAGTTCTTTAGGGTTGGTTTTGGAAGGTCTTTCAACTTTGGCCAAATCCCGCTTCGTACGAAATTTTTTCACAGCGCTGTCTCCAAGTGTCCACAAAGAGCTGCTGCTTGAAACTGTCCACATGCACATCTCCCATACTGGTGTGCTCGTTTCACTACCTGGATTTTGGTTTCCACTTCTTTCTTGGAAATGACAAGCCTTCTTTCTGCATGCTACACACAACTTGTAGCAGTTTCAGCTTGAAGCATGTTGGTGCTCTCAAAACGCTGTGTAACTTCTGTAGGGTGTGTTACTCTCCAGCACTGAATACACTACTTAGAGCTCCTTTCACCACAGACACGCAAACACATCTTTCTGTGAAAGTTCTACTTCAGGTCACTTGGAAATGTAAGGTTTTCAGGGAGAACATGAGGTCAATCATGGTTTTGCACTCTGCAACCAATAGAAATGTCCTTTTGTACATAGCCTTCTGAAATTCACATCAAAATACCCTTCTTTTCTGGTTTCTTGAATGTTCTCAACACATTAGGAGAAAGATCGTGTTTGAGCAAGAGTGATGTAGTGTGCGTTTTCCTGGATTACAAGTGATTTGGGAAACATACTCCTTGCTTTTCCACATTGTGTAAGAAACAACATTAGGCTTTCAAGAGATTGAAACAATGCATCCCAAAACATATTCCTGCAGTGAAAACACATGTTTCTACAAAGACTTTGAAGGAGCAAGCCAAAGCCTAGTGGCAGAGTGTTCTTTCAGAGAGAAACACATGCATTTCATCCTTCTGGAGTGAGTCTTCAGCCTGGAATTCATTTGCATTTTGTACTGTGCAGAATGTAGCTACCTGCTCGGGGGTTGTCTCATAGAAGCGCCTTTCCTGTAGGAGCTTGTTGCAACATTCATTGTTTGGCTAAGTTCTTTAGGGTTGGTTTTGGAAGGTCTTTCAACTTTGGCCAAATCCCGCTTCGTACGAAATTTTTTCACAGCGCTGTCTCCAACTGTCCACAAAGAGCTGCTGCTTGAAACTGTCCACATGCACATCTCCCATACTGGTGTGCTCGTTTCACTACCTGGATTTTGGTTTCCACTTCTTTCTTTGAAATGACAAGCCTTCTTTCTGCATGCTACGCACACCTTGTAGCAGTTTCAGCTTGAAGCATGTTGGTGCTCTCAAAACGCTGTGTAACTTCTGTAAGGTGTGTTACTCTCCAGCACTGAATACACTACTTAGAGCTCCTTTCACCACAGACACGCAAACACATCTTTCTGTGAAAGTTCTACCTCAGGTCACTTGGAAATGTAAGGTTTTCAGGGAGAACATGAGGTCAATCATGGTTTTGCACTCTGCAACCAATAGAAATGTCCTTTTGTACATAGCCTTCTGAAATTCACATCAAAATACCCTTCTTTTCTGGTTTCTTGAATGTTCTCAACACATTAGGAGAAAGATCGTGTTTGAGCAAGAGTGATGTAGTGTGCGTTTTCCTGGATTTCAAGTGATTTGGGAAACATACTCCTTGTTTTTCCACATTGTGTAAGAAACAACATTAGGCTTGCAAGAGATTGAAACAATGCATCCCAAAACATATTCCTGCAGTGAAAACACATGTTTCTACAAAGACTTTGAAGGAGCAAGCCAAAGCCTAGTGGCAGAGTGTTCTTTCAGAGAGAAACACATGCATTTCATCCTTCTGGAGTGAGTCTTCAGCCTGGAATTCATTTGCATTTTGTACTGTGCAGAATGTAGCTACCTGCTCGGGGGTTGTCTCATAGAAGCGCCTTTCCTGTAGGAGCTTGTTGCAACATTCATTGTTTGGCTAAGTTCTTTAGGGTTGGTTTTGGAAGGTCTTTCAACTTTGGCCAAATCCCGCTTCGTACGAAATTTTTTCACAGCGCTGTCTCCAACTGTCCACAAAGAGCTGCTGCTTGAAACTGTCCACATGCACATCTCCCATACTGGTGTGCTCGTTTCACTACCTGGATTTTGGTTTCCACTTCTTTCTTTGAAATGACAAGCCTTCTTTCTGCATGCTACGCACACCTTGAAGCAGTTTCAGCTTGAAGCATGTTGGTGCTCTCAAAACGCTGTGTAACTTCTGTAAGGTGTGTTACTCTCCAGCACTGAATACACTACTTAGAGCTCCTTTCAGCACAGACACGCAAACACATCTTTCTGTGAAAGTTCTACCTCAGGTCACTTGGAAATGTAAGGTTTTCATGGAGAACATGAGGTCAATCATGGTTTTGCACTCTGCAACCAATAGAAATGTCCTTTTGTACATAGCCTTCTGAAATTCACATCAAAATACCCTTCTTTTCTGGTTTCTTGAATGTTCTCAACACATTAGGAGAAAGATCGTGTTTGAGCAAGAGTGATGTAGTGTGCGTTTTCCTGGATTTCAAGTGATTTGGGAAACATACTCCTTGTTTTTCCACATTGTGTAAGGAACAACATTAGGCTTGCAAGAGATTGAAACAATGCATCCCAAAACATATTCCTGCAGTGAAAACACATGTTTCTACAAAGACTTTGAAGGAGCAAGCAAAAGCCTAGTGGCAGAGTGTTCTTTCAGAGAGAAACACATGCATTTCATCCTTCTGGAGTGAGTCTTCAGCCTGGAATTCATTTGCATTTTGTACTGTGCAGAATGTAGCTACCTGCTCGGGGGTTGTCTCATAGAAGCGCCTTTCCTGTAGGAGCTTGTTGCAACATTCATTGTTTGGCTAAGTTCTTTAGGGTTGGTTTTGGAAGGTCTTTCAACTTTGGCCAAATCCCGCTTCGTACGAAATTTTTTCACAGCGCTGTCTCCAAGTGTCCACAAAGAGCTGCTGCTTGAAACTGTCCACATGCACATCTCCCATACTGGTGTGCTCGTTTCACTACCTGGATTTTGGTTTCCACTTCTTTCTTGGAAATGACAAGCCTTCTTTCTGCATGCTACACACACCTTGTAGCAGTTTCAGCTTGAAGCATGTTGGTGCTCTCAAATCGCTGTGTAACTTCTGTAGGGTGTGTTACTCTCCAGCACTGAATACACTACTTAGAGCTCCTTTCACCACAGACACGCAAACACATCTTTCTGTGAAAGTTCTACCTAAGGTCACTTGGAAATGTAAGGTTTTCAGGGAGAACATGAGGTCAATCATGGTTTTGCACTCTGCAACCAATAGAAATGTCCTTTTGTACATAGCCTTCTGAAATTCACATCAAAATACCCTTCTTTTCTGGTTTCTTGAATGTTCTCAACACATTAGGAGAAAGATCGTGTTTGAGCAAGAGTGATGTAGTGTGCGTTTTCCTGGATTTCAAGTGATTTGGGAAACATACTCCTTGTTTTTCCACATTGTGTAAGAAACAACATTAGGCTTGCAAGAGATTGAAACAATGCATCCCAAAACATATTCCTGCAGTGAAAACACATGTTTCTACAAAGACTTTGAAGGAGCAAGCCAAAGCCTAGTGGCAGAGTGTTCTTTCAGAGAGAAACACATGCATTTCATCCTTCTGGAGTGAGTCTTCAGCCTGGAATTCATTTGCATTTTGTACTGTGCAGAATGTAGCTACCTGCTCGGGGGTTGTCTCATAGAAGCGCCTTTCCTGTAGGAGCTTGTTGCAACATTCATTGTTTGGCTAAGTTCTTTAGGGTTGGTTTTGGAAGGTCTTTCAACTTTGGCCAAATCCCGCTTCGTACGAAATTTTTTCACAGCGCTGTCTCCAAGTGTCCACAAAGAGCTGCTGCTTGAAACTGTCCACATGCACATCTCCCATACTGGTGTGCTCGTTTCACTACCTGGATTTTGGTTTCCACTTCTTTCTTGGAAATGACAAGCCTTCTTTCTGCATGCTACACACACCTTGTAGCAGTTTCAGCTTGAAGCATGTTGGTGCTCTCAAATCGCTGTGTAACTTCTGTAGGGTGTGTTACTCTCCAGCACTGAATACACTACTTAGAGCTCCTTTCACCACAGACACGCAAACACATCTTTCTGTGAAAGTTCTACCTAAGGTCACTTGGAAATGTAAGGTTTTCAGGGAGAACATGAGGTCAATCATGGTTTTGCACTCTGCAACCAATAGAAATGTCCTTTTGTACATAGCCTTCTGAAATTCACATCAAAATACCCTTCTTTTCTGGTTTCTTGAATGTTCTCAACACATTAGGAGAAAGATCGTGTTTGAGCAAGAGTGATGTAGTGTGCGTTTTCCTGGATTTCAAGTGATTTGGGAAACATACTCCTTGTTTTTCCACATTGTGTAAGAAACAACATTAGGCTTGCAAGAGATTGAAACAATGCATCCCAAAACATATTCCTGCAGTGAAAACACATGTTTCTACAAAGACTTTGAAGGAGCAAGCCAAAGCCTAGTGGCAGAGTGTTCTTTCAGAGAGAAACACATGCATTTCATCCTTCTGGAGTGAGTCTTCAGCCTGGAATTCATTTGCATTTTGTACTGTGCAGAATGTAGCTACCTGCTCGGGGGTTGTCTCATAGAAGCGCCTTTCCTGTAGGAGCTTGTTGCAACATTCATTGTTTGGCTAAGTTCTTTAGGGTTGGTTTTGGAAGGTCTTTCAACTTTGGCCAAATCCCGCTTCGTACGAAATTTTTTCACAGCGCTGTCTCCAAGTGTCCACAAAGAGCTGCTGCTTGAAACTGTCCACATGCACATCTCCCATACTGGTGTGCTCGTTTCACTACCTGGATTTTGGTTTCCACTTCTTTCTTGGAAATGACAAGCCTTCTTTCTGCATGCTACACACACCTTGTAGCAGTTTCAGCTTGAAGCATGTTGGTGCTCTCAAATCGCTGTGTAACTTCTGTAGGGTGTGTTACTCTCCAGCACTGAATACACTACTTAGAGCTCCTTTCACCACAGACACGCAAACACATCTTTCTGTGAAAGTTCTACCTAAGGTCACTTGGAAATGTAAGGTTTTCAGGGAGAACATGAGGTCAATCATGGTTTTGCACTCTGCAACCAATAGAAATGTCCTTTTGTACATAGCCTTCTGAAATTCACATCAAAATACCCTTCTTTTCTGGTTTCTTGAATGTTCTCAACACATTAGGAGAAAGATCGTGTTTGAGCAAGAGTGATGTAGTGTGCGTTTTCCTGGATTTCAAGTGATTTGGGAAACATACTCCTTGTTTTTCCACATTGTGTAAGAAACAACATTAGGCTTGCAAGAGATTGAAACAATGCATCCCAAAACATATTCCTGCAGTGAAAACACATGTTTCTACAAAGACTTTGAAGGAGCAAGCCAAAGCCTAGTGGCAGAGTGTTCTTTCAGAGAGAAACACATGCATTTCATCCTTCTGGAGTGAGTCTTCAGCCTGGAATTCATTTGCATTTTGTACTGTGCAGAATGTAGCTACCTGCTCGGGGGTTGTCTCATAGAAGCGCCTTTCCTGTAGGAGCTTGTTGCAACATTCATTGTTTGGCTAAGTTCTTTAGGGTTGGTTTTGGAAGGTCTTTCAACTTTGGCCAAATCCCGCTTCGTACGAAATTTTTTCACAGCGCTGTCTCCAAGTGTCCACAAAGAGCTGCTGCTTGAAACTGTCCACATGCACATCTCCCATACTGGTGTGCTCGTTTCACTACCTGGATTTTGGTTTCCACTTCTTTCTTGGAAATGACAAGCCTTCTTTCTGCATGCTACACACACCTTGTAGCAGTTTCAGCTTGAAGCATGTTGGTGCTCTCAAATCGCTGTGTAACTTCTGTAGGGTGTGTTACTCTCCAGCACTGAATACACTACTTAGAGCTCCTTTCACCACAGACACGCAAACACATCTTTCTGTGAAAGTTCTACCTAAGGTCACTTGGAAATGTAAGGTTTTCAGGGAGAACATGAGGTCAATCATGGTTTTGCACTCTGCAACCAATAGAAATGTCCTTTTGTACATAGCCTTCTGAAATTCACATCAAAATACCCTTCTTTTCTGGTTTCTTGAATGTTCTCAACACATTAGGAGAAAGATCGTGTTTGAGCAAGAGTGATGTAGTGTGCGTTTTCCTGGATTTCAAGTGATTTGGGAAACATACTCCTTGTTTTTCCACATTGTGTAAGAAACAACATTAGGCTTGCAAGAGATTGAAACAATGCATCCCAAAACATATTCCTGCAGTGAAAACACATGTTTCTACAAAGACTTTGAAGGAGCAAGCCAAAGCCTAGTGGCAGAGTGTTCTTTCAGAGAGAAACACATGCATTTCATCCTTCTGGAGTGAGTCTTCAGCCTGGAATTCATTTGCATTTTGTACTGTGCAGAATGTAGCTACCTGCTCGGGGGTTGTCTCATAGAAGCGCCTTTCCTGTAGGAGCTTGTTGCAACATTCATTGTTTGGCTAAGTTCTTTAGGGTTGGTTTTGGAAGGTCTTTCAACTTTGGCCAAATCCCGCTTCGTACGAAATTTTTTCACAGCGCTGTCTCCAAGTGTCCACAAAGAGCTGCTGCTTGAAACTGTCCACATGCACATCTCCCATACTGGTGTGCTCGTTTCACTACCTGGATTTTGGTTTCCACTTCTTTCTTGGAAATGACAAGCCTTCTTTCTGCATGCTACACACACCTTGTAGCAGTTTCAGCTTGAAGCATGTTGGTGCTCTCAAATCGCTGTGTAACTTCTGTAGGGTGTGTTACTCTCCAGCACTGAATACACTACTTAGAGCTCCTTTCACCACAGACACGCAAACACATCTTTCTGTGAAAGTTCTACCTAAGGTCACTTGGAAATGTAAGGTTTTCAGGGAGAACATGAGGTCAATCATGGTTTTGCACTCTGCAACCAATAGAAATGTCCTTTTGTACATAGCCTTCTGAAATTCACATCAAAATACCCTTCTTTTCTGGTTTCTTGAATGTTCTCAACACATTAGGAGAAAGATCGTGTTTGAGCAAGAGTGATGTAGTGTGCGTTTTCCTGGATTTCAAGTGATTTGGGAAACATACTCCTTGTTTTTCCACATTGTGTAAGAAACAACATTAGGCTTTCAAGAGATTGAAACAATGCATCCCAAAACATATTCCTGCAGTGAAAACACATGTTTCTACAAAGACTTTGAAGGAGCAAGCCAAAGCCTAGTGGCAGAGTGTTCTTTCAGAGAGAAACACATGCATTTCATCCTTCTGGAGTGAGTCTTCAGCCTGGAATTCATTTGCATTTTGTACTGTGCAGAATGTAGCTACCTGCTCGGGGGTTGTCTCATAGAAGCGCCTTTCCTGTAGGAGCTTGTTGCAACATTCATTGTTTGGCTAAGTTCTTTAGGGTTGGTTTTGGAAGGTCTTTCAACTTTGGCCAAATCCCGCTTCGTACGAAATTTTTTCACAGCGCTGTCTCCAACTGTCCACAAAGAGCTGCTGCTTGAAACTGTCCACATGCACATCTCCCATACTGGTGTGCTCGTTTCACTACCTGGATTTTGGTTTCCACTTCTTTCTTTGAAATGACAAGCCTTCTTTCTGCATGCTACGCACACCTTGTAGCAGTTTCAGCTTGAAGCATGTTGGTGCTCTCAAAACGCTGTGTAACTTCTGTAAGGTGTGTTACTCTCCAGCACTGAATACACTACTTAGAGCTCCTTTCACCACAGACACGCAAACACATCTTTCTGTGAAAGTTCTACCTCAGGTCACTTGGAAATGTAAGGTTTTCAGGGAGAACATGAGGTCAATCATGGTTTTGCACTCTGCAACCAATAGAAATGTCCTTTTGTACATAGCCTTCTGAAATTCACATCAAAATACCCTTCTTTTCTGGTTTCTTGAATGTTCTCAACACATTAGGAGAAAGATCGTGTTTGAGCAAGAGTGATGTAGTGTGCGTTTTCCTGGATTTCAAGTGATTTGGGAAACATACTCCTTGTTTTTCCACATTGTGTAAGAAACAACATTAGGCTTGCAAGAGATTGAAACAATGCATCCCAAAACATATTCCTGCAGTGAAAACACATGTTTCTACAAAGACTTTGAAGGAGCAAGCCAAAGCCTAGTGGCAGAGTGTTCTTTCAGAGAGAAACACATGCATTTCATCCTTCTGGAGTGAGTTTTCAGCCTGGAATTCATTTGCATTTTGTACTGTGCAGAATGTAGCTACCTGCTCGGGGGTTGTCTCCTAGAAGCACCTTTCCTGTAGGAGCTTGTTGCAACATTCATTGTTTGGCTAAGTTCTTTAGGGTTGGTTTTGGAAGGTCTTTCAACTTTGGCCAAATCCCGCTTCGTACGAAATTTTTTCACAGCGCTGTCTCCAAGTGTCCACAAAGAGCTGCTGCTTGAAACTGTCCACATGCACATCTCCCATACTGGTGTGCTCGTTTCACTACCTGGATTTTGGTTTCCACTTCTTTCTTTGAAATGACAAGCCTTCTTTCTGCATGCTACACACACCTTGTAGCAGTTTCAGCTTGAAGCATGTTTGTGCTCTCAAATCGCTGTGTAACTTCTGTAGGGTGTGTTACTCTCCAGCACTGAATACACTACTTAGAGCTCCTTTCACCACAGACACGCAAACACATCTTTCTGTGAAAGTTCTACCTCAGGTCACTTGGAAATGTAAGGTTTTCAGGGAGAACATGAGGTCAATCATGGTTTTGCACTCTGCAACCAATAGAAATGTCCTTTTGTACATAGCCTTCTGAAATTCACATCAAAATACCCTTCTTTTCTGGTTTCTTGAATGTTCTCAACACATTAGGAGAAAGATCGTGTTTGAGCAAGAGTGATGTAGTGTGCGTTTTCCTGGATTTCAAGTGATTTGGGAAACATACTCCTTGTTTTTCCACATTGTGTAAGAAACAACATTAGGCTTTCAAGAGATTGAAACAATGCATCCCAAAACATATTCCTGCAGTGAAAACACATGTTTCTACAAAGACTTTGAAGGAGCAAGCCAAAGCCTAGTGGCAGAGTGTTCTTTCAGAGAGAAACACATGCATTTCATCCTTCTGGAGTGAGTCTTCAGCCTGGAATTCATTTGCATTTTGTACTGTGCAGAATGTAGCGACCTGCTCGGGGGTTGTCTCATAGAAGCGCCTTTCCTGTAGGAGCTTGTTGCAACATTCATTGTTTGGCTAAGTTCTTTAGGGTTGGTTTTGGAAGGTCTTTCAACTTTGGCCAAATCCCGCTTCGTACGAAATTTTTTCACAGCGCTGTCTCCAACTGTCCACAAAGAGCTGCTGCTTGAAACTGTCCACATGCACATCTCCCATACTGGTGTGCTCGTTTCACTACCTGGATTTTGGTTTCCACTTCTTTCTTTGAAATGACAAGCCTTCTTTCTGCATGCTACGCACACCTTGAAGCAGTTTCAGCTTGAAGCATGTTGGTGCTCTCAAAACGCTGTGTAACTTCTGTAAGGTGTGTTACTCTCCAGCACTGAATACACTACTTAGAGCTCCTTTCACCACAGACACGCAAACACATCTTTCTGTGAAAGTTCTACCTCAGGTCACTTGGAAATGTAAGGTTTTCATGGAGAACATGAGGTCAATCATGGTTTTGCACTCTGCAACCAATAGAAATGTCCTTTTGTACATAGCCTTCTGAAATTCACATCAAAATACCCTTCTTTTCTGGTTTCTTGAATGTTCTCAACACATTAGGAGAAAGATCGTGTTTGAGCAAGAGTGATGTAGTGTGCGTTTTCCTGGATTTCAAGTGATTTGGGAAACATACTCCTTGTTTTTCCACATTGTGTAAGAAACAACATTAGGCTTGCAAGAGATTGAAACAATGCATCCCAAAACATATTCCTGCAGTGAAAACACATGTTTCTACAAAGACTTTGAAGGAGCAAGCAAAAGCCTAGTGGCAGAGTGTTCTTTCAGAGAGAAACACATGCATTTCATCCTTCTGGAGTGAGTCTTCAGCCTGGAATTCATTTGCATTTTGTACTGTGCAGAATGTAGCTACCTGCTCGGGGGTTGTCTCATAGAAGCGCCTTTCCTGTAGGAGCTTGTTGCAACATTCATTGTTTGGCTAAGTTCTTTAGGGTTGGTTTTGGAAAGTCTTTCAACTTTGGCCTAATCCCGCTTCGTACGAAATTTTTTCACAGCGCTGTCTCCAAGTGTCCACAAAGAGCTGCTGCTTGAAACTGTCCACATGCACATCTCCCATACTGGTGTGCTCGTTTCACTACCTGGATTTTGGTTTCCACTTCTTTCTTGGAAATGACAAGCCTTCTTTCTGCATGCTACACACACCTTGTAGCAGTTTCAGCTTGAAGCATGTTGGTGCTCTCAAAACGCTGTGTAACTTCTGTAGGGTGTGTTACTCTCCAGCACTGAATACACTACTTAGAGCTCCTTTCACCACAGACACGCAAACACATCTTTCTGTGAAAGTTCTACCTCACGTCACTTGGAAATGTAAGGTTTTCAGGGAGAACATGAGGTCAATCATGGTTTTGCACTCTGCAACCAATAGAAATGTCCTTTTGTACATAGCCTTCTGAAATTTACATCAAAATACCCTTCTTTTCTGGTTTCTTGAATGTTCTCAACACATTAGGAGAAAGATCGTGTTTGAGCAAGAGTGATGTAGTGTGCGTTTTCCTGGATTTCAAGTGATTTGGGAAACATACTCCTTGTTTTTCCACATTGTGTAAGAAACAACATTAGGCTTGCAAGAGATTGAAACAATGCATCCCAAAACATATTCCTGCAGTGAAAACACATGTTTCTACAAAGACTTTGAAGGAGCAAGCCAAAGCCTAGTGGCAGAGTGTTCTTTCAGAGAGAAACACATGCATTTCATCCTTCTGGAGTGAGTTTTCAGCCTGGAATTCATTTGCATTTTGTACTGTGCAGAATGTAGCTACCTGCTCGGGGGTTGTCTCCTAGAAGCACCTTTCCTGTAGGAGCTTGTTGCAACATTCATTGTTTGGCTAAGTTCTTTAGGGTTGGTTTTGGAAGGTCTTTCAACTTTGGCCAAATCCCGCTTCGTACGAAATTTTTTCACAGCGCTGTCTCCAAGTGTCCACAAAGAGCTGCTGCTTGAAACTGTCCACATGCACATCTCCCATACTGGTGTGCTCGTTTCACTACCTGGATTTTGGTTTCCACTTCTTTCTTGGAAATGACAAGCCTTCTTTCTGCATGCTACACACACCTTGTAGCAGTTTCAGCTTGAAGCATGTTGGTGCTCTCAAAACGCTGTGTAACTTCTGTAGGGTGTGTTACTCTCCAGCACTGAATACACTACTTAGAGCTCCTTTCACCACAGACACGCAAACACATCTTTCTGTGAAAGTTCTACCTCAGGTCACTTGGAAATGTAAGGTTTTCATGGAGAACATGAGGTCAATCATGGTTTTGCACTCTGCAACCAATAGAAATGTCCTTTTGTACATAGCCTTCTGAAATTCACATCAAAATACCCTTCTTTTCTGGTTTCTTGAATGTTCTCAACACATTAGGAGAAAGATCGTGTTTGAGCAAGAGTGATGTAGTGTGCGTTTTCCTGGATTTCAAGTGATTTGGGAAACATACTCCTTGTTTTTCCACATTGTGTAAGAAACAACATTAGGCTTTCAAGAGATTGAAACAATGCATCCCAAAACATATTCCTGCAGTGAAAACACATGTTTCTACAAAGACTTTGAAGGAGCAAGCAAAAGCCTAGTGGCAGAGTGTTCTTTCAGAGAGAAACACATGCATTTCATCCTTCTGGAGTGAGTCTTCAGCCTGGAATTCATTTGCATTTTGTACTGTGCAGAATGTAGCTACCTGCTCGGGGGTTGTCTCATAGAAGCGCCTTTCCTGTAGGAGCTTGTTGCAACATTCATTGTTTGGCTAAGTTCTTTAGGGTTGGTTTTGGAAGGTCTTTCAACTTTGGCCAAATCCCGCTTCGTACGAAATTTTTTCACAGCGCTGTCTCCAAGTGTCCACAAAGAGCTGCTGCTTGAAACTGTCCACATGCACATCTCCCATACTGGTGTGCTCGTTTCACTACCTGGATTTTGGTTTCCACTTCTTTCTTGGAAATGACAAGCCTTCATTCTGCATGCTACACACACCTTGTAGCAGTTTCAGCTTGAAGCATGTTGGTGCTCTCAAAACGCTGTGTAACTTCTGTAGGGTGTGTTACTCTCCAGCACTGAATACACTACTTAGAGCTCCTTTCACCACAGACACGCAAACACATCTTTCTGTGAAAGTTCTACCTCAGGTCACTTGGAAATGTAAGGTTTTCAGGGAGAACATGAGGTCAATCATGGTTTTGCACTCTGCAACCAATAGAAATGTCCTTTTGTACATAGCCTTCTGAAATTCACATCAAAATACCCTTCTTTTCTGGTTTCTTGAATGTTCTCAACACATTAGGAGAAAGATCGTGTTTGAGCAAGAGTGATGTAGTGTGCGTTTTCCTGGATTTCAAGTGATTTGGGAAACATACTCCTTGTTTTTCCACATTGTGTAAGAAACAACATTAGGCTTTCAAGAGATTGAAACAATGCATCCCAAAACATATTCCTGCAGTGAAAACACATGTTTCTACAAAGACTTTGAAGGAGCAAGCCAAAGCCTAGTGGCAGAGTGTTCTTTCAGAGAGAAACACATGCATTTCATCCTTCTGGAGTGAGTTTTCAGCCTGGAATTCATTTGCATTTTGTACTGTGCAGAATGTAGCTACCTGCTCGGGGGTTGTCTCATAGAAGCACCTTTCCTGTAGGAGCTTGTTGCAACATTCATTGTTTGGCTAAGTTCTTTAGGGTTGGTTTTGGAAGGTCTTTCAACTTTGGCCAAATCCCGCTTCGTACGAAATTTTTTCACAGCGCTGTCTCCAAGTGTCCACAAAGAGCTGCTGCTTGAAACTGTCCACATGCACATCTCCCATACTGGTGTGCTCGTTTCACTACCTGGATTTTGGTTTCCACTTCTTTCTTGGAAATGACAAGCCTTCTTTCTGCATGCTACACACACCTTGTAGCAGTTTCAGCTTGAAGCATGTTGGTGCTCTCAAAACGCTGTGTAACTTCTGTAGGGTGTGTTACTCTCCAGCACTGAATACACTACTTAGAGCTCCTTTCACCACAGACACGCAAACACATCTTTCTGTGAAAGTTCTACCTCAGGTCACTTGGAAATGTAAGGTTTTCATGGAGAACATGAGGTCAATCATGGTTTTGCACTCTGCAACCAATAGAAATGTCCTTTTGTACATAGCCTTCTGAAATTCACATCAAAATACCCTTCTTTTCTGGTTTCTTGAATGTTCTCAACACATTAGGAGAAAGATCGTGTTTGAGCAAGAGTGATGTAGTGTGCGTTTTCCTGGATTTCAAGTGATTTGGGAAACATACTCCTTGTTTTTCCACATTGTGTAAGAAACAACATTAGGCTTGCAAGAGACTGAAACAATGCATCCCAAAACATATTCCTGCAGTGAAAACACATGTTTCTACAAAGACTTTGAAGGAGCAAGCCAAAGCCTAGTGGCAGAGTGTTCTTTCAGAGAGAAACACATGCATTTCATCCTTCTGGAGTGAGTTTTCAGCCTGGAATTCATTTGCATTTTGTACTGTGCAGAATGTAGCTACCTGCTCGGGGGTTGTCTCATAGAAGCGCCTTTCCTGTAGGAGCTTGTTGCAACATTCATTGTTTGGCTAAGTTCTTTAGGGTTGGTTTTGGAAAGTCTTTCAACTTTGGCCAAATCCCGCTTCGTACGAAATTTTTTCACAGCGCTGTCTCCAAGTGTCCACAAAGAGCTGCTGCTTGAAACTGTCCACATGCACATCTCCCATACTGGTGTGCTCGTTTCACTACCTGGATTTTGGTTTCCACTTCTTTCTTGGAAATGACAAGCCTTCTTTTTGCATGCTACACACACCTTGTAGCAGTTTCAGCTTGAAGCATGTTGGTGCTCTCAAAACGCTGTGTAACTTCTGTAGGGTGTGTTACTCTCCAGCACTGAATACACTACTTAGAGCTCTTTAAACCACAGACACACAAACACATCTTTTTGTGAAAGGCCTGCTTCTGGTCCCTTGGAAATGTAAGGTTTTCAGGGAGAACATGAGGTCAATCATGGTTTTGCACTCTGCAACCAATAGAAATGTCCTTTTGTACATAGCCATCTGAAATTCACATCAAAATACCCTTCTTTTCTGGTTTCTTGAATGTTCTCAACACATTAGGAGAAAGATCGTGTTTGAGCAAGAGTGATGTAGTGTGCGTTTTCCTGGATTTCAAGTGATTTGGGAAACATACTCCTTGTTTTTCCACATTGTGTAAGAAACAACATTAGGCTTGCAAGAGATTGAAACAATGCATCCCAAAACATATTCCTGCAGTGAAAACACATGTTTCTACAAAGACTTTGAAGGAGCAAGCAAAAGCCTAGTGGCAGAGTGTTCTTTCAGAGAGAAACACATGCATTTCATCCTTCTGGAGTGAGTTTTCAGCCTGGAATTCATTTGCATTTTGTACTGTGCAGAATGTAGCTACCTGCTCGGGGGTTGTCTCATAGAAGCACCTTTCCTGTAGGAGATTGTTGTAACATTCATTGTTTGGCTAAGTTCTTTAGGGTTGGTTTTGGAAGGTCTTTCAACTTTGGCCAAATCCCGCTTCGTACGAAATTTTTTCACAGCGCTGTCTCCAAGTGTCCACAAAGAGCTGCTGCTTGAAACTGTCCACATGCACATCTCCCATACTGGTGTGCTCGTTTCACTACCTGGATTTTGGTTTCCACTTCTTTCTTTGAAATGACAAGCCTTCTTTCTGCATGCTACACACACCTTGTAGCAGTTTCAGCTTGAAGCATGTTGGTGCTCTCAAAACGCTGTGTAACTTCTGTAGGGTGTGTTACTCTCCAGCACTGAATACACTACTTAGAGCTCCTTTCACCACAGACACGCAAACACATCTTTCTGTGAAAGTTCTACCTCAGGTCACTTGGAAATGTAAGGTTTTCATGGAGAACATGAGGTCAATCATGGTTTTGCACTCTGCAACCAATAGAAATGTCCTTTTGTACATAGCCTTCTGAAATTCACATCAAAATACCCTTCTTTTCTGGTTTCTTGAATGTTCTCAACACATTAGGAGAAAGATCGTGTTTGAGCAAGAGTGATGTAGTGTGCGTTTTCCTGGATTTCAAGTGATTTGGGAAACATACTCCTTGTTTTTCCACATTGTGTAAGAAACAACATTAGGCTTGCAAGAGACTGAAACAATGCATCCCAAAACATATTCCTGCAGTGAAAACACATGTTTCTACAAAGACTTTGAAGGAGCAAGCCAAAGCCTAGTGGCAGAGTGTTCTTTCAGAGAGAAACACATGCATTTCATCCTTCTGGAGTGAGTTTTCAGCCTGGAATTCATTTGCATTTTGTACTGTGCAGAATGTAGCTACCTGCTCGGGGGTTGTCTCATAGAAGCACCTTTCCTGTAGGAGCTTGTTGCAACATTCATTGTTTGGCTAAGTTCTTTAGGGTTGGTTTTGGAAGGTCTTTCAACTTTGGCCAAATCCCGCTTCGTACGAAATTTTTTCACAGCGCTGTCTCCAAGTGTCCACAAAGAGCTGCTGCTTGAAACTGTCCACATGCACATCTCCCATACTGGTGTGCTCGTTTCACTACCTGGATTTTGGTTTCCACTTCTTTCTTGGAAATGACAAGCCTTCTTTCTGCATGCTACACACACCTTGTAGCAGTTTCAGCTTGAAGCATGTTGGTGCTCTCAAAACGCTGTGTAACTTCTGTAGGGTGTGTTACTCTCCAGCACTGAATACACTACTTAGAGCTCCTTTCACCACAGACACGCAAACACATCTTTCTGTGAAAGTTCTACCTCAGGTCACTTGGAAATGTAAGGTTTTCATGGAGAACATGAGGTCAATCATGGTTTTGCACTCTGCAACCAATAGAAATGTCCTTTTGTACATAGCCTTCTGAAATTCACATCAAAATACCCTTCTTTTCTGGTTTCTTGAATGTTCTCAACACATTAGGAGAAAGATCGTGTTTGAGCAAGAGTGATGTAGTGTGCGTTTTCCTGGATTTCAATTGATTTGGGAAACATACTCCTTGTTTTTCCACATTGTGTAAGAAACAACATTAGGCTTTCAAGAGATTGAAACAATGCATCCCAAAACATATTCCTGCAGTGAAAACACATGTTTCTACAAAGACTTTGAAGGAGCAAGCAAAAGCCTAGTGGCAGAGTGTTGTTTCAGAGAGAAACACATGCATTTCTCCTTCTGGAGTGAGTCTTCAGCCTGGAATTCATTTGCATTTTGTACTGTGCAGAATGTAGCTACCTGCTCGGGGGTTGTCTCATAGAAGCGCCTTTCCTGTAGGAGCTTGTTGCAACATTCATTGTTTGGCTAAGTTCTTTAGGGTTGGTTTTGGAAGGTCTTTCAACTTTGGCCAAATCCCGCTTCGTACGAAATTTTTTCACAGCGCTGTCTCCAACTGTCCACAAAGAGCTGCTGCTTGAAACTGTCCACATGCACATCTCCCATACTGGTGTGCTCGTTTCACTACCTGGATTTTGGTTTCCACTTCTTTCTTTGAAATGACAAGCCTTCTTTCTGCATGCTACGCACACCTTGTAGCAGTTTCAGCTTGAAGCATGTTGGTGCTCTCAAAACGCTGTGTAACTTCTGTAGGGTGTGTTACTCTCCAGCACTGAATACACTACTTAGAGCTCCTTTCACCACAGACACGCAAACACATCTTTCTGTGAAAGTTCTACCTCAGGTCACTTGGAAATGTAAGGTTTTCATGGAGAACATGAGGTCAATCATGGTTTTGCACTCTGCAACCAATAGAAATGTCCTTTTGTACATAGCCTTCTGAAATTCACATCAAAATACCCTTCTTTTCTGGTTTCTTGAATGTTCTCAACACATTAGGAGAAAGATCGTGTTTGAGCAAGAGTGATGTAGTGTGCGTTTTCCTGGATTTCAAGTGATTTGGGAAACATACTCCTTGTTTTTCCACATTGTGTAAGAAACAACATTAGGCTTGCAAGAGACTGAAATAATGCATCCCAAAACATATTCCTGCAGTGAAAACACATGTTTCTACAAAGACTTTGAAGGAGCAAGCCAAAGCCTAGTGGCAGAGTGTTCTTTCAGAGAGAAACACATGCATTTCATCCTTCTGGAGTGAGTTTTCAGTCTGGAATTCATTTGCATTTTGTACTGTGCAGAATGTAGCTACCTGCTCGGGGGTTGTCTCATAGAAGCGCCTTTCCTGTAGGAGCTTGTTGCAACATTCATTGTTTGGCTAAGTTCTTTAGGGTTGGTTTTGGAAAGTCTTTCAACTTTGGCCAAATCCCGCTTCGTACGAAATTTTTTCACAGCGCTGTCTCCAAGTGTCCACAAAGAGCTGCTGCTTGAAACTGTCCACATGCACATCTCCCATACTGGTGTGCTCGTTTCACTAACTGGATTTTGGTTTCCACTTCTTTCTTGGAAATGACAAGCCTTCTTTCTGCATGCTACACACACCTTGTAGCAGTTTCAGCTTGAAGCATGTTGGTGCTCTCAAAACGCTGTGTAACTTCTGTAGGGTGTGTTACTCTCCAGCACTGAATACACTACTTAGAGCTCTTTAAACCACAGACACACAAACACATCTTTTTGTGAAAGGCCTGCTTCTGGTCCCTTGGAAATGTAAGGTTTTCAGGGAGAACATGAGGTCAATCATGGTTTTGCACTCTGCAACCAATAGAAATGTCCTTTTGTACATAGCCATCTGAAATTCACATCAAAATACCCTTCTTTTCTGGTTTCTTGAATGTTCTCAACACATTAGGAGAAAGATCGTGTTTGAGCAAGAGTGATGTAGTGTGCGTTTTCCTGGATTTCAAGTGATTTGGGAAACATACTCCTTGTTTTTCCACATTGTGTAAGAAACAACATTAGGCTTGCAAGAGATTGAAACAATGCATCCCAAAACATATTCCTGCAGTGAAAACACATGTTTCTACAAAGACTTTGAAGGAGCAAGCAAAAGCCTAGTGGCAGAGTGTTCTTTCAGAGAGAAACACATGCATTTCATCCTTCTGGAGTGAGTTTTCAGCCTGGAATTCATTTGCATTTTGTACTGTGCAGAATGTAGCTACCTGCTCGGGGGTTGTCTCATAGAAGCACCTTTCCTGTAGGAGATTGTTGTAACATTCATTGTTTGGCTAAGTTCTTTAGGGTTGGTTTTGGAAGGTCTTTCAACTTTGGCCAAATCCCGCTTCGTACGAAATTTTTTCACAGCGCTGTCTCCAAGTGTCCACAAAGAGCTGCTGCTTGAAACTGTCCACATGCACATCTCCCATACTGGTGTGCTCGTTTCACTACCTGGATTTTGGTTTCCACTTCTTTCTTTGAAATGACAAGCCTTCTTTCTGCATGCTACACACACCTTGTAGCAGTTTCAGCTTGAAGCATGTTGGTGCTCTCAAAACGCTGTGTAACTTCTGTAGGGTGTGTTACTCTCCAGCACTGAATACACTACTTAGAGCTCCTTTCACCACAGACACGCAAACACATCTTTCTGTGAAAGTTCTACCTCAGGTCACTTGGAAATGTAAGGTTTTCATGGAGAACATGAGGTCAATCATGGTTTTGCACTCTGCAACCAATAGAAATGTCCTTTTGTACATAGCCTTCTGAAATTCACATCAAAATACCCTTCTTTTCTGGTTTCTTGAATGTTCTCAACACATTAGCAGAAAGATCGTGTTTGAGCAAGAGTGATGTAGTGTGCGTTTTCCTGGATTTCAAGTGATTTGGGAAACATACTCCTTGTTTTTCCACATTGTGTAAGAAACAACATTAGGCTTGCAAGAGATTGAAACAATGCATCCCAAAACATATTCCTGCAGTGAAAACACATGTTTCTACAAAGACTTTGAAGGAGCAAGCAAAAGCCTAGTGGCAGAGTGTTCTTTCAGAGAGAAACACATGCATTTCATCCTTCTGGAGTGAGTCTTCAGCCTGGAATTCATTTGCATTTTGTACTGTGCAGAATGTAGCTACCTGCTCGGGGGTTGTCTCATAGAAGCGCCTTTCCTGTAGGAGCTTGTTGCAACATTCATTGTTTGGCTAAGTTCTTTAGGGTTGGTTTTGGAAGGTCTTTCAACTTTGGCCAAATCCCGCTTCGTACGAAATTTTTTCACAGCGCTGTCTCCAAGTGTCCACAAAGAGCTGCTGCTTGAAACTGTCCACATGCACATCTCCCATACTGGTGTGCTCGTTTCACTACCTGGATTTTGGTTTCCACTTCTTTCTTTGAAATGACAAGCCTTCTTTCTGCATGCTACACACACCTTGTAGCAGTTTCAGCTTGAAGCATGTTGGTGCTCTCAAAACGCTGTGTAACTTCTGTAGGGTGTGTTACTCTCCAGCACTGAATACACTACTTAGAGCTCCTTTCACCACAGACACGCAAACACATCTTTCTGTGAAAGTTCTACCTCAGGTCACTTGGAAATGTAAGGTTTTCATGGAGAACATGAGGTCAATCATGGTTTTGCACTCTGCAACCAATAGAAATGTCCTTTTGTACATAGCCTTCTGAAATTCACATCAAAATACCCTTCTTTTCTGGTTTCTTGAATGTTCTCAACACATTAGCAGAAAGATCGTGTTTGAGCAAGAGTGATGTAGTGTGCGTTTTCCTGGATTTCAAGTGATTTGGGAAACATACTCCTTGTTTTTCCACATTGTGTAAGAAACAACATTAGGCTTGCAAGAGATTGAAACAATGCATCCCAAAACATATTCCTGCAGTGAAAACACATGTTTCTACAAAGACTTTGAAGGAGCAAGCAAAAGCCTAGTGGCAGAGTGTTCTTTCAGAGAGAAACACATGCATTTCATCCTTCTGGAGTGAGTCTTCAGCCTGGAATTCATTTGCATTTTGTACTGTGCAGAATGTAGCTACCTGCTCGGGGGTTGTCTCATAGAAGCGCCTTTCCTGTAGGAGCTTGTTGCAACATTCATTGTTTGGCTAAGTTCTTTAGGGTTGGTTTTGGAAGGTCTTTCAACTTTGGCCAAATCCCGCTTCGTACGAAATTTTTTCACAGCGCTGTCTCCAAGTGTCCACAAAGAGCTGCTGCTTGAAACTGTCCACATGCACATCTCCCATACTGGTGTGCTCGTTTCACTACCTGGATTTTGGTTTCCACTTCTTTCTTGGAAATGACAAGCCTTCTTTCTGCATGCTACACACACCTTGTAGCAGTTTCAGCTTGAAGCATGTTGGTGCTCTCAAAACGCTGTGTAACTTCTGTAGGGTGTGTTACTCTCCAGCACTGAATACACTACTTAGAGCTCCTTTCACCACAGACACGCAAACATATCTTTCTGTGAAAGTTCTACCTCAGGTCACTTGGAAATGTAAGGTTTTCAGGGAGAACATGAGGTCAATCATGGTTTTGCACTCTGCAACCAATAGAAATGTCCTTTTGTACATAGCCTTCTGAAATTCACATCAAAATACCCTTCTTTTCTGGTTTCTTGAATGTTCTCAACACATTAGGAGAAAGATCGTGTTTGAGCAAGAGTGATGTAGTGTGCGTTTTCCTGGATTTCAAGTGATTTGGGAAACATACTCCTTGTTTTTCCACATTGTGTAAGAAACAACATTAGGCTTGCAAGAGATTGAAACAATGCATCCCAAAACATATTCCTGCAGTGAAAACACATGTTTCTACAAAGACTTTGAAGGAGCAAGCCAAAGCCTAGTGGCAGAGTGTTCTTTCAGAGAGAAACACATGCATTTCATCCTTCTGGAGTGAGTTTTCAGCCTGGAATTCATTTGCATTTTGTACTGTGCAGAATGTAGCTACCTGCTCGGGGGTTGTCTCATAGAAGCACCTTTCCTGTAGGAGCTTGTTGCAACATTCATTGTTTGGCTAAGTTCTTTAGGGTTGGTTTTGGAAGGTCTTTCAACTTTGGCCAAATCCCGCTTCGTACGAAATTTTTTCACAGCGCTGTCTCCAAGTGTCCACAAAGAGCTGCTGCTTGAAACTGTCCACATGCACATCTCCCATACTGGTGTGCTCGTTTCACTACCTGGATTTTGGTTTCCACTTCTTTCTTGGAAATGACAAGCCTTCTTTCTGCATGCTACACACACCTTGTAGCAGTTTCAGCTTGAAGCATGTTGGTGCTCTCAAAACGCTGTGTAACTTCTGTAGGGTGTGTTACTCTCCAGCACTGAATACACTACTTAGAGCTCCTTTCACCACAGACACGCAAACACATCTTTCTGTGAAAGTTCTACCTCAGGTCACTTGGAAATGTAAGGTTTTCATGGAGAACATGAGGTCAATCATGGTTTTGCACTCTGCAACCAATAGAAATGTCCTTTTGTACATAGCCTTCTGAAATTCACATCAAAATACCCTTCTTTTCTGGTTTCTTGAATGTTCTCAACACATTAGGAGAAAGATCGTGTTTGAGCAAGAGTGATGTAGTGTGCGTTTTCCTGGATTTCAAGTGATTTGGGAAACATACTCCTTGTTTTTCCACATTGTGTAAGAAACAACATTAGGCTTTCAAGAGATTGAAACAATGCATCCCAAAACATATTCCTGCAGTGAAAACACATGTTTCTACAAAGACTTTGAAGGAGCAAGCAAAAGCCTAGTGGCAGAGTGTTCTTTCAGAGAGAAACACATGCATTTCATCCTTCTGGAGTGAGTCTTCAGCCTGGAATTCATTTGCATTTTGTACTGTGCAGAATGTAGCTACCTGCTCGGGGGTTGTCTCATAGAAGCGCCTTTCCTGTAGGAGCTTGTTGCAACATTCATTGTTTGGCTAAGTTCTTTAGGGTTGGTTTTGGAAGGTCTTTCAACTTTGGCCAAATCCCGCTTCGTACGAAATTTTTTCACAGCGCTGTCTCCAAGTGTCCACAAAGAGCTGCTGCTTGAAACTGTCCACATGCACATCTCCCATACTGGTGTGCTCGTTTCACTACCTGGATTTTGGTTTCCACTTCTTTCTTGGAAATGACAAGCCTTCATTCTGCATGCTACACACACCTTGTAGCAGTTTCAGCTTGAAGCATGTTGGTGCTCTCAAAACGCTGTGTAACTTCTGTAGGGTGTGTTACTCTCCAGCACTGAATACACTACTTAGAGCTCCTTTCACCACAGACACGCAAACACATCTTTCTGTGAAAGTTCTACCTCAGGTCACTTGGAAATGTAAGGTTTTCAGGGAGAACATGAGGTCAATCATGGTTTTGCACTCTGCAACCAATAGAAATGTCCTTTTGTACATAGCCATCTGAAATTCACATCAAAATACCCTTCTTTTCTGGTTTCTTGAATGTTCTCAACACATTAGGAGAAAGATCGTGTTTGAGCAAGAGTGATGTAGTGTGCGTTTTCCTGGATTTCAAGTGATTTGGGAAACATACTCCTTGTTTTTCCACATTGTGTAAGAAACAACATTAGGCTTGCAAGAGATTGAAACAATGCATCCCAAAACATATTCCTGCAGTGAAAACACATGTTTCTACAAAGACTTTGAAGGAGCAAGCAAAAGCCTAGTGGCAGAGTGTTCTTTCAGAGAGAAACACATGCATTTCATCCTTCTGGAGTGAGTTTTCAGCCTGGAATTCATTTGCATTTTGTACTGTGCAGAATGTAGCTACCTGCTCGGGGGTTGTCTCATAGAAGCACCTTTCCTGTAGGAGATTGTTGTAACATTCATTGTTTGGCTAAGTTCTTTAGGGTTGGTTTTGGAAGGTCTTTCAACTTTGGCCAAATCCCGCTTCGTACGAAATTTTTTCACAGCGCTGTCTCCAAGTGTCCACAAAGAGCTGCTGCTTGAAACTGTCCACATGCACATCTCCCATACTGGTGTGCTCGTTTCACTACCTGGATTTTGGTTTCCACTTCTTTCTTTGAAATGACAAGCCTTCTTTCTGCATGCTACACACACCTTGTAGCAGTTTCAGCTTGAAGCATGTTGGTGCTCTCAAAACGCTGTGTAACTTCTGTAGGGTGTGTTACTCTCCAGCACTGAATACACTACTTAGAGCTCCTTTCACCACAGACACGCAAACACATCTTTCTGTGAAAGTTCTACCTCAGGTCACTTGGAAATGTAAGGTTTTCATGGAGAACATGAGGTCAATCATGGTTTTGCACTCTGCAACCAATAGAAATGTCCTTTTGTACATAGCCTTCTGAAATTCACATCAAAATACCCTTCTTTTCTGGTTTCTTGAATGTTCTCAACACATTAGCAGAAAGATCGTGTTTGAGCAAGAGTGATGTAGTGTGCGTTTTCCTGGATTTCAAGTGATTTGGGAAACATACTCCTTGTTTTTCCACATTGTGTAAGAAACAACATTAGGCTTGCAAGAGATTGAAACAATGCATCCCAAAACATATTCCTGCAGTGAAAACACATGTTTCTACAAAGACTTTGAAGGAGCAAGCAAAAGCCTAGTGGCAGAGTGTTCTTTCAGAGAGAAACACATGCATTTCATCCTTCTGGAGTGAGTCTTCAGCCTGGAATTCATTTGCATTTTGTACTGTGCAGAATGTAGCTACCTGCTCGGGGGTTGTCTCATAGAAGCGCCTTTCCTGTAGGAGCTTGTTGCAACATTCATTGTTTGGCTAAGTTCTTTAGGGTTGGTTTTGGAAGGTCTTTCAACTTTGGCCAAATCCCGCTTCGTACGAAATTTTTTCACAGCGCTGTCTCCAAGTGTCCACAAAGAGCTGCTGCTTGAAACTGTCCACATGCACATCTCCCATACTGGTGTGCTCGTTTCACTACCTGGATTTTGGTTTCCACTTCTTTCTTTGAAATGACAAGCCTTCTTTCTGCATGCTACACACACCTTGTAGCAGTTTCAGCTTGAAGCATGTTGGTGCTCTCAAAACGCTGTGTAACTTCTGTAGGGTGTGTTACTCTCCAGCACTGAATACACTACTTAGAGCTCCTTTCACCACAGACACGCAAACACATCTTTCTGTGAAAGTTCTACCTCAGGTCACTTGGAAATGTAAGGTTTTCAGGGAGAACATGAGGTCAATCATGGTTTTGCACTCTGCAACCAATAGAAATGTCCTTTTGTACATAGCCTTCTGAAATTCACATCAAAATACCCTTCTTTTCTGGTTTCTTGAATGTTCTCAACACATTAGGAGAAAGATCGTGTTTGAGCAAGAGTGATGTAGTGTGCGTTTTCCTGGATTTCAAGTGATTTGGGAAACATACTCCTTGTTTTTCCACATTGTGTAAGAAACAACATTAGGCTTGCAAGAGATTGAAACAATGCATCCCAAAACATATTCCTGCAGTGAAAACACATGTTTCTACAAAGACTTTGAAGGAGCAAGCAAAAGCCTAGTGGCAGAGTGTTCTTTCAGAGAGAAACACATGCATTTCATCCTTCTGGAGTGAGTTTTCAGCCTGGAATTCATTTGCATTTTGTACTGTGCAGAATGTAGCTACCTGCTCGGGGGTTGTCTCATAGAAGCACCTTTCCTGTAGGAGATTGTTGTAACATTCATTGTTTGGCTAAGTTCTTTAGGGTTGGTTTTGGAAGGTCTTTCAACTTTGGCCAAATCCCGCTTCGTACGAAATTTTTTCACAGCGCTGTCTCCAAGTGTCCACAAAGAGCTGCTGCTTGAAACTGTCCACATGCACATCTCCCATACTGGTGTGCTCGTTTCACTACCTGGATTTTGGTTTCCACTTCTTTCTTTGAAATGACAAGCCTTCTTTCTGCATGCTACACACACCTTGTAGCAGTTTCAGCTTGAAGCATGTTGGTGCTCTCAAAACGCTGTGTAACTTCTGTAGGGTGTGTTACTCTCCAGCACTGAATACACTACTTAGAGCTCCTTTCACCACAGACACGCAAACACATCTTTCTGTGAAAGTTCTACCTCAGGTCACTTGGAAATGTAAGGTTTTCATGGAGAACATGAGGTCAATCATGGTTTTGCACTCTGCAACCAATAGAAATGTCCTTTTGTACATAGCCTTCTGAAATTCACATCAAAATACCCTTCTTTTCTGGTTTCTTGAATGTTCTCAACACATTAGCAGAAAGATCGTGTTTGAGCAAGAGTGATGTAGTGTGCGTTTTCCTGGATTTCAAGTGATTTGGGAAACATACTCCTTGTTTTTCCACATTGTGTAAGAAACAACATTAGGCTTGCAAGAGATTGAAACAATGCATCCCAAAACATATTCCTGCAGTGAAAACACATGTTTCTACAAAGACTTTGAAGGAGCAAGCAAAAGCCTAGTGGCAGAGTGTTCTTTCAGAGAGAAACACATGCATTTCATCCTTCTGGAGTGAGTCTTCAGCCTGGAATTCATTTGCATTTTGTACTGTGCAGAATGTAGCTACCTGCTCGGGGGTTGTCTCATAGAAGCGCCTTTCCTGTAGGAGCTTGTTGCAACATTCATTGTTTGGCTAAGTTCTTTAGGGTTGGTTTTGGAAGGTCTTTCAACTTTGGCCAAATCCCGCTTCGTACGAAATTTTTTCACAGCGCTGTCTCCAAGTGTCCACAAAGAGCTGCTGCTTGAAACTGTCCACATGCACATCTCCCATACTGGTGTGCTCGTTTCACTACCTGGATTTTGGTTTCCACTTCTTTCTTTGAAATGACAAGCCTTCTTTCTGCATGCTACACACACCTTGTAGCAGTTTCAGCTTGAAGCATGTTGGTGCTCTCAAAACGCTGTGTAACTTCTGTAGGGTGTGTTACTCTCCAGCACTGAATACACTACTTAGAGCTCCTTTCACCACAGACACGCAAACACATCTTTCTGTGAAAGTTCTACCTCAGGTCACTTGGAAATGTAAGGTTTTCATGGAGAACATGAGGTCAATCATGGTTTTGCACTCTGCAACCAATAGAAATGTCCTTTTGTACATAGCCTTCTGAAATTCACATCAAAATACCCTTCTTTTCTGGTTTCTTGAATGTTCTCAACACATTAGCAGAAAGATCGTGTTTGAGCAAGAGTGATGTAGTGTGCGTTTTCCTGGATTTCAAGTGATTTGGGAAACATACTCCTTGTTTTTCCACATTGTGTAAGAAACAACATTAGGCTTGCAAGAGATTGAAACAATGCATCCCAAAACATATTCCTGCAGTGAAAACACATGTTTCTACAAAGACTTTGAAGGAGCAAGCAAAAGCCTAGTGGCAGAGTGTTCTTTCAGAGAGAAACACATGCATTTCATCCTTCTGGAGTGAGTCTTCAGCCTGGAATTCATTTGCATTTTGTACTGTGCAGAATGTAGCTACCTGCTCGGGGGTTGTCTCATAGAAGCGCCTTTCCTGTAGGAGCTTGTTGCAACATTCATTGTTTGGCTAAGTTCTTTAGGGTTGGTTTTGGAAGGTCTTTCAACTTTGGCCAAATCCCGCTTCGTACGAAATTTTTTCACAGCGCTGTCTCCAAGTGTCCACAAAGAGCTGCTGCTTGAAACTGTCCACATGCACATCTCCCATACTGGTGTGCTCGTTTCACTACCTGGATTTTGGTTTCCACTTCTTTCTTGGAAATGACAAGCCTTCTTTCTGCATGCTACACACACCTTGTAGCAGTTTCAGCTTGAAGCATGTTGGTGCTCTCAAAACGCTGTGTAACTTCTGTAGGGTGTGTTACTCTCCAGCACTGAATACACTACTTAGAGCTCCTTTCACCACAGACACGCAAACACATCTTTCTGTGAAAGTTCTACCTCAGGTCACTTGGAAATGTAAGGTTTTCATGGAGAACATGAGGTCAATCATGGTTTTGCACTCTGCAACCAATAGAAATGTCCTTTTGTACATAGCCTTCTGAAATTCACATCAAAATACCCTTCTTTTCTGGTTTCTTGAATGTTCTCAACACATTAGGAGAAAGATCGTGTTTGAGCAAGAGTGATGTAGTGTGCGTTTTCCTGGATTTCAAGTGATTTGGGAAACATACTCCTTGTTTTTCCACATTGTGTAAGAAACAACATTAGGCTTTCAAGAGATTGAAACAATGCATCCCAAAACATATTCCTGCAGTGAAAACACATGTTTCTACAAAGACTTTGAAGGAGCAAGCAAAAGCCTAGTGGCAGAGTGTTGTTTCAGAGAGAAACACATGCATTTCTCCTTCTGGAGTGAGTCTTCAGCCTGGAATTCATTTGCATTTTGTACTGTGCAGAATGTAGCTACCTGCTCGGGGGTTGTCTCATAGAAGCGCCTTTCCTGTAGGAGCTTGTTGCAACATTCATTGTTTGGCTAAGTTCTTTAGGGTTGGTTTTGGAAGGTCTTTCAACTTTGGCCAAATCCCGCTTCGTACGAAATTTTTTCACAGCGCTGTCTCCAAGTGTCCACAAAGAGCTGCTGCTTGAAACTGTCCACATGCACATCTCCCATACTGGTGTGCTCGTTTCACTACCTGGATTTTGGTTTCCACTTCTTTCTTGGAAATGACAAGCCTTCTTTCTGCATGCTACACACAACTTGTAGCAGTTTCAGCTTGAAGCATGTTGGTGCTCTCAAAACGCTGTGTAACTTCTGTAGGGTGTGTTACTCTCCAGCACTGAATACACTACTTAGAGCTCCTTTCACCACAGACACGCAAACACATCTTTCTGTGAAAGTTCTACCTCAGGTCACTTGGAAATGTAAGGTTTTCAGGGAGAACATGAGGTCAATCATGGTTTTGCACTCTGCAACCAATAGAAATGTCCTTTTGTACATAGCCTTCTGAAATTCACATCAAAATACCCTTCTTTTCTGGTTTCTTGAATGTTCTCAACACATTAGGAGAAAGATCGTGTTTGAGCAAGAGTGATGTAGTGTGCGTTTTCCTGGATTACAAGTGATTTGGGAAACATACTCCTTGCTTTTCCACATTGTGTAAGAAACAACATTAGGCTTTCAAGAGATTGAAACAATGCATCCCAAAACATATTCCTGCAGTGAAAACACATGTTTCTACAAAGACTTTGAAGGAGCAAGCCAAAGCCTAGTGGCAGAGTGTTCTTTCAGAGAGAAACACATGCATTTCATCCTTCTGGAGTGAGTCTTCAGCCTGGAATTCATTTGCATTTTGTACTGTGCAGAATGTAGCTACCTGCTCGGGGGTTGTCTCATAGAAGCGCCTTTCCTGTAGGAGCTTGTTGCAACATTCATTGTTTGGCTAAGTTCTTTAGGGTTGGTTTTGGAAGGTCTTTCAACTTTGGCCAAATCCCGCTTCGTACGAAATTTTTTCACAGCGCTGTCTCCAAGTGTCCACAAAGAGCTGCTGCTTGAAACTGTCCACATGCACATCTCCCATACTGGTGTGCTCGTTTCACTACCTGGATTTTGGTTTCCACTTCTTTCTTGGAAATGACAAGCCTTCTTTCTGCATGCTACACACACCTTGTAGCAGTTTCAGCTTGAAGCATGTTGGTGCTCTCAAAACGCTGTGTAACTTCTGTAGGGTGTGTTACTCTCCAGCACTGAATACACTACTTAGAGCTCCTTTCACCACAGACACGCAAACACATCTTTCTGTGAAAGTTCTACCTCAGGTCACTTGGAAATGTAAGGTTTTCATGGAGAACATGAGGTCAATCATGGTTTTGCACTCTGCAACCAATAGAAATGTCCTTTTGTACATAGCCTTCTGAAATTCACATCAAAATACCCTTCTTTTCTGGTTTCTTGAATGTTCTCAACACATTAGGAGAAAGATCGTGTTTGAGCAAGAGTGATGTAGTGTGCGTTTTCCTGGATTTCAAGTGATTTGGGAAACATACTCCTTGTTTTTCCACATTGTGTAAGAAACAACATTAGGCTTGCAAGAGACTGAAACAATGCATCCCAAAACATATTCCTGCAGTGAAAACACATGTTTCTACAAAGACTTTGAAGGAGCAAGCCAAAGCCTAGTGGCAGAGTGTTCTTTCAGAGAGAAACACATGCATTTCATCCTTCTGGAGTGAGTTTTCAGCCTGGAATTCATTTGCATTTTGTACTGTGCAGAATGTAGCTACCTGCTCGGGGGTTGTCTCATAGAAGCACCTTTCCTGTAGGAGCTTGTTGCAACATTCATTGTTTGGCTAAGTTCTTTAGGGTTGGTTTTGGAAGGTCTTTCAACTTTGGCCAAATCCCGCTTCGTACGAAATTTTTTCACAGCGCTGTCTCCAAGTGTCCACAAAGAGCTGCTGCTTGAAACTGTCCACATGCACATCTCCCATACTGGTGTGCTCGTTTCACTACCTGGATTTTGGTTTCCACTTCTTTCTTGGAAATGACAAGCCTTCTTTCTGCATGCTACACACACCTTGTAGCAGTTTCAGCTTGAAGCATGTTGGTGCTCTCAAAACGCTGTGTAACTTCTGTAGGGTGTGTTACTCTCCAGCACTGAATACACTACTTAGAGCTCCTTTCACCACAGACACGCAAACACATCTTTCTGTGAAAGTTCTACCTCAGGTCACTTGGAAATGTAAGGTTTTCATGGAGAACATGAGGTCAATCATGGTTTTGCACTCTGCAACCAATAGAAATGTCGTTTTGTACATAGCCTTCTGAAATTCACATCAAAATACCCTTCTTTTCTGGTTTCTTGAATGTTCTCAACACATTAGGAGAAAGATCGTGTTTGAGCAAGAGTGATGTAGTGTGCGTTTTCCTGGATTTCAAGTGATTTGGGAAACATACTCCTTGTTTTTCCACATTGTGTAAGAAACAACATTAGGCTTTCAAGAGATTGAAACAATGCATCCCAAAACATATTCCTGCAGTGAAAACACATGTTTCTACAAAGACTTTGAAGGAGCAAGCAAAAGCCTAGTGGCAGAGTGTTGTTTCAGAGAGAAACACATGCATTTCTCCTTCTGGAGTGAGTCTTCAGCCTGGAATTCATTTGCATTTTGTACTGTGCAGAATGTAGCTACCTGCTCGGGGGTTGTCTCATAGAAGCGCCTTTCCTGTAGGAGCTTGTTGCAACATTCATTGTTTGGCTAAGTTCTTTAGGGTTGGTTTTGGAAGGTCTTTCAACTTTGGCCAAATCCCGCTTCGTACGAAATTTTTTCACAGCGCTGTCTCCAAGTGTCCACAAAGAGCTGCTGCTTGAAACTGTCCACATGCACATCTCCCATACTGGTGTGCTCGTTTCACTACCTGGATTTTGGTTTCCACTTCTTTCTTGGAAATGACAAGCCTTCTTTCTGCATGCTACACACAACTTGTAGCAGTTTCAGCTTGAAGCATGTTGGTGCTCTCAAAACGCTGTGTAACTTCTGTAGGGTGTGTTACTCTCCAGCACTGAATACACTACTTAGAGCTCCTTTCACCACAGACACGCAAACACATCTTTCTGTGAAAGTTCTACCTCAGGTCACTTGGAAATGTAAGGTTTTCAGGGAGAACATGAGGTCAATCATGGTTTTGCACTCTGCAACCAATAGAAATGTCCTTTTGTACATAGCCTTCTGAAATTCACATAAAAATACCCTTCTTTTCTGGTTTCTTGAATGTTCTCAACACATTAGGAGAAAGATCGTGTTTGAGCAAGAGTGATGTAGTGTGCGTTTTCCTGGATTACAAGTGATTTGGGAAACATACTCCTTGCTTTTCCACATTGTGTAAGAAACAACATTAGGCTTTCAAGAGATTGAAACAATGCATCCCAAAACATATTCCTGCAGTGAAAACACATGTTTCTACAAAGACTTTGAAGGAGCAAGCCAAAGCCTAGTGGCAGAGTGTTCTTTCAGAGAGAAACACATGCATTTCATCCTTCTGGAGTGAGTCTTCAGCCTGGAATTCATTTGCATTTTGTACTGTGCAGAATGTAGCTACCTGCTCGGGAGTTGTCTCATAGAAGCGCCTTTCCTGTAGGAGCTTGTTGCAACATTCATTGTTTGGCTAAGTTCTTTAGGGTTGGTTTTGGAAGGTCTTTCAACTTTGGCCAAATCCCGCTTCGTACGAAATTTTTTCACAGCGCTGTCTCCAACTGTCCACAAAGAGCTGCTGCTTGAAACTGTCCACATGCACATCTCCCATACTGGTGTGCTCGTTTCACTACCTGGATTTTGGTTTCCACTTCTTTCTTTGAAATGACAAGCCTTCTTTCTGCATGCTACGCACACCTTGTAGCAGTTTCAGCTTGAAGCATGTTGGTGCTCTCAAAACGCTGTGTAACTTCTGTAAGGTGTGTTACTCTCCAGCACTGAATACACTACTTAGAGCTCCTTTCACCACAGACACGCAAACACATCTTTCTGTGAAAGTTCTACCTCAGGTCACTTGGAAATGTAAGGTTTTCAGGGAGAACATGAGGTCAATCATGGTTTTGCACTCTGCAACCAATAGAAATGTCCTTTTGTACATAGCCTTCTGAAATTCACATCAAAATACCCTTCTTTTCTGGTTTCTTGAATGTTCTCAACACATTAGGAGAAAGATCGTGTTTGAGCAAGAGTGATGTAGTGTGCGTTTTCCTGGATTTCAAGTGATTTGGGAAACATACTCCTTGTTTTTCCACATTGTGTAAGAAACAACATTAGGCTTGCAAGAGATTGAAACAATGCATCCCAAAACATATTCCTGCAGTGAAAACACATGTTTCTACAAAGACTTTGAAGGAGCAAGCCAAAGCCTAGTGGCAGAGTGTTCTTTCAGAGAGAAACACATGCATTTCATCCTTCTGGAGTGAGTCTTCAGCCTGGAATTCATTTGCATTTTGTACTGTGCAGAATGTAGCTACCTGCTCGGGGGTTGTCTCATAGAAGCGCCTTTCCTGTAGGAGCTTGTTGCAACATTCATTGTTTGGCTAAGTTCTTTAGGGTTGGTTTTGAAAGGTCTTTCAACTTTGGCAAAATCCCGCTTCGTACGAAATTGTTCCCAGCGCTGTTTCCAAGTGTCCACAAAGAGCTGCTGCTTGAAACTGTCCACATGCACATCTCCCATACTGGTTTGCTCGTTTTACTACCTGGATTTTGTTTTCCTCTTATTTCTTTGAAATGGCAAGCCTTCTTTCTGCATGCCACACACTCCTTGTAGCAGTTTCAGTTTGAAGCATGTTGGTTCTCTCAAAAAGATCTGTAACCTATGTAGAGTGTGTCACTCTCTAGCACTGAATACACAGCTTAGAGCTCCTTTCACCACAGACACGCAAACACATCTTTTTGTGAAAGTCCTACTTCAGGTCACTTGGAAATGTAATGGTTTCATCGAGAACATGAAGTCAATCATGCTTTTGCACTCTGCAACCGATAGAAATGACTTTTTGTACATGCCCGTCTGAAATTCACTGCAAAATGCCCTTCTTTTCAGATTTCTTGAATGTTCTCAACGCATTAGGTGAAAGAGCGTGTTTGAGCAAGAGTGATGCAGTGTGCGTTTTCCTGGATTTCAAGTGATTTGGGAAACATAATCTGCATTTCTCCACAGGAAGAAACAACATGAGGCTTGCAAGAGATGGAAACAATGCATCCCAAAACGTATTCCAGCAGTGAAAACACACGTTCCTACAAAGACTTTGAAGGAGCAAGCAAAAGCCTAGTGGTTGAGTGTTCTTTTAGAGAGAAACACATGCATTTCATCCTTCTGGAGTGAGTTTTCAGCTTGGAATTCATATGCGTTTTGTACTTGCAGAATGTAGCTACCTGCTCGGGGTTTGTGCCATAGAAGCACCTTTCCTGCAGGAGCTTATTGCAACATTCATTGTTTGGCTAAGTTCTTTAGGGCTGCTATTGGAAGGTCTTTCAGGTTCGTCAAATTCCACATCATACGAAGTTTTTTCACAGCGCTGTTTCCAAGGGTCCACAAAGAGATGCTGCTTGAAACTGTCCACATGCACATCTCCCATACGGGTGTGCTCGTTTCACTACGTGGATTTTGGTTTCTTCTTTCTTTGAAATGACAAGCCTTCTTTCCACGGTTGTCCCATCTTTGGGGAAATTGACCAGAGAAGTCCATTTTTGAAAGGTGCTCTTCTCTGGGATGTGTTCTAAGGCAAACTTCTCCTCGAAAGATGCCTCTATCTGCATGCTACACACACCTTGTAGCAGTCTCAGTTTTAAGTATATTGGTGCTCTCAAAACGCTGTGTAACCTATGTACAGTGTGTCACTCCCCAGCTCTGAATAGACAACGTAAAGCTGCTTTCGCAAACAGATTCGCAAGCACATCTTTTTGTGAAGGTCCTACTTCAGGTCACTTGGAAATGTAAAGGTTTCATCTTGAACATGAAGTCAATCATGCTTTTCCACTCTGCAAACAATAGAAATGAACTTTTGTACATACCCATCTGAATTTCACATCAAAATGCCCTTCTTTTCTGGTTTCTTGAATGTTCTCAACACATTAGGAGAAAGAGCGTGTTTGAGCAAGAGTGATGCAGTGTGCGTTTTCCTGGATTTCAGGTGATTTGGGAAACATAATCCGCGTTTCTCCACAGTAAGAAACAACATGAGGCTTGCAAGAGATTGAAACAATGCAACCCAAAATGTATTCCAGCAGTGAAAACACACGTTTCTACAAAGACTTTGAAGGAGCAAGCAAAAGCCTAGTGGCTGAGTGTTCTTTCAGAGAGAAACACATGCATTTCATCCTTCTGGAGTGAGCTTTCAGCTTGGAATTCATATGCGTTTTGAACTTGCAGAATGTAGCTACCTGCTCGGGGTTTGTGCCATAGAAGCACCTTTCCTGCAGGAGCTTATTGCAACATTCGTTGTTTGGCTAAGTTCTTTAGGGCTGGTTTTGGAAGGTCTTTCATGTTGGTCAAATTCCACTTCCTACGAAGTTTGTTCACAGCGCTGTTTCCAAGGGTCCACAAAGAGATGCTGCTTGAAACTGTCCACATGCACATCTCCCATACGGGTGTGCTCGTTTCACTACGTGGATTTTGGTTTCTTCTTTCTTTGAAATGACAAGCCTTCTTTCCACGGTTGTCCCATCTTTGGGGAAATTGACCAGAGAAGTCCATTTTTGAAAGGTGCTCTTCTCTGGGATGTGTTCTAAGGCAAACTTCTCCTCGAAAGATGCCTCTATCTGCATGCTACACACACCTTGTAGCAGTCTCAGTTTTAAGTATATTGGTGCTCTCAAAACGCTGTGTAACCTATGTACAGTGTGTCACTCCCCAGCACTGAATACACAACATAGATCTCCTTTCAACACAGACACGCAAACACATCTTTTTGTGAAAGTCCTACTTCAGGTCACTTGCAAATGTAAAGGTTTCATCTTGAACACGAAGTCAATCATGCTTTTGCACTCTGCAACCAATAGAAATGACTTTTTGTACATACCCATCTGATTTCACATCAAAATGCCCTTCTTTTCTGGTTTCTTGAATGTTCTCAACACATTAGGAGAAAGAGCGTGTTTGAGCAAGAGTGATGCAGTGTGCGTTTTCCTGGATTTCAGGTGATTTGGGAAACATAATCCGCGTTTCTCCACAGTAAGAAACAACATGAGGCTTGCAAGAGATTGAAACAATGCAACCCAAAATGTATTCTAGCAGTGAAAGCACACGTTTCTACAAAGACTTTGAAGGAGCAAGCAAAAGCTTAGTGGCTGAGTGTTCTTTCAGAGAGAAACACATGCATTTCATCCTTCTGGAGTGAGTTTTCAGCTTGGAATTCATATGCGTTTTGTACTTGCAGAATGTAGCTACCTGCTCGGGGTTTGTGCCATAGAAGCACCTTTCCTGCAGGAGCTTATTGCAACATTCGTTGTTTGGCCAAGTTCTTTAGGGCTGGTTTTGGAAGGTCTTTCAGGTTGGTCAAATTCCACTTCCTACGAAGTTTTTTCACAGCGCTGTTTCCAAGTGTCCACAAAGAGCTGCTGCTTGAAACTGTCCACATGCACATCTCCCATACTGGTGTGCTCGTTTTACTACCTGGATTTTAGTTTCCTCTTCTTTCTTTGAAATGACAAGCCTTCTTTCTGCATGCAACACACCTTGTAGCAGTTTTAGTTTGAAGCATGTTGGTGCTCTCAAAACGCTGTGGAACCTATGTAGAGTGTTTCACTCTCCAGCACTGAATACACAACTTAGAACTCCTTTCACCACAGACACGCAAACACATCTCTTTGTGAAAGTCTTAATTCAAGTCACTTGGAAATGTAAGGGCTTCATCGAGAACATGAAGGCAATCATGCTTTCGCACTCTGCAACTAATAGAAATGACCTCTTGTACATGCCTGTCTGAATTTCACTGCAAAATGCCCTACTTTTCTGGTTTCTTGAATGTTCTCAACGCATTAGGAGAAAGAGCGTGTTTGAGCAAGAGTGATGCAGTGTGCGGTTTCCTGGATTCAAGTGATTTGGGAAACATACTCCTTGTTTTGTCACATTGTCCGAGAAACAACATGAGGTTTGCAAGAGATTGAAACAATGCATCCCAAAGCGCATTCCAGCAGTGAAAAGAGACGTTTCTACAAAGAGTTTGAAGGAGCAAGCAAAAGCCTAGTGGCTGAGTGTTCTTTCAGAGAGAAACACATGCATTTCATTCTTCTGTGGACAGTTTTCGGCCTGAAATTCATTTGCATTTTGTACTGTGCAGATGTAGCTACCTGCTCGGGAGTTGAGTCATAGAAGCACCTATCCTGCAGGAGCTTATTGCAACATTCATTGTTTGGCTAAGTTCTTTAGGGTTGGTTTTGAAAGGTCTTTCAACTTTGGCAAAATCCCGCTTCGTACGAAATTGTTCCCAGCGCTGTTTCCAAGTGTCCACAAAGAGCTGCTGCTTGAAACTGTCCACATGCACATCTCCCATACTGGTTTGCTCGTTTTACTACCTGGATTTTGTTTTCCTCTTATTTCTTTGAAATGGCAAGCCTTCTTTCTGCATGCCACACACTCCTTGTAGCAGTTTCAGTTTGAAGCATGTTGGTTCTCTCAAAAAGATCTGTAACCTATGTAGAGTGTGTCACTCTCTAGCACTGAATACACAGCTTAGAGCTCCTTTCACCACAGACACGCAAACACATCTTTTTGTGAAAGTCCTACTTCAGGTCACTTGGAAATGTAATGGTTTCATCGAGAACATGAAGTCAATCATGCTTTTGCACTCTGCAACCGATAGAAATGACTTTTTGTACATGCACGTCTGAAATTCACTGCAAAATGCCCTTCTTTTCAGATTTCTTGAATGTTCTCAACGCATTAGGTGAAAGAGCGTGTTTGAGCAAGAGTGATGCAGTGTGCGTTTTCCTGGATTTCAAGTGATTTGGGAAACATAATCTGCATTTCTCCACAGGAAGAAACAACATGAGGCTTGCAAGAGATGGAAACAATGCATCCCAAAACGTATTCCAGCAGTGAAAACACACGTTCCTACAAAGACTTTGAAGGAGCAAGCAAAAGCCTAGTGGTTGAGTGTTCTTTTAGAGAGAAACACATGCATTTCATCCTTCTGGAGTGAGTTTTCAGCTTGGAATTCATATGCGTTTTGTACTTGCAGAATGTAGCTACCTGCTCGGGGTTTGTGCCATAGAAGCACCTTTCCTGCAGGAGCTTATTGCAACATTCATTGTTTGGCTAAGTTCTTTAGGGCTGGTATTGGAAGGTCTTTCAGGTTCGTCAAATTCCACATCATACGAAGTTTTTTCACAGCGCTGTTTCCAAGGGTCCACAAAGAGATGCTGCTTGAAACTGTCCACATGCACATCTCCCATACGGGTGTGCTCGTTTCACTACGTGGATTTTGGTTTCTTCTTTCTTTGAAATGACAAGCCTTCTTTCCACGGTTGTCCCATCTTTGGGGAAATTGACCAGAGAAGTCCATTTTTGAAAGGTGCTCTTCTCTGGGATGTGTTCTAAGGCAAACTTCTCCTCGAAAGATGCCTCTATCTGCATGCTACACACACCTTGTAGCAGTCTCAGTTTTAAGTATATTGGTGCTCTCAAAACGCTGTGTAACCTATGTACAGTGTGTCACTCCCCAGCTCTGAATAGACAATGTAAAGCTGCTTTCGCAAACAGATTCGCAAGCACATCTTTTTGTGAAGGTCCTACTTCAGGTCACTTGGAAATGTAAAGGTTTCATCTTGAACATGAAGTCAATCATGCTTTTCCACTCTGCAAACAATAGAAATGAACTTTTGTACATACCCATCTGAATTTCACATCAAAATGCCCTTCTTTTCTGGTTTCTTGAATGTTCTCAACACATTAGGAGAAAGAGCGTGTTTGAGCAAGAGTGATGCAGTGTGCGTTTTCCTGGATTTCAGGTGATTTGGGAAACATAATCCGCGTTTCTCCACAGTAAGAAACAACATGAGGCTTGCAAGAGATTGAAACAATGCAACCCAAAATGTATTCCAGCAGTGAAAACACACGTTTCTATAAAGACTTTGAAGGAGCAAGCAAAAGCCTAGTGGCTGAGTGTTCTTTCAGAGAGAAACACATGCATTTCATCCTTCTGGAGTGAGTTTTCAGCTTGGAATTCATATGCGTTTTGAACTTGCAGAATGTAGCTACCTGCTCGGGGTTTGTGCCATAGAAGCACCTTTCCTGCAGGAGCTTATTGCAACATTCGTTGTTTGGCTAAGTTCTTTAGGGCTGGTTTTGGAAGGTCTTTCATGTTGGTCAAATTCCACTTCCTACGAAGTTTGTTCACAGCGCTGTTTCCAAGGGTCCACAAAGAGATGCTGCTTGAAACTGTCCACATGCACATCTCCCATACGGGTGTGCTCGTTTCACTACCTGGATTTTGGTTTCCGCTTCTTTCTTTGAAATGACAAGCCTTCTTTCTGCATGCTACACACACCTTGTAGCAGTTTCAGCTTGAAGCATGTTGGTGCTCTCAAAACGCTGTGTAACTTCTGTAGGGTGTGTTACTCTCCAGCACTGAATACACTACTTAGAGCTCCTTTCACCACAGACACGCAAACACATCTTTCTGTGAAAGTCCTACCTCAGGTCACTTCGAAATGTAAGGTTTTCATGGAGAACATGAGGTCAATCATGGTTTTGCACTGTGCAACCAATAGAAATGTCCTTTTGTACATAGCCATCTGAAATTCACATCAAAATACCCTTCTTTTCTGGTTTCTTGAATGTCCTCAACACATTAGGAGAAAGATCGTGTTTGAGCAAGAGTGATGTAGTGTGCGTTTTCCTGGATTTCAAGTGATTTGGGAAACATACTCCTTGTTTTTCCACATTGTGTAAGAAACAACATGAGGCTTGCAAGAGATTGAAACAATGCATCCCAAAACGTATTCCTGCAGTGAAAACACATGTTTCTACAAAGACTTTGAAGGAGCAAGCAAAAGCCTAGTGGCAGAGTGTTCTTTCAGAGAGAAACACATGCATTTCATCCTTCTGGAGTGAGTTTTCAGCCTGGAATTCATTTGCATTTTGTACTGTGCAGAATGTAGCTACCTGCTCGGGGGTTGTCTCATAGGAGCACCTTTCCTGGAGGAGCTTGTTGCAACATTCATTGTTTGGCTAAGTTCTTTAGGGTTGCTTTTGGAAGGTCTTTCAACTTTGGCCAAATCCCGCTTCGTACGAAATTTTTTCACAGCGCTGTCTCCAAGTGTCCTCAAAGAGCTGCTGCTTGAAACTGTCCACATGCACATCTCCCATACTGGTGTGCTCGTTTCACTACCTGGATTTTGGTTTCCACTTCTTTCTTGGAAATGACAAGCCTTCTTTCTGCATGCTACACACACCTTGTAGCAGTTTCAGCTTGAAGCATGTTGGTGCTCTCAAAACGCTGTGTAACTTCTGTAGGGTGTGTTACTCTCCAGCACTGAATACACTACATAGAGCTCTTTAAACCACAGACACACAAACACATCTTTTTGTGAAAGGCCTGCTTCTGGTCCCTTGGAAATGTAAGGTTTTCAGGGAGAACATGAGGTCAATCATGGTTTTGCACTCTGCAACCAATAGAAATGTCCTTTTGTACATAGCCTTCTGAAATTCACATCAAAATACCCTTCTTTTCTGGTTTCTTGAATGTTCTCAACACATTAGGAGAAAGATCGTGTTTGAGCAAGAGTGATGTAGTGTGCGTTTTCCTGGATTTCAAGTGATTTTCGAAATATACTCCTTGTTTTTCCACATTGTGTAAGAAACAACATGAGGCTTGCAAGAGATTGAAACAATGCATCCCAAAACGTATTCCAGCAGTGAAAACACATGTTTCTACAAAGACTTTGAAGGAGCAAGCAAAAGCCTAGTGGCAGAGTGTTCTTTCAGAGAGAAACACATGCATTTCATCCTTCTGGAGTGAGTTTTCAGCCTGGAATTCATTTGCATTTTGTGCTGTGCAGAATGTAGCTACCTGCTCGGGGATTGTCTCATAGAAGCACCTTTCCTGCAGGAGCTTGTTGCAACATTCATTGTTTGGCTAAGTTCTTTAGGGTTGGTTTTGGAAGGTCTTTCAACTTTGGCCAAATCCCGCTTCGTACGAAATTTTTTCACAGCGCTGTCTCCAAGTGTCCACAAAGAGCTGCTGCTTGAAACTGTCCACATGCACATCTCCCATACGGGTGTGCTCGTTTCACTACCTGGATTTTGGTTTCCACTTCTTTCTTTGAAATGACAAGCCTTCATTCTGCATGCTACACACACCTTGTAGCAGTTTCAGCTTGAAGCATGTTGGTGCTCTGAAAACGCTGTGTAACTTCTGTAGGGTGTGTTACTCTCCAGCACTGAATACACTACTTAGAGCTCTTTAAACCAGAGACACACAAACACATCTTTTTGTGAAAGGCCTGCTTCTGGTCCCTTGGAAATGTAAGGTTTTCATGGAGAACATGAGGTCAATCATGGTTTTGCACTCTGCAACCAATAGAAATGTCCTTTTGTACATAGCCATCTGAAATTCACATCAAAATACCCTTCTTTTCTGGTTTCTTGAATGTCCTCAACACATTAGGAGAAAGATCGTGTTTGAGCAAGAGTGATGTAGTGTGCGTTTTCCTGGATTTCAAGTGATTTGGGAAACATACTCCTTGTTTTTCCACATTGTGTAAGAAACAACATTAGGCTTTCAAGAGATTGAAACAATGCATCCCAAAACATATTCCTGCAGTGAAAACACATGTTTCTACAAAGACTTTGAAGGAGCAAGCAAAAGCCTAGTGGCAGAGTGTTCTTTCAGAGAGAAACACATGCATTTCATCCTTCTGGAGTGAGTCTTCAGCCTGGAATTCATTTGCATTTTGTACTGTGCAGAATGTAGCTACCTGCTCGGGGGTTGTCTCATAGAAGCGCCTTTGCTGTAGGAGCTTGTTGCAACATTCATTGTTTGGCTAAGTTCTTTAGGGTTGGTTTTGGAAGGTCTTTCAACTTTGGCCAAATCCCGCTTCGTACGAAATTTTTTCACAGCGCTGTCTCCAAGTGTCCACAAAGAGCTGCTGCTTGAAACTGTCCACATGCACATCTCCCATACTGGTGTGCTCGTTTCACTACCTGGATTTTGGTTTCCACTTCTTTCTTGGAAATGACAAGCCTTCATTCTGCATGCTACACACACCTTGTAGCAGTTTCAGCTTGAAGCATGTTGGTGCTCTCAAAACGCTGTGTAACTTCTGTAGGGTGTGTTACTCTCCAGCACTGAATACACTACTTAGAGCTCCTTTCACCACAGACACGCAAACACATCTTTCTGTGAAAGTTCTACCTCAGGTCACTTGGAAATGTAAGGTTTTCAGGGAGAACATGAGGTCAATCATGGTTTTGCACTCTGCAACCAATAGAAATGTCCTTTTGTACATAGCCTTCTGAAATTCACATCAAAATACCCTTCTTTTCTGGTTTCTTGAATGTTCTCAACACATTAGGAGAAAGATCGTGTTTGAGCAAGAGTGATGTAGTGTGCGTTTTCCTGGATTTCAAGTGATTTGGGAAACATACTCCTTGTTTTTCCACATTGTGTAAGAAACAACATTAGGCTTTCAAGAGATTGAAACAATGCATCCCAAAACATATTCCTGCAGTGAAAACACATGTTTCTACAAAGACTTTGAAGGAGCAAGCCAAAGCCTAGTGGCAGAGTGTTCTTTCAGAGAGAAACACATGCATTTCATCCTTCTGGAGTGAGTTTTCAGCCTGGAATTCATTTGCATTTTGTACTGTGCAGAATGTAGCTACCTGCTCGGGGGTTGTCTCATAGAAGCACCTTTCCTGTAGGAGCTTGTTGCAACATTCATTGTTTGGCTAAGTTCTTTAGGGTTGGTTTTGGAAGGTCTTTCAACTTTGGCCAAATCCCGCTTCGTACGAAATTTTTTCACAGCGCTGTCTCCAAGTGTCCACAAAGAGCTGCTGCTTGAAACTGTCCACATGCACATCTCCCATACTGGTGTGCTCGTTTCACTACCTGAATTTTGGTTTCCACTTCTTTCTTTGAAATGACAAGCCTTCTTTCTGCATGCTACACACACCTTGTAGCAGTTTCAGCTTGAAGCATGTTGGTGCTCTCAAAACGCTGTGTAACTTCTGTAAGGTGTGTTACTCTCCAGCACTGAATACACTACTTAGAGCTCCTTTCACCACAGACACGCAAACACATCTTTCTGTGAAAGTTCTACCTCAGGTCACTTAGAAATGTAAGGTTTTCAGGGAGAACATGAGGTCAATCATGGTTTTGCACTCTGCAACCAATAGAAATGTCCTTTTGTACATAGCCTTCTGAAATTCACATCAAAATACCCTTCTTTTCTGGTTTCTTGAATGTTCTCAACACATTAGGAGAAAGATCGTGTTTGAGCAAGAGTGATGTAGTGTGCGTTTTCCTGGATTTCAAGTGATTTGGGAAACATACTCCTTGTTTTTCCACATTGTGTAAGAAACAACATTAGGCTTGCAAGAGATTGAAACAATGCATCCCAAAACATATTCCTGCAGTGAAAACACATGTTTCTACAAAGACTTTGAAGGAGCAAGCCAAAGCCTAGTGGCAGAGTGTTCTTTCAGAGAGAAACACATGCATTTCATCCTTCTGGAGTGAGTCTTCAGCCTGGAATTCATTTGCATTTTGTACTGTGCAGAATGTAGCTACCTGCTCGGGGGTTGTCTCATAGAAGCGCCTTTCCTGTAGGAGCTTGTTGCAACATTCATTGTTTGGCTAAGTTCTTTAGGGTTGGTTTTGAAAGGTCTTTCAACTTTGGCAAAATCCCGCTTCGTACGAAATTGTTCCCAGCGCTGTTTCCAAGTGTCCACAAAGAGCTGCTGCTTGAAACTGTCCACATGCACATCTCCCATACTGGTTTGCTCGTTTTACTACCTGGATTTTGTTTTCCTCTTATTTCTTTGAAATGGCAAGCCTTCTTTCTGCATGCCACACACTCCTTGTAGCAGTTTCAGTTTGAAGCATGTTGGTTCTCTCAAAAAGATCTGTAACCTATGTAGAGTGTGTCACTCTCTAGCACTGAATACACAGCTTAGAGCTCCTTTCACCACAGACACGCAAACACATCTTTTTGTGAAAGTCCTACTTCAGGTCACTTGGAAATGTAATGGTTTCATCGAGAACATGAAGTCAATCATGCTTTTGCACTCTGCAACCGATAGAAATGACTTTTTGTACATGCACGTCTGAAATTCACTGCAAAATGCCCTTCTTTTCAGATTTCTTGAATGTTCTCAACGCATTAGGTGAAAGAGCGTGTTTGAGCAAGAGTGATGCAGTGTGCGTTTTCCTGGATTTCAAGTGATTTGGGAAACATAATCTGCATTTCTCCACAGGAAGAAACAACATGAGGCTTGCAAGAGATGGAAACAATGCATCCCAAAACGTATTCCAGCAGTGAAAACACACGTTCCTACAAAGACTTTGAAGGAGCAAGCAAAAGCCTAGTGGTTGAGTGTTCTTTTAGAGAGAAACACATGCATTTCATCCTTCTGGAGTGAGTTTTCAGCTTGGAATTCATATGCGTTTTGTACTTGCAGAATGTAGCTACCTGCTCGGGGTTTGTGCCATAGAAGCACCTTTCCTGCAGGAGCTTATTGCAACATTCATTGTTTGGCTAAGTTCTTTAGGGCTGCTATTGGAAGGTCTTTCAGGTTCGTCAAATTCCACATCATACGAAGTTTTTTCACAGCGCTGTTTCCAAGGGTCCACAAAGAGATGCTGCTTGAAACTGTCCACTTCACATCTCCCATACGGGTGTGCTCGTTTCACTACGTGGATTTTGGTTTCTTCTTTCTTTGAAATGACAAGCCTTCTTTCCACGGTTGTCCCATCTTTGGGGAAATTGACCAGAGAAGTCCATTTTTGAAAGGTGCTCTTCTCTGGGATGTGTTCTAAGGCAAACTTCTCCTCGAAAGATGCCTCTATCTGCATGCTACACACACCTTGTAGCAGTCTCAGTTTTAAGTATATTGGTGCTCTCAAAACGCTGTGTAACCTATGTACAGTGTGTCACTCCCCAGCTCTGAATAGACAACGTAAAGCTGCTTTCGCAAACAGATTCGCAAGCACATCTTTTTGTGAAGGTCCTACTTCAGGTCACTTGGAAATGTAAAGGTTTCATCTTGAACATGAAGTCAATCATGCTTTTCCACTCTGCAAACAATAGAAATGAACTTTTGTACATACCCATCTGAATTTCACATCAAAATGCCCTTCTTTTCTGGTTTCTTGAATGTTCTCAACACATTAGGAGAAAGAGCGTGTTTGAGCAAGAGTGATGCAGTGTGCGTTTTCCTGGATTTCAGGTGATTTGGGAAACATAATCCGCGTTTCTCCACAGTAAGAAACAACATGAGGCTTGCAAGAGATTGAAACAATGCAACCCAAAATGTATTCCAGCAGTGAAAACACACGTTTCTACAAAGACTTTGAAGGAGCAAGCAAAAGCCTAGTGGCTGAGTGTTCTTTCAGAGAGAAACACATGCATTTCATCCTTCTGGAGTGAGCTTTCAGCTTGGAATTCATATGCGTTTTGAACTTGCAGAATGTAGCTACCTGCTCGGGGTTTGTGCCATAGAAGCACCTTTCCTGCAGGAGCTTATTGCAACATTCGTTGTTTGGCTAAGTTCTTTAGGGCTGGTTTTGGAAGGTCTTTCATGTTGGTCAAATTCCACTTCCTACGAAGTTTGTTCACAGCGCTGTTTCCAAGGGTCCACAAAGAGATGCTGCTTGAAACTGTCCACATGCACATCTCCCATACGGGTGTGCTCGTTTCACTACGTGGATTTTGGTTTCTTCTTTCTTTGAAATGACAAGCCTTCTTTCCACGGTTGTCCCATCTTTGGGGAAATTGACCAGAGAAGTCCATTTTTGAAAGGTGCTCTTCTCTGGGATGTGTTCTAAGGCAAACTTCTCCTCGAAAGATGCCTCTATCTGCATGCTACACACACCTTGTAGCAGTCTCAGTTTTAAGTATATTGGTGCTCTCAAAACGCTGTGTAACCTATGTACAGTGTGTCACTCCCCAGCACTGAATACACAACATAGATCTCCTTTCAACACAGACACGCAAACACATCTTTTTGTGAAAGTCCTACTTCAGGTCACTTGCAAATGTAAAGGTTTCATCTTGAACACGAAGTCAATCATGCTTTTGCACTCTGCAACCAATAGAAATGACTTTTTGTACATACCCATCTGATTTCACATCAAAATGCCCTTCTTTTCTGGTTTCTTGAATGTTCTCAACACATTAGGAGAAAGAGCGTGTTTGAGCAAGAGTGATGCAGTGTGCGTTTTCCTGGATTTCAGGTGATTTGGGAAACATAATCCGCGTTTCTCCACAGTAAGAAACAACATGAGGCTTGCAAGAGATTGAAACAATGCAACCCAAAATGTATTCTAGCAGTGAAAACACACGTTTCTACAAAGACTTTGAAGGAGCAAGCAAAAGCTTAGTGGCTGAGTGTTCTTTCAGAGAGAAACACATGCATTTCATCCTTCTGGAGTGAGTTTTCAGCTTGGAATTCATATGCGTTTTGTACTTGCAGAATGTAGCTACCTGCTCGGGGTTTGTGCCATAGAAGCACCTTTCCTGCAGGAGCTTATTGCAACATTCGTTGTTTGGCCAAGTTCTTTAGGGCTGGTTTTGGAAGGTCTTTCAGGTTGGTCAAATTCCACTTCCTACGAAGTTTTTTCACAGCGCTGTTTCCAAGTGTCCACAAAGAGCTGCTGCTTGAAACTGTCCACATGCACATCTCCCATACTGGTGTGCTCGTTTTACTACCTGGATTTTAGTTTCCTCTTCTTTCTTTGAAATGACAAGCCTTCTTTCTGCATGCAACACACCTTGTAGCAGTTTTAGTTTGAAGCATGTTGGTGCTCTCAAAACGCTGTGGAACCTATGTAGAGTGTTTCACTCTCCAGCACTGAATACACAACTTAGAACTCCTTTCACCACAGACACGCAAACACATCTCTTTGTGAAAGTCTTAATTCAAGTCACTTGGAAATGTAAGGGCTTCATCGAGAACATGAAGGCAATCATGCTTTCGCACTCTGCAACTAATAGAAATGACCTCTTGTACATGCCTGTCTGAATTTCACTGCAAAATGCCCTACTTTTCTGGTTTCTTGAATGTTCTCAACGCATTAGGAGAAAGAGCGTGTTTGAGCAAGAGTGATGCAGTGTGCGGTTTCCTGGATTCAAGTGATTTGGGAAACATACTCCTTGTTTTGTCACATTGTCCGAGAAACAACATGAGGTTTGCAAGAGATTGAAACAATGCATCCCAAAGCGCATTCCAGCAGTGAAAAGAGACGTTTCTACAAAGAGTTTGAAGGAGCAAGCAAAAGCCTAGTGGCTGAGTGTTCTTTCAGAGAGAAACACATGCATTTCATTCTTCTGTGGACAGTTTTCGGCCTGAAATTCATTTGCATTTTGTACTGTGCAGATGTAGCTACCTGCTCGGGAGTTGAGTCATAGAAGCACCTATCCTGCAGGAGCTTATTGCAACATTCATTGTTTGGCTAAGTTCTTTAGGGTTGGTTTTGAAAGGTCTTTCAACTTTGGCAAAATCCCGCTTCGTACGAAATTGTTCCCAGCGCTGTTTCCAAGTGTCCACAAAGAGCTGCTGCTTGAAACTGTCCACATGCACATCTCCCATACTGGTTTGCTCGTTTTACTACCTGGATTTTGTTTTCCTCTTATTTCTTTGAAATGGCAAGCCTTCTTTCTGCATGCCACACACTCCTTGTAGCAGTTTCAGTTTGAAGCATGTTGGTTCTCTCAAAAAGATCTGTAACCTATGTAGAGTGTGTCACTCTCTAGCACTGAATACACAGCTTAGAGCTCCTTTCACCACAGACACGCAAACACATCTTTTTGTGAAAGTCCTACTTCAGGTCACTTGGAAATGTAATGGTTTCATCGAGAACATGAAGTCAATCATGCTTTTGCACTCTGCAACCGATAGAAATGACTTTTTGTACATGCACGTCTGAAATTCACTGCAAAATGCCCTTCTTTTCAGATTTCTTGAATGTTCTCAACGCATTAGGTGAAAGAGCGTGTTTGAGCAAGAGTGATGCAGTGTGCGTTTTCCTGGATTTCAAGTGATTTGGGAAACATAATCTGCATTTCTCCACAGGAAGAAACAACATGAGGCTTGCAAGAGATGGAAACAATGCATCCCAAAACGTATTCCAGCAGTGAAAACACACGTTCCTACAAAGACTTTGAAGGAGCAAGCAAAAGCCTAGTGGTTGAGTGTTCTTTTAGAGAGAAACACATGCATTTCATCCTTCTGGAGTGAGTTTTCAGCTTGGAATTCATATGCGTTTTGTACTTGCAGAATGTAGCTACCTGCTCGGGGTTTGTGCCATAGAAGCACCTTTCCTGCAGGAGCTTATTGCAACATTCATTGTTTGGCTAAGTTCTTTAGGGCTGGTATTGGAAGGTCTTTCAGGTTCGTCAAATTCCACATCATACGAAGTTTTTTCACAGCGCTGTTTCCAAGGGTCCACAAAGAGATGCTGCTTGAAACTGTCCACATGCACATCTCCCATACGGGTGTGCTCGTTTCACTACGTGGATTTTGGTTTCTTCTTTCTTTGAAATGACAAGCCTTCTTTCCACGGTTGTCCCATCTTTGGGGAAATTGACCAGAGAAGTCCATTTTTGAAAGGTGCTCTTCTCTGGGATGTGTTCTAAGGCAAACTTCTCCTCGAAAGATGCCTCTATCTGCATGCTACACACACCTTGTAGCAGTCTCAGTTTTAAGTATATTGGTGCTCTCAAAACGCTGTGTAACCTATGTACAGTGTGTCACTCCCCAGCTCTGAATAGACAATGTAAAGCTGCTTTCGCAAACAGATTCGCAAGCACATCTTTTTGTGAAGGTCCTACTTCAGGTCACTTGGAAATGTAAAGGTTTCATCTTGAACATGAAGTCAATCATGCTTTTCCACTCTGCAAACAATAGAAATGAACTTTTGTACATACCCATCTGAATTTCACATCAAAATGCCCTTCTTTTCTGGTTTCTTGAATGTTCTCAACACATTAGGAGAAAGAGCGTGTTTGAGCAAGAGTGATGCAGTGTGCGTTTTCCTGGATTTCAGGTGATTTGGGAAACATAATCCGCGTTTCTCCACAGTAAGAAACAACATGAGGCTTGCAAGAGATTGAAACAATGCAACCCAAAATGTATTCCAGCAGTGAAAACACACGTTTCTATAAAGACTTTGAAGGAGCAAGCAAAAGCCTAGTGGCTGAGTGTTCTTTCAGAGAGAAACACATGCATTTCATCCTTCTGGAGTGAGTTTTCAGCTTGGAATTCATATGCGTTTTGAACTTGCAGAATGTAGCTACCTGCTCGGGGTTTGTGCCATAGAAGCACCTTTCCTGCAGGAGCTTATTGCAACATTCGTTGTTTGGCTAAGTTCTTTAGGGCTGGTTTTGGAAGGTCTTTCATGTTGGTCAAATTCCACTTCCTACGAAGTTTGTTCACAGCGCTGTTTCCAAGGGTCCACAAAGAGATGCTGCTTGAAACTGTCCACATGCACATCTCCCATACGGGTGTGCTCGTTTCACTACCTGGATTTTGGTTTCCACTTCTTTCTTGGAAATGACAAGCCTTCTTTCTGCATGCTACACACACCTTGTAGCAGTTTCAGCTTGAAGCATGTTGGTGCTCTCAAAACGCTGTGTAACTTCTGTAGGGTGTGTTACTCTCCAGCACTGAATACACTACTTAGAGCTCCTTTCACCACAGACACGCAAACACATCTTTCTGTGAAAGTCCTACCTCAGGTCACTTCGAAATGTAAGGTTTTCATGGAGAACATGAGGTCAATCATGGTTTTGCACTGTGCAACCAATAGAAATGTCCTTTTGTACATAGCCATCTGAAATTCACATCAAAATACCCTTCTTTTCTGGTTTCTTGAATGTCCTCAACACATTAGGAGAAAGATCGTGTTTGAGCAAGAGTGATGTAGTGTGCGTTTTCCTGGATTTCAAGTGATTTGGGAAACATACTCCTTGTTTTTCCACATTGTGTAAGAAACAACATGAGGCTTGCAAGAGATTGAAACAATGCATCCCAAAACGTATTCCTGCAGTGAAAACACATGTTTCTACAAAGACTTTGAAGGAGCAAGCAAAAGCCTAGTGGCAGAGTGTTCTTTCAGAGAGAAACACATGCATTTCATCCTTCTGGAGTGAGTTTTCAGCCTGGAATTCATTTGCATTTTGTACTGTGCAGAATGTAGCTACCTGCTCGGGGGTTGTCTCATAGGAGCACCTTTCCTGGAGGAGCTTGTTGCAACATTCATTGTTTGGCTAAGTTCTTTAGGGTTGCTTTTGGAAGGTCTTTCAACTTTGGCCAAATCCCGCTTCGTACGAAATTTTTTCACAGCGCTGTCTCCAAGTGTCCTCAAAGAGCTGCTGCTTGAAACTGTCCACATGCACATCTCCCATACTGGTGTGCTCGTTTCACTACCTGGATTTTGGTTTCCACTTCTTTCTTGGAAATGACAAGCCTTCTTTCTGCATGCTACACACACCTTGTAGCAGTTTCAGCTTGAAGCATGTTGGTGCTCTCAAAACGCTGTGTAACTTCTGTAGGGTGTGTTACTCTCCAGCACTGAATACACTACATAGAGCTCTTTAAACCACAGACACACAAACACATCTTTTTGTGAAAGGCCTGCTTCTGGTCCCTTGGAAATGTAAGGTTTTCAGGGAGAACATGAGGTCAATCATGGTTTTGCACTCTGCAACCAATAGAAATGTCCTTTTGTACATAGCCTTCTGAAATTCACATCAAAATACCCTTCTTTTCTGGTTTCTTGAATGTTCTCAACACATTAGGAGAAAGATCGTGTTTGAGCAAGAGTGATGTAGTGTGCGTTTTCCTGGATTTCAAGTGATTTTCGAAATATACTCCTTGTTTTTCCACATTGTGTAAGAAACAACATGAGGCTTGCAAGAGATTGAAACAATGCATCCCAAAACGTATTCCAGCAGTGAAAACACATGTTTCTACAAAGACTTTGAAGGAGCAAGCAAAAGCCTAGTGGCAGAGTGTTCTTTCAGAGAGAAACACATGCATTTCATCCTTCTGGAGTGAGTTTTCAGCCTGGAATTCATTTGCATTTTGTGCTGTGCAGAATGTAGCTACCTGCTCGGGGATTGTCTCATGGAAGCACCTTTCCTGCAGGAGCTTGTTGCAACATTCATTGTTTGGCTAAGTTCTTTAGGGTTGGTTTTGGAAGGTCTTTCAACTTTGGCCAAATCCCGCTTCGTACGAAATTTTTTCACAGCGCTGTCTCCAAGTGTCCACAAAGAGCTGCTGCTTGAAACTGTCCACATGCACATCTCCCATACGGGTGTGCTCGTTTCACTACCTGGATTTTGGTTTCCACTTCTTTCTTTGAAATGACAAGCCTTCATTCTGCATGCTACACACACCTTGTAGCAGTTTCAGCTTGAAGCATGTTGGTGCTCTCAAAACGCTGTGTAACTTCTGTAGGGTGTGTTACTCTCCAGCACTGAATACACTACTTAGAGCTCTTTAAACCACAGACACACAAACACATCTTTTTGTGAAAGGCCTGCTTCTGGTCCCTTGGAAATGTAAGGTTTTCATGGAGAACATGAGGTCAATCATGGTTTTGCACTCAGCAACCAATAGAAATGTCCTTTTGTACATAGCCATCTGAAATTCACATCAAAATACCCTTCTTTTCTGGTTTCTTGAATGTCCTCAACACATTAGGAGAAAGATCGTGTTTGAGCAAGAGTGATGTAGTGTGCGTTTTCCTGGATTTCAAGTGATTTGGGAAACATACTCCTTGTTTTTCCACATTGTGTAAGAAACAACATTAGGCTTTCAAGAGATTGAAACAATGCATCCCAAAACATATTCCTGCAGTGAAAACACATGTTTCTACAAAGACTTTGAAGGAGCAAGCAAAAGCCTAGTGGCAGAGTGTTCTTTCAGAGAGAAACACATGCATTTCATCCTTCTGGAGTGAGTCTTCAGCCTGGAATTCATTTGCATTTTGTACTGTGCAGAATGTAGCTACCTGCTCGGGGGTTGTCTCATACAAGCGCCTTTCCTGTAGGAGCTTGTTGCAACATTCATTGTTTGGCTAAGTTCTTTAGGGTTGGTTTTGGAAGGTCTTTCAACTTTGGCCAAATCCCGCTTCGTACGAAATTTTTTCACAGCGCTGTCTCCAAGTGTCCACAAAGAGCTGCTGCTTGAAACTGTCCACATGCACATCTCCCATACTGGTGTGCTCGTTTCACTACCTGGATTTTGGTTTCCACTTCTTTCTTGGAAATGACAAGCCTTCATTCTGCATGCTACACACACCTTGTAGCAGTTTCAGCTTGAAGCATGTTGGTGCTCTCAAAACGCTGTGTAACTTCTGTAGGGTGTGTTACTCTCCAGCACTGAATACACTACTTAGAGCTCCTTTCACCACAGACACGCAAACACATCTTTCTGTGAAAGTTCTACCTCAGGTCACTTGGAAATGTAAGGTTTTCAGGGAGAACATGAGGTCAATCATGGTTTTGCACTCTGCAACCAATAGAAATGTCCTTTTGTACATAGCCTTCTGAAATTCACATCAAAATACCCTTCTTTTCTGGTTTCTTGAATGTTCTCAACACATTAGGAGAAAGATCGTGTTTGAGCAAGAGTGATGTAGTGTGCGTTTTCCTGGATTTCAAGTGATTTGGGAAACATACTCCTTGTTTTTCCACATTGTGTAAGAAACAACATTAGGCTTTCAAGAGATTGAAACAATGCATCCCAAAACATATTCCTGCAGTGAAAACACATGTTTCTACAAAGACTTTGAAGGAGCAAGCCAAAGCCTAGTGGCAGAGTGTTCTTTCAGAGAGAAACACATGCATTTCATCCTTCTGGAGTGAGTCTTCAGCCTGGAATTCATTTGCATTTTGTACTGTGCAGAATGTAGCTACCTGCTCGGGGGTTGTCTCATAGAAGCGCCTTTCCTGTAGGAGCTTGTTGCAACATTCATTGTTTGGCTAAGTTCTTTAGGGTTGGTTTTGAAAGGTCTTTCAACTTTGGCCAAATCCCGCTTCGTACGAAATTTTTTCACAGCGCTGTCTCCAAGTGTCCACAAAGAGCTGCTGCTTGAAACTGTCCACATGCACATCTCCCATACTGGTGTGCTCGTTTCACTACCTGGATTTTGGTTTCCACTTCTTTCTTGGAAATGACAAGCCTTCTTTCTGCATGCTACACACACCTTGTAGCAGTTTCAGCTTGAAGCATGTTGGTGCTCTCAAAACGCTGTGTAACTTCTGTAGGGTGTGTTACTCTCCAGCACTGAATACACTACTTAGAGCTCCTTTCACCACAGACACGCAAACACATCTTTCTGTGAAAGTTCTACCTCAGGTCACTTGGAAATGTAAGGTTTTCATGGAGAACATGAGGTCAATCATGGTTTTGCACTCTGCAACCAATAGAAATGTCCTTTTGTACATAGCCTTCTGAAATTCACATCAAAATACCCTTCTTTTCTGGTTTCTTGAATGTTCTCAACACATTAGGAGAAAGATCGTGTTTGAGCAAGAGTGATGTAGTGTGCGTTTTCCTGGATTTCAAGTGATTTGGGAAACATACTCCTTGTTTTTCCACATTGTGTAAGAAACAACATTAGGCTTGCAAGAGATTGAAACAATGCATCCCAAAACATATTCCTGCAGTGAAAACACATGTTTCTACAAAGACTTTGAAGGAGCAAGCAAAAGCCTAGTGGCAGAGTGTTCTTTCAGAGAGAAACACATGCATTTCATCCTTCTGGAGTGAGTCTTCAGCCTGGAATTCATTTGCATTTTGTACTGTGCAGAATGTAGCTACCTGCTCGGGGGTTGTCTCATAGAAGCGCCTTTCCTGTAGGAGCTTGTTGCAACATTCATTGTTTGGCTAAGTTCTTTAGGGTTGGTTTTGGAAGGTCTTTCAACTTTGGCCAAATCCCGCTTCGTACGAAATTTTTTCACAGCGCTGTCTCCAAGTGTCCACAAAGAGCTGCTGCTTGAAACTGTCCACATGCACATCTCCCATACTGGTGTGCTCGTTTCACTACCAGGATTTTGGATACCACTTCTTTCTTGGAAATGACAAGCCTTCTTTCTGCATGCTACACACAACTTGTAGCAGTTTCAGCTTGAAGCATGTTGGTGCTCTCAAAACGCTGTGTAACTTCTGTAGGGTGTGTTACTCTCCAGCACTGAATACACTACTTAGAGCTCCTTTCACCACAGACACGCAAACACATCTTTCTGTGAAAGTTCTACCTCACGTCACTTGGAAATGTAAGGTTTTCAGGGAGAACATGAGGTCAATCATGGTTTTGCACTCTGCAACCAATAGAAATGTCCTTTTGTACATAGCCTTCTGAAATTCACATCAAAATACCCTTCTTTTTGGTTTCTTGAATGTTCTCAACACATTAGGAGAAAGATCGTGTTTGAGCAAGAGTGATGTAGTGTGCGTTTTCCTGGATTTCAAGTGATTTGGGAAACATACTCCTTGTTTTTCCACATTGTGTAAGAAACAACATTAGGCTTTCAAGAGATTGAAACAATGCATCCCAAAACATATTCCTGCAGTGAAAACACATGTTTCTACAAAGACTTTGAAGGAGCAAGCAAAAGCCTAGTGGCAGAGTGTTCTTTCAGAGAGAAACACATGCATTTCATCCTTCTGGAGTTAGTCTTCAGCCTGGAATTCATTTGCATTTTGTACTGTGCAGAATGTAGCTACCTGCTCGGGGGTTGTCTCATAGAAGCGCCTTTCCTGTAGGAGCTTGTTGCAACATTCATTGTTTGGCTAAGTTCTTTAGGGTTGGTTTTGGAAGGTCTTTCAACTTTGGCCAAATCCCGCTTCGTACGAAATTTTTTCACAGCGCTGTCTCCAAGTGTCCACAAAGAGCTGCTGCTTGAAACTGTCCACATGCACATCTCCCATACTGGTGTGCTCGTTTCACTACCTGAATTTTGGTTTCCACTTCTTTCTTTGAAATGACAAGCCTTCTTTCTGCATGCTACACACACCTTGTAGCAGTTTAAGCTTGAAGCATGTTGGTGCTCTCAAAACGCTGTGTAACTTCTGTAGGGTGTGTTACTCTCCAGCACTGAATACACTACTTAGAGCTCCTTTCACCACAGACACGCAAACACATCTTTCTGTGAAAGTTCTACCTCAGGTCACTTGGAAATGTAAGGTTTTCATGGAGAACATGAGGTCAATCATGGTTTTGCACTCTGCAACCAATAGAAATGTCCTTTTGTACATAGCCTTCTGAAATTCACATCAAAATACCCTTCTTTTCTGGTTTCTTGAATGTTCTCAACACATTAGGAGAAAGATCGTGTTTGAGCAAGAGTGATGTAGTGTGCGTTTTCCTGGATTTCAAGTGATTTGGGAAACATACTCCTTGTTTTTCCACATTGTGTAAGAAACAACATTAGGCTTGCAAGAGACTGAAACAATGCATCCCAAAACATATTCCTGCAGTGAAAACACATGTTTCTACAAAGACTTTGAAGGAGCAAGCCAAAGCCTAGTGGCAGAGTGTTCTTTCAGAGAGAAACACATGCATTTCATCCTTCTGGAGTGAGTTTTCAGCCTGGAATTCATTTGCATTTTGTACTGTGCAGAATGTAGCTACCTGCTCGGGGGTTGTCTCATAGAAGCGCCTTTCCTGTAGGAGCTTGTTGCAACATTCATTGTTTGGCTAAGTTCTTTAGGGTTGGTTTTGAAAGGTCTTTCAACTTTGGCCAAATCCCGCTTCGTACGAAATTTTTTCACAGCGCTGTCTCCAAGTGTCCACAAAGAGCTGCTGCTTGAAACTGTCCACATGCACATCTCCCATACTGGTGTGCTCGTTTCACTACCTGGATTTTGGTTTCCACTTCTTTCTTGGAAATGACAAGCCTTCTTTCTGCATGCTACACACACCTTGTAGCAGTTTCAGCTTGAAGCATGTTGGTGCTCTCAAAACGCTGTGTAACTTCTGTAGGGTGTGTTACTCTCCAGCACTGAATACACTACTTAGAGCTCCTTTCACCACAGACACGCAAACACATCTTTCTGTGAAAGTTCTACCTCAGGTCACTTGGAAATGTAAGGTTTTCATGGAGAACATGAGGTCAATCATGGTTTTGCACTCTGCAACCAATAGAAATGTCCTTTTGTACATAGCCTTCTGAAATTCACATCAAAATACCCTTCTTTTCTGGTTTCTTGAATGTTCTCAACACATTAGGAGAAAGATCGTGTTTGAGCAAGAGTGATGTAGTGTGCGTTTTCCTGGATTTCAAGTGATTTGGGAAACATACTCCTTGTTTTTCCACATTGTGTAAGAAACAACATTAGGCTTGCAAGAGATTGAAACAATGCATCCCAAAACATATTCCTGCAGTGAAAACACATGTTTCTACAAAGACTTTGAAGGAGCAAGCAAAAGCCTAGTGGCAGAGTGTTCTTTCAGAGAGAAACACATGCATTTCATCCTTCTGGAGTGAGTCTTCAGCCTGGAATTCATTTGCATTTTGTACTGTGCAGAATGTAGCTACCTGCTCGGGGGTTGTCTCATAGAAGCGCCTTTCCTGTAGGAGCTTGTTGCAACATTCATTGTTTGGCTAAGTTCTTTAGGGTTGGTTTTGGAAGGTCTTTCAACTTTGGCCAAATCCCGCTTCGTACGAAATTTTTTCACAGCGCTGTCTCCAAGTGTCCACAAAGAGCTGCTGCTTGAAACTGTCCACATGCACATCTCCCATACTGGTGTGCTCGTTTCACTACCAGGATTTTGGATACCACTTCTTTCTTGGAAATGACAAGCCTTCTTTCTGCATGCTACACACAACTTGTAGCAGTTTCAGCTTGAAGCATGTTGGTGCTCTCAAAACGCTGTGTAACTTCTGTAGGGTGTGTTACTCTCCAGCACTGAATACACTACTTAGAGCTCCTTTCACCACAGACACGCAAACACATCTTTCTGTGAAAGTTCTACCTCACGTCACTTGGAAATGTAAGGTTTTCAGGGAGAACATGAGGTCAATCATGGTTTTGCACTCTGCAACCAATAGAAATGTCCTTTTGTACATAGCCTTCTGAAATTCACATCAAAATACCCTTCTTTTTGGTTTCTTGAATGTTCTCAACACATTAGGAGAAAGATCGTGTTTGAGCAAGAGTGATGTAGTGTGCGTTTTCCTGGATTTCAAGTGATTTGGGAAACATACTCCTTGTTTTTCCACATTGTGTAAGAAACAACATTAGGCTTTCAAGAGATTGAAACAATGCATCCCAAAACATATTCCTGCAGTGAAAACACATGTTTCTACAAAGACTTTGAAGGAGCAAGCAAAAGCCTAGTGGCAGAGTGTTCTTTCAGAGAGAAACACATGCATTTCATCCTTCTGGAGTTAGTCTTCAGCCTGGAATTCATTTGCATTTTGTACTGTGCAGAATGTAGCTACCTGCTCGGGGGTTGTCTCATAGAAGCGCCTTTCCTGTAGGAGCTTGTTGCAACATTCATTGTTTGGCTAAGTTCTTTAGGGTTGGTTTTGGAAGGTCTTTCAACTTTGGCCAAATCCCGCTTCGTACGAAATTTTTTCACAGCGCTGTCTCCAAGTGTCCACAAAGAGCTGCTGCTTGAAACTGTCCACATGCACATCTCCCATACTGGTGTGCTCGTTTCACTACCTGAATTTTGGTTTCCACTTCTTTCTTTGAAATGACAAGCCTTCTTTCTGCATGCTACACACACCTTGTAGCAGTTTAAGCTTGAAGCATGTTGGTGCTCTCAAAACGCTGTGTAACTTCTGTAGGGTGTGTTACTCTCCAGCACTGAATACACTACTTAGAGCTCCTTTCACCACAGACACGCAAACACATCTTTCTGTGAAAGTTCTACCTCAGGTCACTTGGAAATGTAAGGTTTTCATGGAGAACATGAGGTCAATCATGGTTTTGCACTCTGCAACCAATAGAAATGTCCTTTTGTACATAGCCTTCTGAAATTCACATCAAAATACCCTTCTTTTCTGGTTTCTTGAATGTTCTCAACACATTAGGAGAAAGATCGTGTTTGAGCAAGAGTGATGTAGTGTGCGTTTTCCTGGATTTCAAGTGATTTGGGAAACATACTCCTTGTTTTTCCACATTGTGTAAGAAACAACATTAGGCTTGCAAGAGACTGAAACAATGCATCCCAAAACATATTCCTGCAGTGAAAACACATGTTTCTACAAAGACTTTGAAGGAGCAAGCCAAAGCCTAGTGGCAGAGTGTTCTTTCAGAGAGAAACACATGCATTTCATCCTTCTGGAGTGAGTTTTCAGCCTGGAATTCATTTGCATTTTGTACTGTGCAGAATGTAGCTACCTGCTCGGGGGTTGTCTCATAGAAGCGCCTTTCCTGTAGGAGCTTGTTGCAACATTCATTGTTTGGCTAAGTTCTTTAGGGTTGGTTTTGGAAAGTCTTTCAACTTTGGCCAAATCCCGCTTCGTACGAAATTTTTTCACAGCGCTGTCTCCAAGTGTCCACAAAGAGCTGCTGCTTGAAACTGTCCACATGCACATCTCCCATACTGGTGTGCTCGTTTCACTACCTGGATTTTGGTTTCCACTTCTTTCTTGGAAATGACAAGCCTTCTTTCTGCATGCTACACACACCTTGTAGCAGTTTCAGCTTGAAGCATGTTGGTGCTCTCAAAACGCTGTGTAACTTCTGTAGGGTGTGTTACTCTCCAGCACTGAATACACTACTTAGAGCTCCTTTCACCACAGACACGCAAACACATCTTTCTGTGAAAGTTCTACCTCAGGTCACTTGGAAATGTAAGGTTTTCAGGGAGAACATGAGGTCAATCATGGTTTTGCACTCTGCAACCAATAGAAATGTCCTTTTGTACATAGCCTTCTGAAATTCACATCAAAATACCCTTCTTTTCTGGTTTCTTGAATGTTCTCAACACATTAGGAGAAAGATCGTGTTTGAGCAAGAGTGATGTAGTGTGCGTTTTCCTGGATTACAAGTGATTTGGGAAACATACTCCTTGCTTTTCCACATTGTGTAAGAAACAACATTAGGCTTTCAAGAGATTGAAACAATGCATCCCAAAACATATTCCTGCAGTGAAAACACATGTTTCTACAAAGACTTTGAAAGGGCAAGCCAAAGCCTAGTGGCAGAGTGTTCTTTCAGAGAGAAACACATGCATTTCATCCTTCTGGAGTGAGTCTTCAGCCTGGAATTCATTTGCATTTTGTACTGTGCAGAATGTAGCTACCTGCTCGGGGGTTGTCTCATAGAAGCGCCTTTCCTGTAGGAGCTTGTTGCAACATTCATTGTTTGGCTAAGTTCTTTAGGGTTGGTTTTGGAAGGTCTTTCAACTTTGGCCAAATCCCGCTTCGTACGAAATTTTTTCACAGCGCTGTCTCCAACTGTCCACAAAGAGCTGCTGCTTGAAACTGTCCACATGCACATCTCCCATACTGGTGTGCTTGTTTCACTACCTGGATTTTGGTTTCCACTTCTTTCTTGGAAATGACAAGCCTTCTTTCTGCATGCTACACACACCTTGAAGCAGTTTCAGCTTGAAGCATGTTGGTGCTCTCAAAACGCTGTGTAACTTCTGTAAGGTGTGTTACTCTCCAGCACTGAATACACTACTTAGAGCTCCTTTCACCACAGACACGCAAACACATCTTTCTGTGAAAGTTCTACCTCAGGTCACTTGGAAATGTAAGGTTTTCATGGAGAACATGAGGTCAATCATGGTTTTGCACTCTGCAACCAATAGAAATGTCCTTTTGTACATAGCCTTCTGAAATTCACATCAAAATACCCTTCTTTTCTGGTTTCTTGAATGTTCTCAACACATTAGGAGAAAGATCGTGTTTGAGCAAGAGTGATGTAGTGTGCGTTTTCCTGGATTACAAGTGATTTGGGAAACATACTCCTTGCTTTTCCACATTGTGTAAGAAACAACATTAGGCTTTCAAGAGATTGAAACAATGCATCCCAAAACATATTCCTGCAGTGAAAACACATGTTTCTACAAAGACTTTGAAAGGGCAAGCCAAAGCCTAGTGGCAGAGTGTTCTTTCAGAGAGAAACACATGCATTTCATCCTTCTGGAGTGAGTCTTCAGCCTGGAATTCATTTGCATTTTGTACTGTGCAGAATGTAGCTACCTGCTCGGGGGTTGTCTCATAGAAGCGCCTTTCCTGTAGGAGCTTGTTGCAACATTCATTGTTTGGCTAAGTTCTTTAGGGTTGGTTTTGGAAGGTCTTTCAACTTTGGCCAAATCCCGCTTCGTACGAAATTTTTTCACAGCGCTGTCTCCAACTGTCCACAAAGAGCTGCTGCTTGAAACTGTCCACATGCACATCTCCCATACTGGTGTGCTTGTTTCACTACCTGGATTTTGGTTTCCACTTCTTTCTTGGAAATGACAAGCCTTCTTTCTGCATGCTACACACACCTTGAAGCAGTTTCAGCTTGAAGCATGTTGGTGCTCTCAAAACGCTGTGTAACTTCTGTAAGGTGTGTTACTCTCCAGCACTGAATACACTACTTAGAGCTCCTTTCACCACAGACACGCAAACACATCTTTCTGTGAAAGTTCTACCTCAGGTCACTTGGAAATGTAAGGTTTTCATGGAGAACATGAGGTCAATCATGGTTTTGCACTCTGCAACCAATAGAAATGTCCTTTTGTACATAGCCTTCTGAAATTCACATCAAAATACCCTTCTTTTCTGGTTTCTTGAATGTTCTCAACACATTAGGAGAAAGATCGTGTTTGAGCAAGAGTGATGTAGTGTGCGTTTTCCTGGATTTCAAGTGATTTGGGAAACATACTCCTTGTTTTTCCACATTGTGTAAGAAACAACATTAGGCTTGCAAGAGATTGAAACAATGCATCCCAAAACATATTCCTGCAGTGAAAACACATGTTTCTACAAAGACTTTGAAGGAGCAAGCAAAAGCCTAGTGGCAGAGTGTTCTTTCAGAGAGAAACACATGCATTTCATCCTTCTGGAGTGAGTCTTCAGCCTGGAATTCATTTGCATTTTGTACTGTGCAGAATGTAGCTACCTGCTCGGGGGTTGTCTCATAGAAGCGCCTTTCTTGTAGGAGCTTGTTGCAACATTCATTGTTTGGCTAAGTTCTTTAGGGTTGGTTTTGGAAGGTCTTTCAACTTTGGCCAAATCCCGCTTCGTACGAAATTTTTTCACAGCGCTGTCTCCAAGTGTCCACAAAGAGCTGCTGCTTGAAACTGTCCACATGCACATCTCCCATACTGGTGTGCTCGTTTCACTACCTGGATTTTGGTTTCCACTTCTTTCTTGGAAATGACAAGCCTTCTTTCTGCATGCTACACACACCTTGTAGCAGTTTCAGCTTGAAGCATGTTGGTGCTCTCAAAACGCTGTGTAACTTCTGTAGGGTGTGTTACTCTCCAGCACTGAATACACTACTTAGAGCTCCTTTCACCACAGACACGCAAACACATCTTTCTGTGAAAGTTCTACCTCAGGTCACTTGGAAATGTAAGGTTTTCAGGGAGAACATGAGGTCAATCATGGTTTTGCACTCTGCAACCAATAGAAATGTCCTTTTGTACATAGCCTTCTGAAATTCACATCAAAATACCCTTCTTTTCTGGTTTCTTGAATGTTCTCAACACATTAGGAGAAAGATCGTGTTTGAGCAAGAGTGATGTAGTGTGCGTTTTCCTGGATTTCAAGTGATTTGGGAAACATACTCCTTGTTTTTCCACATTGTGTAAGAAACAACATTAGGCTTTCAAGAGATTGAAACAATGCATCCCAAAACATATTCCTGCAGTGAAAACACATGTTTCTACAAAGACTTTGAAGGAGCAAGCAAAAGCCTAGTGGCAGAGTGTTCTTTCAGAGAGAAACACATGCATTTCATCCTTCTGGAGTGAGTCTTCAGCCTGGAATTCATTTGCATTTTGTACTGTGCAGAATGTAGCTACCTGCTCGGGGGTTGTCTCATAGAAGCGCCTTTCCTGTAGGAGCTTGTTGCAACATTCATTGTTTGGCTAAGTTCTTTAGGGTTGGTTTTGGAAGGTCTTTCAACTTTGGCCAAATCCCGCTTCGTACGAAATTTTTTCACAGCGCTGTCTCCAAGTGTCCACAAAGAGCTGCTGCTTGAAACTGTCCACATGCACATCTCCCATACTGGTGTGCTCGTTTCACTACCTGGATTTTGGTTTCCACTTCTTTCTTGGAAATGACAAGCCTTCATTCTGCATGCTACACACACCTTGTAGCAGTTTCAGCTTGAAGCATGTTGGTGCTCTCAAAACGCTGTGTAACTTCTGTAGGGTGTGTTACTCTCCAGCACTGAATACACTACTTAGAGCTCCTTTCACCACAGACACGCAAACACATCTTTCTGTGAAAGTTCTACCTCAGGTCACTTGGAAATGTAAGGTTTTCAGGGAGAACATGAGGTCAATCATGGTTTTGCACTCTGCAACCAATAGAAATGTCCTTTTGTACATAGCCTTCTGAAATTCACATCAAAATACCCTTCTTTTCTGGTTTCTTGAATGTTCTCAACACATTAGGAGAAAGATCGTGTTTGAGCAAGAGTGATGTAGTGTGCGTTTTCCTGGATTTCAAGTGATTTGGGAAACATACTCCTTGTTTTTCCACATTGTGTAAGAAACAACATTAGGCTTTCAAGAGATTGAAACAATGCATCCCAAAACATATTCCTGCAGTGAAAACACATGTTTCTACAAAGACTTTGAAGGAGCAAGCCAAAGCCTAGTGGCAGAGTGTTCTTTCAGAGAGAAACACATGCATTTCATCCTTCTGGAGTGAGTTTTCAGCCTGGAATTCATTTGCATTTTGTACTGTGCAGAATGTAGCTACCTGCTCGGGGGTTGTCTCATAGAAGCGCCTTTCCTGTAGGAGCTTGTTGCAACATTCATTGTTTGGCTAAGTTCTTTAGGGTTGGTTTTGGAAAGTCTTTCAACTTTGGCCAAATCCCGCTTCGTACGAAATTTTTTCACAGCGCTGTCTCCAAGTGTCCACAAAGAGCTGCTGCTTGAAACTGTCCACATGCACATCTCCCATACTGGTGTGCTCGTTTCACTACCTGGATTTTGGTTTCCACTTCTTTCTTTGAAATGACAAGCCTTCTTTCTGCATGCTACACACACCTTGTAGCAGTTTCAGCTTGAAGCATGTTGGTGCTCTCAAAACGCTGTGTAACTTCTGTAGGGTGTGTTACTCTCCAGCACTGAATACACTACTTAGAGCTCTTTAAACCACAGACACACAAACACATCTTTTTGTGAAAGGCCTGCTTCTGGTCCCTTGGAAATGTAAGGTTTTCAGGGAGAACATGAGGTCAATCATGGTTTTGCACTCTGCAACCAATAGAAATGTCCTTTTGTACATAGCCATCTGAAATTCACATCAAAATACCCTTCTTTTCTGGTTTCTTGAATGTTCTCAACACATTAGGAGAAAGATCGTGTTTGAGCAAGAGTGATGTAGTGTGCGTTTTCCTGGATTTCAAGTGATTTGGGAAACATACTCCTTGTTTTTCCACATTGTGTAAGAAACAACATTAGGCTTGCAAGAGATTGAAACAATGCATCCCAAAACATATTCCTGCAGTGAAAACACATGTTTCTACAAAGACTTTGAAGGAGCAAGCAAAAGCCTAGTGGCAGAGTGTTCTTTCAGAGAGAAACACATGCATTTCATCCTTCTGGAGTGAGTTTTCAGCCTGGAATTCATTTGCATTTTGTACTGTGCAGAATGTAGCTACCTGCTCGGGGGTTGTCTCATAGAAGCACCTTTCCTGTAGGAGATTGTTGTAACATTCATTGTTTGGCTAAGTTCTTTAGGGTTGGTTTTGGAAGGTCTTTCAACTTTGGCCAAATCCCGCTTCGTACGAAATTTTTTCACAGCGCTGTCTCCAAGAGTCCACAAAGAGCTGCTGCTTGAAACTGTCCACATGCACATCTCCCATACTGGTGTGCTCGTTTCACTACCTGGATTTTGGTTTCCACTTCTTTCTTTGAAATGACAAGCCTTCTTTCTGCATGCTACACACACCTTGTAGCGGTTTCAGCTTGAAGCATGTTGGTGCTCTCAAAACGCTGTGTAACTTCTGTAGGGTGTGTTACTCTCCAGCACTGAATACACTACTTAGAGCTCCTTTCACCACAGACACGCAAACACATCTTTCTGTGAAAGTTCTACCTCAGGTCACTTGGAAATGTAAGGTTTTCATGGAGAACATGAGGTCAATCATGGTTTTGCACTCTGCAACCAATAGAAATGTCCTTTTGTACATAGCCTTCTGAAATTCACATCAAAATACCCTTCTTTTCTGGTTTCTTGAATGTTCTCAACACATTAGCAGAAAGATCGTGTTTGAGCAAGAGTGATGTAGTGTGCGTTTTCCTGGATTTCAAGTGATTTGGGAAACATACTCCTTGTTTTTCCACATTGTGTAAGAAACAACATTAGGCTTGCAAGAGACTGAAACAATGCATCCCAAAACATATTCCTGCAGTGAAAACACATGTTTCTACAAAGACTTTGAAGGAGCAAGCCAAAGCCTAGTGGCAGAGTGTTCTTTCAGAGAGAAACACATGCATTTCATCCTTCTGGAGTGAGTTTTCAGCCTGGAATTCATTTGCATTTTGTACTGTGCAGAATGTAGCTACCTGCTCGGGGGTTGTCTCATAGAAGCACCTTTCCTGTAGGAGCTTGTTGCAACATTCATTGTTTGGCTAAGTTCTTTAGGGTTGGTTTTGGAAGGTCTTTCAACTTTGGCCAAATCCCGCTTCGTACGAAATTTTTTCACAGCGCTGTCTCCAACTGTCCACAAAGAGCTGCTGCTTGAAACTGTCCACATGCACATCTCCCATACTGGTGTGCTCGTTTCACTACCTGGATTTTGGTTTCCACTTCTTTCTTTGAAATGACAAGCCTTCTTTCTGCATGCTACGCACACCTTGTAGCAGTTTCAGCTTGAAGCATGTTGGTGCTCTCAAAACGCTGTGTAACTTCTGTAAGGTGTGTTACTCTCCAGCACTGAATACACTACTTAGAGCTCCTTTCACCACAGACACGCAAACACATCTTTCTGTGAAAGTTCTAACTCAGGTCACTTGGAAATGTAAGGTTTTCAGGGAGAACATGAGGTCAATCATGGTTTTGCACTCTGCAACCAATAGAAATGTCCTTTTGTACATAGCCTTCTGAAATTCACATCAAAATACCCTTCTTTTCTGGTTTCTTGAATGTTCTCAACACATTAGGAGAAAGATCGTGTTTGAGCAAGAGTGATGTAGTGTGCGTTTTCCTGGATTTCAAGTGATTTGGGAAACATACTCCTTGTTTTTCCACATTGTGTAAGAAACAACATTAGGCTTTCAAGAGATTGAAACAATGCATCCCAAAACATATTCCTGCAGTGAAAACACATGTTTCTACAAAGACTTTGAAGGAGCAAGCCAAAGCCTAGTGGCAGAGTGTTCTTTCAGAGAGAAACACATGCATTTCATCCTTCTGGAGTGAGTCTTCAGCCTGGAATTCATTTGCATTTTGTACTGTGCAGAATGTAGCTACCTGCTCGGGGGTTGTCTCATAGAAGCGCCTTTCCTGTAGGAGCTTGTTGCAACATTCATTGTTTGGCTAAGTTCTTTAGGGTTGGTTTTGGAAGGTCTTTCAACTTTGGCCAAATCCCGCTTCGTACGAAATTTTTTCACAGCGCTGTCTCCAACTGTCCACAAAGAGCTGCTGCTTGAAACTGTCCACATGCACATCTCCCATACTGGTGTGCTCGTTTCACTACCTGGATTTTGGTTTCCACTTCTTTCTTTGAAATGACAAGCCTTCTTTCTGCATGCTACGCACACCTTGAAGCAGTTTCAGCTTGAAGCATGTTGGTGCTCTCAAAACGCTGTGTAACTTCTGTAAGGTGTGTTACTCTCCAGCACTGAATACACTACTTAGAGCTCCTTTCACCACAGACACGCAAACACATCTTTCTGTGAAAGTTCTACCTCAGGTCACTTGGAAATGTAAGGTTTTCATGGAGAACATGAGGTCAATCATGGTTTTGCACTCTGCAACCAATAGAAATGTCCTTTTGTACATAGCCTTCTGAAATTCACATCAAAATACCCTTCTTTTCTGGTTTCTTGAATGTTCTCAACACATTAGGAGAAAGATCGTGTTTGAGCAAGAGTGATGTAGTGTGCGTTTTCCTGGATTTCAAGTGATTTGGGAAACATACTCCTTGTTTTTCCACATTGTGTAAGGAACAACATTAGGCTTTCAAGAGATTGAAACAATGCATCCCAAAACAATTCCTGCAGTGAAAACACATGTTTCTACAAAGACTTTGAAGGAGCAAGCAAAAGCCTAGTGGCAGAGTGTTCTTTCAGAGAGAAACACATGCATTTCATCCTTCTGGAGTGAGTCTTCAGCCTGGAATTCATTTGCATTTTGTACTGTGCAGAATGTAGCTACCTGCTCGGGGGTTGTCTCATAGAAGCGCCTTTCCTGTAGGAGCTTGTTGCAACATTCATTGTTTGGCTAAGTTCTTTAGGGTTGGTTTTGGAAGGTCTTTCAACTTTGGCCAAATCCCGCTTCGTACGAAATTTTTTCACAGCGCTGTCTCCAAGTGTCCACAAAGAGCTGCTGCTTGAAACTGTCCACATGCACATCTCCCATACTGGTGTGCTCGTTTCACTACCTGGATTTTGGTTTCCACTTCTTTCTTGGAAATGACAAGCCTTCTTTCTGCATGCTACACACACCTTGTAGCAGTTTCAGCTTGAAGCATGTTGGTGCTCTCAAATCGCTGTGTAACTTCTGTAGGGTGTGTTACTCTCCAGCACTGAATACACTACTTAGAGCTCCTTTCACCACAGACACGCAAACACATCTTTCTGTGAAAGTTCTACCTAAGGTCACTTTGAAATGTAAGGTTTTCAGGGAGAACATGAGGTCAATCATGGTTTTGCACTCTGCAACCAATAGAAATGTCCTTTTGTACATAGCCTTCTGAAATTCACATCAAAATACCCTTCTTTTCTGGTTTCTTGAATGTTCTCAACACATTAGGAGAAAGATCGTGTTTAAGCAAGAGTGATGTAGTGTGCGTTTTCCTGGATTACAAGTGATTTGGGAAACATACTCCTTGCTTTTCCACATTGTGTAAGAAACAACATTAGGCTTTCAAGAGATTGAAACAATGCATCCCAAAACATATTCCTGCAGTGAAAACACATGTTTCTACAAAGACTTTGAAGGAGCAAGCCAAAGCCTAGTGGCAGAGTGTTCTTTCAGAGAGAAACACATGCATTTCATCCTTCTGGAGTGAGTCTTCAGCCTGGAATTCATTTGCATTTTGTACTGTGCAGAATGTAGCTACCTGCTCGGGGGTTGTCTCATAGAAGCGCCTTTCCTGTAGGAGCTTGTTGCAACATTCATTGTTTGGCTAAGTTCTTTAGGGTTGGTTTTGGAAGGTCTTTCAACTTTGGCCAAATCCCGCTTCGTACGAAATTTTTTCACAGCGCTGTCTCCAACTGTCCACAAAGAGCTGCTGCTTGAAACTGTCCACATGCACATCTCCCATACTGGTGTGCTCGTTTCACTACCTGGATTTTGGTTTCCACTTCTTTCTTTGAAATGACAAGCCTTCTTTCTGCATGCTACGCACACCTTGTAGCAGTTTCAGCTTGAAGCATGTTGGTGCTCTCAAAACGCTGTGTAACTTCTGTAAGGTGTGTTACTCTCCAGCACTGAATACACTACTTAGAGCTCCTTTCACCACAGACACGCAAACACATCTTTCTGTGAAAGTTCTACCTCAGGTCACTTGGAAATGTAAGGTTTTCAGGGAGAACATGAGGTCAATCATGGTTTTGCACTCTGCAACCAATAGAAATGTCCTTTTGTACATAGCCTTCTGAAATTCACATCAAAATACCCTTCTTTTCTGGTTTCTTGAATGTTCTCAACACATTAGGAGAAAGATCGTGTTTGAGCAAGAGTGATGTAGTGTGCGTTTTCCTGGATTTCAAGTGATTTGGGAAACATACTCCTTGTTTTTCCACATTGTGTAAGAAACAACATTAGGCTTGCAAGAGATTGAAACAATGCATCCCAAAACATATTCCTGCAGTGAAAACACATGTTTCTACAAAGACTTTGAAGGAGCAAGCCAAAGCCTAGTGGCAGAGTGTTCTTTCAGAGAGAAACACATGCATTTCATCCTTCTGGAGTGAGTCTTCAGCCTGGAATTCATTTGCATTTTGTACTGTGCAGAATGTAGCTACCTGCTCGGGGGTTGTCTCATAGAAGCGCCTTTCCTGTAGGAGCTTGTTGCAACATTCATTGTTTGGCTAAGTTCTTTAGGGTTGGTTTTGGAAGGTCTTTCAACTTTGGCCAAATCCCGCTTCGTACGAAATTTTTTCACAGCGCTGTCTCCAAGTGTCCACAAAGAGCTGCTGCTTGAAACTGTCCACATGCACATCTCCCATACTGGTGTGCTCGTTTCACTACCTGGATTTTGGTTTCCACTTCTTTCTTGGAAATGACAAGCCTTCTTTCTGCATGCTACACACACCTTGTAGCAGTTTCAGCTTGAAGCATGTTGGTGCTCTCAAATCGCTGTGTAACTTCTGTAGGGTGTGTTACTCTCCAGCACTGAATACACTACTTAGAGCTCCTTTCACCACAGACACGCAAACACATCTTTCTGTGAAAGTTCTACCTAAGGTCACTTGGAAATGTAAGGTTTTCAGGGAGAACATGAGGTCAATCATGGTTTTGCACTCTGCAACCAATAGAAATGTCCTTTTGTACATAGCCTTCTGAAATTCACATCAAAATACCCTTCTTTTCTGGTTTCTTGAATGTTCTCAACACATTAGGAGAAAGATCGTGTTTGAGCAAGAGTGATGTAGTGTGCGTTTTCCTGGATTTCAAGTGATTTGGGAAACATACTCCTTGTTTTTCCACATTGTGTAAGAAACAACATTAGGCTTGCAAGAGATTGAAACAATGCATCCCAAAACATATTCCTGCAGTGAAAACACATGTTTCTACAAAGACTTTGAAGGAGCAAGCCAAAGCCTAGTGGCAGAGTGTTCTTTCAGAGAGAAACACATGCATTTCATCCTTCTGGAGTGAGTTTTCAGCCTGGAATTCATTTGCATTTTGTACTGTGCAGAATGTAGCTACCTGCTCGGGGGTTGTCTCCTAGAAGCACCTTTCCTGTAGGAGCTTGTTGCAACATTCATTGTTTGGCTAAGTTCTTTAGGGTTGGTTTTGGAAGGTCTTTCAACTTTGGCCAAATCCCGCTTCGTACGAAATTTTTTCACAGCGCTGTCTCCAAGTGTCCACAAAGAGCTGCTGCTTGAAACTGTCCACATGCACATCTCCCATACTGGTGTGCTCGTTTCACTACCTGGATTTTGGTTTCCACTTCTTTCTTGGAAATGACAAGCCTTCTTTCTGCATGCTACGCACACCTTGAAGCAGTTTCAGCTTGAAGCATGTTGGTGCTCTCAAAACGCTGTGTAACTTCTGTAAGGTGTGTTACTCTCCAGCACTGAATACACTACTTAGAGCTCCTTTCACCACAGACACGCAAACACATCTTTCTGTGAAAGTTCTACCTCAGGTCACTTGGAAATGTAAGGTTTTCATGGAGTACATGAGGTCAATCATGGTTTTGCACTCTGCAACCAATAGAAATGTCCTTTTGTACATAGCCTTCTGAAATTCACATCAAAATACCCTTCTTTTCTGGTTTCTTGAATGTTCTCAACACATTAGGAGAAAGATCGTGTTTGAGCAAGAGTGATGTAGTGTGCGTTTTCCTGGATTTCAAGTGATTTGGGAAACATACTCCTTGTTTTTCCACATTGTGTAAGGAACAACATTAGGCTTGCAAGAGATTGAAACAATGCATCCCAAAACATATTCCTGCAGTGAAAACACATGTTTCTACAAAGACTTTGAAGGAGCAAGCAAAAGCCTAGTGGCAGAGTGTTCTTTCAGAGAGAAACACATGCATTTCATCCTTCTGGAGTGAGTCTTCAGCCTGGAATTCATTTGCATTTTGTACTGTGCAGAATGTAGCTACCTGCTCGGGGGTTGTCTCATAAAAGCGCCTTTCCTGTAGGAGCTTGTTGCAACATTCATTGTTTGGCTAAGTTCTTTAGGGTTGGTTTTGGAAGGTCTTTCAACTTTGGCCAAATCCCGCTTCGTACGAAATTTTTTCACAGCGCTGTCTCCAAGTGTCCACAAAGAGCTGCTGCTTGAAACTGTCCACATGCACATCTCCCATACTGGTGTGCTCGTTTCACTACCTGGATTTTGGTTTCCACTTCTTTCTTGGAAATGACAAGCCTTCTTTCTGCATGCTACACACACCTTGTAGCAGTTTCAGCTTGAAGCATGTTGGTGCTCTCAAATCGCTGTGTAACTTCTGTAGGGTGTGTTACTCTCCAGCACTGAATACACTACTTAGAGCTCCTTTCACCACAGACACGCAAACACATCTTTCTGTGAAAGTTCTACCTAAGGTCACTTGGAAATGTAAGGTTTTCAGGGAGAACATGAGGTCAATCATGGTTTTGCACTCTGCAACCAATAGAAATGTCCTTTTGTACATAGCCTTCTGAAATTCACATCAAAATACCCTTCTTTTCTGGTTTCTTGAATGTTCTCAACACATTAGCAGAAAGATCGTGTTTGAGCAAGAGTGATGTAGTGTGCGTTTTCCTGGATTTCAAGTGATTTGGGAAACATACTCCTTGTTTTTCCACATTGTGTAAGAAACAACATTAGGCTTGCAAGAGATTGAAACAATGCATCCCAAAACATATTCCTGCAGTGAAAACACATGTTTCTACAAAGACTTTGAAGGAGCAAGCAAAAGCCTAGTGGCAGAGTGTTCTTTCAGAGAGAAACACATGCATTTCATCCTTCTGGAGTGAGTCTTCAGCCTGGAATTCATTTGCATTTTGTACTGTGCAGAATGTAGCTACCTGCTCGGGGGTTGTCTCATAGAAGCGCCTTTCCTGTAGGAGCTTGTTGCAACATTCATTGTTTGGCTAAGTTCTTTAGGGTTGGTTTTGGAAGGTCTTTCAACTTTGGCCAAATCCCGCTTCGTACGAAATTTTTTCACAGCGCTGTCTCCAAGTGTCCACAAAGAGCTGCTGCTTGAAACTGTCCACATGCACATCTCCCATACTGGTGTGCTCGTTTCACTACCTGGATTTTGGTTTCCACTTCTTTCTTGGAAATGACAAGCCTTCTTTCTGCATGCTACACACAACTTGTAGCAGTTTCAGCTTGAAGCATGTTGGTGCTCTCAAAACGCTGTGTAACTTCTGTAGGGTGTGTTACTCTCCAGCACTGAATACACTACTTAGAGCTCCTTTCACCACAGACACGCAAACACATCTTTCTGTGAAAGTTCTACCTCAGGTCACTTGGAAATGTAAGGTTTTCATGGAGAACATGAGGTCAATCATGGTTTTGCACTCTGCAACCAATAGAAATGTCCTTTTGTACATAGCCTTCTGAAATTCACATCAAAATACCCTTCTTTTCTGGTTTCTTGAATGTTCTCAACACATTAGGAGAAAGATCGTGTTTGAGCAAGAGTGATGTAGTGTGCGTTTTCCTGGATTTCAAGTGATTTGGGAAACATACTCCTTGTTTTTCCACATTGTGTAAGAAACAACATTAGGCTTGCAAGAGACTGAAACAATGCATCCCAAAACATATTCCTGCAGTGAAAACACATGTTTCTACAAAGACTTTGAAGGAGCAAGCCAAAGCCTAGTGGCAGAGTGTTCTTTCAGAGAGAAACACATGCATTTCATCCTTCTGGAGTGAGTTTTCAGCCTGGAATTCATTTGCATTTTGTACTGTGCAGAATGTAGCTACCTGCTCGGGGGTTGTCTCATAGAAGCACCTTTCCTGTAGGAGCTTGTTGCAACATTCATTGTTTGGCTAAGTTCTTTAGGGTTGGTTTTGGAAGGTCTTTCAACTTTGGCCAAATCCCGCTTCGTACGAAATTTTTTCACAGCGCTGTCTCCAAGTGTCCACAAAGAGCTGCTGCTTGAAACTGTCCACATGCACATCTCCCATACTGGTGTGCTCGTTTCACTACCTGGATTTTGGTTTCCACTTCTTTCTTGGAAATGACAAGCCTTCTTTCTGCATGCTACACACACCTTGTAGCAGTTTCAGCTTGAAGCATGTTGGTGCTCTCAAAACGCTGTGTAACTTCTGTAGGGTGTGTTACTCTCCAGCACTGAATACACTACTTAGAGCTCCTTTCACCACAGACACGCAAACACATCTTTCTGTGAAAGTTCTACCTCAGGTCACTTGGAAATGTAAGGTTTTCATGGAGAACATGAGGTCAATCATGGTTTTGCACTCTGCAACCAATAGAAATGTCCTTTTGTACATAGCCTTCTGAAATTCACATCAAAATACCCTTCTTTTCTGGTTTCTTGAATGTTCTCAACACATTAGGAGAAAGATCGTGTTTGAGCAAGAGTGATGTAGTGTGCGTTTTCCTGGATTTCAAGTGATTTGGGAAACATACTCCTTGTTTTTCCACATTGTGTAAGAAACAACATTAGGCTTTCAAGAGATTGAAACAATGCATCCCAAAACATATTCCTGCAGTGAAAACACATGTTTCTACAAAGACTTTGAAGGAGCAAGCAAAAGCCTAGTGGCAGAGTGTTGTTTCAGAGAGAAACACATGCATTTCTCCTTCTGGAGTGAGTCTTCAGCCTGGAATTCATTTGCATTTTGTACTGTGCAGAATGTAGCTACCTGCTCGGGGGTTGTCTCATAGAAGCGCCTTTCCTGTAGGAGCTTGTTGCAACATTCATTGTTTGGCTAAGTTCTTTAGGGTTGGTTTTGGAAGGTCTTTCAACTTTGGCCAAATCCCGCTTCGTACGAAATTTTTTCACAGCGCTGTCTCCAAGTGTCCACAAAGAGCTGCTGCTTGAAACTGTCCACATGCACATCTCCCATACTGGTGTGCTCGTTTCACTACCTGGATTTTGGTTTCCACTTCTTTCTTGGAAATGACAAGCCTTCTTTCTGCATGCTACACACAACTTGTAGCAGTTTCAGCTTGAAGCATGTTGGTGCTCTCAAAACGCTGTGTAACTTCTGTAGGGTGTGTTACTCTCCAGCACTGAATACACTACTTAGAGCTCCTTTCACCACAGACACGCAAACACATCTTTCTGTGAAAGTTCTACCTCAGGTCACTTGGAAATGTAAGGTTTTCAGGGAGAACATGAGGTCAATCATGGTTTTGCACTCTGCAACCAATAGAAATGTCCTTTTGTACATAGCCTTCTGAAATTCACATCAAAATACCCTTCTTTTCTGGTTTCTTGAATGTTCTCAACACATTAGGAGAAAGATCGTGTTTGAGCAAGAGTGATGTAGTGTGCGTTTTCCTGGATTACAAGTGATTTGGGAAACATACTCCTTGCTTTTCCACATTGTGTAAGAAACAACATTAGGCTTTCAAGAGATTGAAACAATGCATCCCAAAACATATTCCTGCAGTGAAAACACATGTTTCTACAAAGACTTTGAAGGAGCAAGCCAAAGCCTAGTGGCAGAGTGTTCTTTCAGAGAGAAACACATGCATTTCATCCTTCTGGAGTGAGTCTTCAGCCTGGAATTCATTTGCATTTTGTACTGTGCAGAATGTAGCTACCTGCTCGGGGGTTGTCTCATAGAAGCGCCTTTCCTGTAGGAGCTTGTTGCAACATTCATTGTTTGGCTAAGTTCTTTAGGGTTGGTTTTGGAAGGTCTTTCAACTTTGGCCAAATCCCGCTTCGTACGAAATTTTTTCACAGCGCTGTCTCCAACTGTCCACAAAGAGCTGCTGCTTGAAACTGTCCACATGCACATCTCCCATACTGGTGTGCTCGTTTCACTACCTGGATTTTGGTTTCCACTTCTTTCTTTGAAATGACAAGCCTTCTTTCTGCATGCTACGCACACCTTGTAGCAGTTTCAGCTTGAAGCATGTTGGTGCTCTCAAAACGCTGTGTAACTTCTGTAAGGTGTGTTACTCTCCAGCACTGAATACACTACTTAGAGCTCCTTTCACCACAGACACGCAAACACATCTTTCTGTGAAAGTTCTACCTCAGGTCACTTGGAAATGTAAGGTTTTCAGGGAGAACATGAGGTCAATCATGGTTTTGCACTCTGCAACCAATAGAAATGTCCTTTTGTACATAGCCTTCTGAAATTCACATCAAAATACCCTTCTTTTCTGGTTTCTTGAATGTTCTCAACACATTAGGAGAAAGATCGTGTTTGAGCAAGAGTGATGTAGTGTGCGTTTTCCTGGATTTCAAGTGATTTGGGAAACATACTCCTTGTTTTTCCACATTGTGTAAGAAACAACATTAGGCTTGCAAGAGATTGAAACAATGCATCCCAAAACATATTCCTGCAGTGAAAACACATGTTTCTACAAAGACTTTGAAGGAGCAAGCCAAAGCCTAGTGGCAGAGTGTTCTTTCAGAGAGAAACACATGCATTTCATCCTTCTGGAGTGAGTCTTCAGCCTGGAATTCATTTGCATTTTGTACTGTGCAGAATGTAGCTACCTGCTCGGGGGTTGTCTCATAGAAGCGCCTTTCCTGTAGGAGCTTGTTGCAACATTCATTGTTTGGCTAAGTTCTTTAGGGTTGGTTTTGGAAGGTCTTTCAACTTTGGCCAAATCCCGCTTCGTACGAAATTTTTTCACAGCGCTGTCTCCAACTGTCCACAAAGAGCTGCTGCTTGAAACTGTCCACATGCACATCTCCCATACTGGTGTGCTAGTTTCACTACCTGGATTTTGGTTTCCACTTCTTTCTTTGAAATGACAAGCCTTCTTTCTGCATGCTACGCACACCTTGTAGCAGTTTCAGCTTGAAGCATGTTGGTGCTCTCAAAACGCTGTGTAACTTCTGTAAGGTGTGTTACTCTCCAGCACTGAATACACTACTTAGAGCTCCTTTCACCACAGACACGCAAACACATCTTTCTGTGAAAGTTCTACCTCAGGTCACTTGGAAATGTAAGGTTTTCAGGGAGAACATGAGGTCAATCATGGTTTTGCACTCTGCAACCAATAGAAATGTCCTTTTGTACATAGCCTTCTGAAATTCACATCAAAATACCCTTCTTTTCTGGTTTCTTGAATGTTCTCAACACATTAGGAGAAAGATCGTGTTTGAGCAAGAGTGATGTAGTGTGCGTTTTCCTGGATTTCAAGTGATTTGGGAAACATACTCCTTGTTTTTCCACATTGTGTAAGAAACAACATTAGGCTTGCAAGAGATTGAAACAATGCATCCCAAAACATATTCCTGCAGTGAAAACACATGTTTCTACAAAGACTTTGAAGGAGCAAGCCAAAGCCTAGTGGCAGAGTGTTCTTTCAGAGAGAAACACATGCATTTCATCCTTCTGGAGTGAGTCTTCAGCCTGGAATTCATTTGCATTTTGTACTGTGCAGAATGTAGCTACCTGCTCGGGGGTTGTCTCATAGAAGCGCCTTTCCTGTAGGAGCTTGTTGCAACATTCATTGTTTGGCTAAGTTCTTTAGGGTTGGTTTTGGAAGGTCTTTCAACTTTGGCCAAATCCCGCTTCGTACGAAATTTTTTCACAGCGCTGTCTCCAACTGTCCACAAAGAGCTGCTGCTTGAAACTGTCCACATGCACATCTCCCATACTGGTGTGCTCGTTTCACTACCTGGATTTTGGTTTCCACTTCTTTCTTTGAAATGACAAGCCTTCTTTCTGCATGCTACACACACCTTGTAGCAGTTTCAGCTTGAAGCATGTTGGTGCTCTCAAAACGCTGTGTAACTTCTGTAAGGTGTGTTACTCTCCAGCACTGAATACACTACTTAGAGCTCCTTTCAGCACAGACACGCAAACACATCTTTCTGTGAAAGTTCTACCTCAGGTCACTTGGAAATGTAAGGTTTTCATGGAGAACATGAGGTCAATCATGGTTTTGCACTCTGCAACCAATAGAAATGTCCTTTTGTACATAGCCTTCTGAAATTCACATCAAAATACCCTTCTTTTCTGGTTTCTTGAATGTTCTCAACACATTAGGAGAAAGATCGTGTTTGAGCAAGAGTGATGTAGTGTGCGTTTTCCTGGATTTCAAGTGATTTGGGAAACATACTCCTTGTTTTTCCACATTGTGTAAGGAACAACATTAGGCTTGCAAGAGATTGAAACAATGCATCCCAAAACATATTCCTGCAGTGAAAACACATGTTTCTACAAAGACTTTGAAGGAGCAAGCAAAAGCCTAGTGGCAGAGTGTTCTTTCAGAGAGAAACACATGCATTTCATCCTTCTGGAGTGAGTCTTCAGCCTGGAATTCATTTGCATTTTGTACTGTGCAGAATGTAGCTACCTGCTCGGGGGTTGTCTCATAGAAGCGCCTTTCCTGTAGGAGCTTGTTGCAACATTCATTGTTTGGCTAAGTTCTTTAGGGTTGGTTTTGGAAGGTCTTTCAACTTTGGCCAAATCCCGCTTCGTACGAAATTTTTTCACAGCGCTGTCTCCAAGTGTCCACAAAGAGCTGCTGCTTGAAACTGTCCACATGCACATCTCCCATACTGGTGTGCTCGTTTCACTACCTGGATTTTGGTTTCCACTTCTTTCTTGGAAATGACAAGCCTTCTTTCTGCATGCTACACACACCTTGTAGCAGTTTCAGCTTGAAGCATGTTGGTGCTCTCAAATCGCTGTGTAACTTCTGTAGGGTGTGTTACTCTCCAGCACTGAATACACTACTTAGAGCTCCTTTCACCACAGACACGCAAACACATCTTTCTGTGAAAGTTCTACCTAAGGTCACTTGGAAATGTAAGGTTTTCAGGGAGAACATGAGGTCAATCATGGTTTTGCACTCTGCAACCAATAGAAATGTCCTTTTGTACATAGCCTTCTGAAATTCACATCAAAATACCCTTCTTTTCTGGTTTCTTGAATGTTCTCAACACATTAGGAGAAAGATCGTGTTTGAGCAAGAGTGATGTAGTGTGCGTTTTCCTGGATTTCAAGTGATTTGGGAAACATACTCCTTGTTTTTCCACATTGTGTAAGAAACAACATTAGGCTTGCAAGAGATTGAAACAATGCATCCCAAAACATATTCCTGCAGTGAAAACACATGTTTCTACAAAGACTTTGAAGGAGCAAGCCAAAGCCTAGTGGCAGAGTGTTCTTTCAGAGAGAAACACATGCATTTCATCCTTCTGGAGTGAGTCTTCAGCCTGGAATTCATTTGCATTTTGTACTGTGCAGAATGTAGCTACCTGCTCGGGGGTTGTCTCATAGAAGCGCCTTTCCTGTAGGAGCTTGTTGCAACATTCATTGTTTGGCTAAGTTCTTTAGGGTTGGTTTTGGAAGGTCTTTCAACTTTGGCCAAATCCCGCTTCGTACGAAATTTTTTCACAGCGCTGTCTCCAAGTGTCCACAAAGAGCTGCTGCTTGAAACTGTCCACATGCACATCTCCCATACTGGTGTGCTCGTTTCACTACCTGGATTTTGGTTTCCACTTCTTTCTTGGAAATGACAAGCCTTCTTTCTGCATGCTACACACACCTTGTAGCAGTTTCAGCTTGAAGCATGTTGGTGCTCTCAAATCGCTGTGTAACTTCTGTAGGGTGTGTTACTCTCCAGCACTGAATACACTACTTAGAGCTCCTTTCACCACAGACACGCAAACACATCTTTCTGTGAAAGTTCTACCTAAGGTCACTTGGAAATGTAAGGTTTTCAGGGAGAACATGAGGTCAATCATGGTTTTGCACTCTGCAACCAATAGAAATGTCCTTTTGTACATAGCCTTCTGAAATTCACATCAAAATACCCTTCTTTTCTGGTTTCTTGAATGTTCTCAACACATTAGGAGAAAGATCGTGTTTGAGCAAGAGTGATGTAGTGTGCGTTTTCCTGGATTTCAAGTGATTTGGGAAACATACTCCTTGTTTTTCCACATTGTGTAAGAAACAACATTAGGCTTGCAAGAGATTGAAACAATGCATCCCAAAACATATTCCTGCAGTGAAAACACATGTTTCTACAAAGACTTTGAAGGAGCAAGCCAAAGCCTAGTGGCAGAGTGTTCTTTCAGAGAGAAACACATGCATTTCATCCTTCTGGAGTGAGTCTTCAGCCTGGAATTCATTTGCATTTTGTACTGTGCAGAATGTAGCTACCTGCTCGGGGGTTGTCTCATAGAAGCGCCTTTCCTGTAGGAGCTTGTTGCAACATTCATTGTTTGGCTAAGTTCTTTAGGGTTGGTTTTGGAAGGTCTTTCAACTTTGGCCAAATCCCGCTTCGTACGAAATTTTTTCACAGCGCTGTCTCCAAGTGTCCACAAAGAGCTGCTGCTTGAAACTGTCCACATGCACATCTCCCATACTGGTGTGCTCGTTTCACTACCTGGATTTTGGTTTCCACTTCTTTCTTGGAAATGACAAGCCTTCTTTCTGCATGCTACACACACCTTGTAGCAGTTTCAGCTTGAAGCATGTTGGTGCTCTCAAATCGCTGTGTAACTTCTGTAGGGTGTGTTACTCTCCAGCACTGAATACACTACTTAGAGCTCCTTTCACCACAGACACGCAAACACATCTTTCTGTGAAAGTTCTACCTAAGGTCACTTGGAAATGTAAGGTTTTCAGGGAGAACATGAGGTCAATCATGGTTTTGCACTCTGCAACCAATAGAAATGTCCTTTTGTACATAGCCTTCTGAAATTCACATCAAAATACCCTTCTTTTCTGGTTTCTTGAATGTTCTCAACACATTAGGAGAAAGATCGTGTTTGAGCAAGAGTGATGTAGTGTGCGTTTTCCTGGATTTCAAGTGATTTGGGAAACATACTCCTTGTTTTTCCACATTGTGTAAGAAACAACATTAGGCTTGCAAGAGATTGAAACAATGCATCCCAAAACATATTCCTGCAGTGAAAACACATGTTTCTACAAAGACTTTGAAGGAGCAAGCCAAAGCCTAGTGGCAGAGTGTTCTTTCAGAGAGAAACACATGCATTTCATCCTTCTGGAGTGAGTCTTCAGCCTGGAATTCATTTGCATTTTGTACTGTGCAGAATGTAGCTACCTGCTCGGGGGTTGTCTCATAGAAGCGCCTTTCCTGTAGGAGCTTGTTGCAACATTCATTGTTTGGCTAAGTTCTTTAGGGTTGGTTTTGGAAGGTCTTTCAACTTTGGCCAAATCCCGCTTCGTACGAAATTTTTTCACAGCGCTGTCTCCAAGTGTCCACAAAGAGCTGCTGCTTGAAACTGTCCACATGCACATCTCCCATACTGGTGTGCTCGTTTCACTACCTGGATTTTGGTTTCCACTTCTTTCTTGGAAATGACAAGCCTTCTTTCTGCATGCTACACACACCTTGTAGCAGTTTCAGCTTGAAGCATGTTGGTGCTCTCAAATCGCTGTGTAACTTCTGTAGGGTGTGTTACTCTCCAGCACTGAATACACTACTTAGAGCTCCTTTCACCACAGACACGCAAACACATCTTTCTGTGAAAGTTCTACCTAAGGTCACTTGGAAATGTAAGGTTTTCAGGGAGAACATGAGGTCAATCATGGTTTTGCACTCTGCAACCAATAGAAATGTCCTTTTGTACATAGCCTTCTGAAATTCACATCAAAATACCCTTCTTTTCTGGTTTCTTGAATGTTCTCAACACATTAGGAGAAAGATCGTGTTTAAGCAAGAGTGATGTAGTGTGCGTTTTCCTGGATTACAAGTGATTTGGGAAACATACTCCTTGCTTTTCCACATTGTGTAAGAAACAACATTAGGCTTTCAAGAGATTGAAACAATGCATCCCAAAACATATTCCTGCAGTGAAAACACATGTTTCTACAAAGACTTTGAAGGAGCAAGCCAAAGCCTAGTGGCAGAGTGTTCTTTCAGAGAGAAACACATGCATTTCATCCTTCTGGAGTGAGTCTTCAGCCTGGAATTCATTTGCATTTTGTACTGTGCAGAATGTAGCTACCTGCTCGGGGGTTGTCTCATAGAAGCGCCTTTCCTGTAGGAGCTTGTTGCAACATTCATTGTTTGGCTAAGTTCTTTAGGGTTGGTTTTGGAAGGTCTTTCAACTTTGGCCAAATCCCGCTTCGTACGAAATTTTTTCACAGCGCTGTCTCCAACTGTCCACAAAGAGCTGCTGCTTGAAACTGTCCACATGCACATCTCCCATACTGGTGTGCTCGTTTCACTACCTGGATTTTGGTTTCCACTTCTTTCTTTGAAATGACAAGCCTTCTTTCTGCATGCTACGCACACCTTGTAGCAGTTTCAGCTTGAAGCATGTTGGTGCTCTCAAAACGCTGTGTAACTTCTGTAAGGTGTGTTACTCTCCAGCACTGAATACACTACTTAGAGCTCCTTTCACCACAGACACGCAAACACATCTTTCTGTGAAAGTTCTACCTCAGGTCACTTGGAAATGTAAGGTTTTCAGGGAGAACATGAGGTCAATCATGGTTTTGCACTCTGCAACCAATAGAAATGTCCTTTTGTACATAGCCTTCTGAAATTCACATCAAAATACCCTTCTTTTCTGGTTTCTTGAATGTTCTCAACACATTAGGAGAAAGATCGTGTTTGAGCAAGAGTGATGTAGTGTGCGTTTTCCTGGATTTCAAGTGATTTGGGAAACATACTCCTTGTTTTTCCACATTGTGTAAGAAACAACATTAGGCTTGCAAGAGATTGAAACAATGCATCCCAAAACATATTCCTGCAGTGAAAACACATGTTTCTACAAAGACTTTGAAGGAGCAAGCCAAAGCCTAGTGGCAGAGTGTTCTTTCAGAGAGAAACACATGCATTTCATCCTTCTGGAGTGAGTTTTCAGCCTGGAATTCATTTGCATTTTGTACTGTGCAGAATGTAGCTACCTGCTCGGGGGTTGTCTCCTAGAAGCACCTTTCCTGTAGGAGCTTGTTGCAACATTCATTGTTTGGCTAAGTTCTTTAGGGTTGGTTTTGGAAGGTCTTTCAACTTTGGCCAAATCCCGCTTCGTACGAAATTTTTTCACAGCGCTGTCTCCAAGTGTCCACAAAGAGCTGCTGCTTGAAACTGTCCACATGCACATCTCCCATACTGGTGTGCTCGTTTCACTACCTGGATTTTGGTTTCCACTTCTTTCTTTGAAATGACAAGCCTTCTTTCTGCATGCTACACACACCTTGTAGCAGTTTCAGCTTGAAGCATGTTGGTGCTCTCAAATCGCTGTGTAACTTCTGTAGGGTGTGTTACTCTCCAGCACTGAATACCCTACTTAGAGCTCCTTTCACCACAGACACGCAAACACATCTTTCTGTGAAAGTTCTACCTCAGGTCACTTGGAAATGTAAGGTTTTCAGGGAGAACATGAGGTCAATCATGGTTTTGCACTCTGCAACCAATAGAAATGTCCTTTTGTACATAGCCTTCTGAAATTCACATCAAAATACCCTTCTTTTCTGGTTTCTTGAATGTTCTCAACACATTAGGAGAAAGATCGTGTTTGAGCAAGAGTGATGTAGTGTGCGTTTTCCTGGATTTCAAGTGATTTGGGAAACATACTCCTTGTTTTTCCACATTGTGTAAGAAACAACATTAGGCTTGCAAGAGATTGAAACAATGCATCCCAAAACATATTCCTGCAGTGAAAACACATGTTTCTACAAAGACTTTGAAGGAGCAAGCCAAAGCCTAGTGGCAGAGTGTTCTTTCAGAGAGAAACACATGCATTTCATCCTTCTGGAGTGAGTCTTCAGCCTGGAATTCATTTGCATTTTGTACTGTTCAGAATGTAGCTACCTGCTCGGGGGTTGTCTCATAGAAGCGCCTTTCCTGTAGGAGCTTGTTGCAACATTCATTGTTTGGCTAAGTTCTTTAGGGTTGGTTTTGGAAGGTCTTTCAACTTTGGCCAAATCCCGCTTCGTACGAAATTTTTTCACAGCGCTGTCTCCAACTGTCCACAAAGAGCTGCTGCTTGAAACTGTCCACATGCACATCTCCCATACTGGTGTGCTCGTTTCACTACCTGGATTTTGGTTTCCACTTCTTTCTTTGAAATGACAAGCCTTCTTTCTGCATGCTACGCACACCTTGAAGCAGTTTCAGCTTGAAGCATGTTGGTGCTCTCAAAACGCTGTGTAACTTCTGTAAGGTGTGTTACTCTCCAGCACTGAATACACTACTTAGAGCTCCTTTCACCACAGACACGCAAACACATCTTTCTGTGAAAGTTCTACCTCAGGTCACTTGGAAATGTAAGGTTTTCATGGAGAACATGAGGTCAATCATGGTTTTGCACTCTGCAACCAATAGAAATGTCCTTTTGTACATAGCCTTCTGAAATTCACATCAAAATACCCTTCTTTTCTGGTTTCTTGAATGTTCTCAACACATTAGGAGAAAGATCGTGTTTGAGCAAGAGTGATGTAGTGTGCGTTTTCCTGGATTTCAAGTGATTTGGGAAACATACTCCTTGTTTTTCCACATTGTGTAAGGAACAACATTAGGCTTGCAAGAGATTGAAACAATGCATCCCAAAACATATTCCTGCAGTGAAAACACATGTTTCTACAAAGACTTTGAAGGAGCAAGCAAAAGCCTAGTGGCAGAGTGTTCTTTCAGAGAGAAACACATGCATTTCATCCTTCTGGAGTGAGTCTTCAGCCTGGAATTCATTTGCATTTTGTACTGTGCAGAATGTAGCTACCTGCTCGGGGGTTGTCTCATAAAAGCGCCTTTCCTGTAGGAGCTTGTTGCAACATTCATTGTTTGGCTAAGTTCTTTAGGGTTGGTTTTGGAAGGTCTTTCAACTTTGGCCAAATCCCGCTTCGTACGAAATTTTTTCACAGCGCTGTCTCCAAGTGTCCACAAAGAGCTGCTGCTTGAAACTGTCCACATGCACATCTCCCATACTGGTGTGCTCGTTTCACTACCTGGATTTTGGTTTCCACTTCTTTCTTTGAAATGACAAGCCTTCTTTCTGCATGCTACACACACCTTGTAGCAGTTTCAGCTTGAAGCATGTTGGTGCTCTCAAATCGCTGTGTAACTTCTGTAGGGTGTGTTACTCTCCAGCACTGAATACCCTACTTAGAGCTCCTTTCACCACAGACACGCAAACACATCTTTCTGTGAAAGTTCTACCTCAGGTCACTTGGAAATGTAAGGTTTTCAGGGAGAACATGAGGTCAATCATGGTTTTGCACTCTGCAACCAATAGAAATGTCCTTTTGTACATAGCCTTCTGAAATTCACATCAAAATACCCTTCTTTTCTGGTTTCTTGAATGTTCTCAACACATTAGGAGAAAGATCGTGTTTGAGCAAGAGTGATGTAGTGTGCGTTTTCCTGGATTTCAAGTGATTTGGGAAACATACTCCTTGTTTTTCCACATTGTGTAAGAAACAACATTAGGCTTGCAAGAGATTGAAACAATGCATCCCAAAACATATTCCTGCAGTGAAAACACATGTTTCTACAAAGACTTTGAAGGAGCAAGCCAAAGCCTAGTGGCAGAGTGTTCTTTCAGAGAGAAACACATGCATTTCATCCTTCTGGAGTGAGTCTTCAGCCTGGAATTCATTTGCATTTTGTACTGTTCAGAATGTAGCTACCTGCTCGGGGGTTGTCTCATAGAAGCGCCTTTCCTGTAGGAGCTTGTTGCAACATTCATTGTTTGGCTAAGTTCTTTAGGGTTGGTTTTGGAAGGTCTTTCAACTTTGGCCAAATCCCGCTTCGTACGAAATTTTTTCACAGCGCTGTCTCCAACTGTCCACAAAGAGCTGCTGCTTGAAACTGTCCACATGCACATCTCCCATACTGGTGTGCTCGTTTCACTACCTGGATTTTGGTTTCCACTTCTTTCTTTGAAATGACAAGCCTTCTTTCTGCATGCTACGCACACCTTGAAGCAGTTTCAGCTTGAAGCATGTTGGTGCTCTCAAAACGCTGTGTAACTTCTGTAAGGTGTGTTACTCTCCAGCACTGAATACACTACTTAGAGCTCCTTTCACCACAGACACGCAAACACATCTTTCTGTGAAAGTTCTACCTCAGGTCACTTGGAAATGTAAGGTTTTCATGGAGAACATGAGGTCAATCATGGTTTTGCACTCTGCAACCAATAGAAATGTCCTTTTGTACATAGCCTTCTGAAATTCACATCAAAATACCCTTCTTTTCTGGTTTCTTGAATGTTCTCAACACATTAGGAGAAAGATCGTGTTTGAGCAAGAGTGATGTAGTGTGCGTTTTCCTGGATTTCAAGTGATTTGGGAAACATACTCCTTGTTTTTCCACATTGTGTAAGGAACAACATTAGGCTTGCAAGAGATTGAAACAATGCATCCCAAAACATATTCCTGCAGTGAAAACACATGTTTCTACAAAGACTTTGAAGGAGCAAGCAAAAGCCTAGTGGCAGAGTGTTCTTTCAGAGAGAAACACATGCATTTCATCCTTCTGGAGTGAGTCTTCAGCCTGGAATTCATTTGCATTTTGTACTGTGCAGAATGTAGCTACCTGCTCGGGGGTTGTCTCATAAAAGCGCCTTTCCTGTAGGAGCTTGTTGCAACATTCATTGTTTGGCTAAGTTCTTTAGGGTTGGTTTTGGAAGGTCTTTCAACTTTGGCCAAATCCCGCTTCGTACGAAATTTTTTCACAGCGCTGTCTCCAAGTGTCCACAAAGAGCTGCTGCTTGAAACTGTCCACATGCACATCTCCCATACTGGTGTGCTCGTTTCACTACCTGGATTTTGGTTTCCACTCCTTTCTTGGAAATGACAAGCCTTCTTTCTGCATGCTACACACACCTTGTAGCAGTTTCAGCTTGAAGCATGTTGGTGCTCTCAAAACGCTGTGTAACTTCTGTAGGGTGTGTTACTCTCCAGCACTGAATACACTACTTAGAGCTCCTTTCACCACAGACACGCAAACACATCTTTCTGTGAAAGTTCTACCTCAGGTCACTTGGAAATGTAAGGTTTTCATGGAGAACATGAGGTCAATCATGGTTTTGCACTCTGCAACCAATAGAAATGTCCTTTTGTACATAGCCTTCTGAAATTCACATCAAAATACCCTTCTTTTCTGGTTTCTTGAATGTTCTCAACACATTAGGAGAAAGATCGTGTTTGAGCAAGAGTGATGTAGTGTGCGTTTTCCTGGATTTCAAGTGATTTGGGAAACATACTCCTTGTTTTTCCACATTGTGTAAGAAACAACATTAGGCTTTCAAGAGATTGAAACAATGCATCCCAAAACATATTCCTGCAGTGAAAACACATGTTTCTACAAAGACTTTGAAGGAGCAAGCCAAAGCCTAGTGGCAGAGTGTTCTTTCAGAGAGAAACACATGCATTTCATCCTTCTGGAGTGAGTCTTCAGCCTGGAATTCATTTGCATTTTGTACTGTGCAGAATGTAGCTACCTGCTCGGGGGTTGTCTCATAGAAGCGCCTTTCCTGTAGGAGCTTGTTGCAACATTCATTGTTTGGCTAAGTTCTTTAGGGTTGGTTTTGGAAGGTCTTTCAACTTTGGCCAAATCCCGCTTCGTACGAAATTTTTTCACAGCGCTGTCTCCAAGTGTCCACAAAGAGCTGCTGCTTGAAACTGTCCACATGCACATCTCCCATACTGGTGTGCTCGTTTCACTACCTGGATTTTGGTTTCCACTCCTTTCTTGGAAATGACAAGCCTTCATTCTGCATGCTACACACACCTTGTAGCAGTTTCAGCTTGAAGCATGTTGGTGCTCTCAAAACGCTGTGTAACTTCTGTAGGGTGTGTTACTCTCCAGCACTGAATACACTACTTAGAGCTCCTTTCACCACAGACACGCAAACACATCTTTCTGTGAAAGTTCTACCTCAGGTCACTTGGAAATGTAAGGTTTTCAGGGAGAACATGAGGTCAATCATGGTTTTGCACTCTGCAACCAATAGAAATGTCCTTTTGTACATAGCCTTCTGAAATTCACATCAAAATACCCTTCTTTTCTGGTTTCTTGAATGTTCTCAACACATTAGGAGAAAGATCGTGTTTGAGCAAGAGTGATGTAGTGTGCGTTTTCCTGAATTTCTAGTGATTTGGGAAACATACTCCTTGTTTTTCCACATTGTGTAAGAAACAACATTAGGCTTGCAAGAGATTGAAACAATGCATCCCAAAACATATTCCTGCAGTGAAAACACATGTTTCTACAAAGACTTTGAAGGAGCAAGCCAAAGCCTAGTGGCAGAGTGTTCTTTCAGAGAGAAACACATGCATTTAATCCTTCTGGAGTGAGTTTTCAGCCTGGAATTCATTTGCATTTTGTACTGTGCAGAATGTAGCTACCTGCTCGGGGGTTGTCTCATAGAAGCACCTTTCCTGTAGGAGCTTGTTGCAACATTCATTGTTTGGCTAAGTTCTTTAGGGTTGGTTTTGGAAGGTCTTTCAACTTTGGCCAAATCCCGCTTCGTACGAAATTTTTTCACAGCGCTGTCTCCAAGTGTCCACAAAGAGCTGCTGCTTGAAACTGTCCACATGCACATCTCCCATACTGGTGTGCTCGTTTCACTACCTGGATTTTGGTTTCCACTTCTTTCTTTGAAATGACAAGCCTTCTTTCTGCATGCTACACACACCTTGTAGCAGTTTCAGCTTGAAGCATGTTGGTGCTCTCAAAACGCTGTGTAACTTCTGTAGGGTGTGTTACTCTCCAGCACTGAATACACTACTTAGAGCTCCTTTCACCACAGACACGCAAACACATCTTTCTGTGAAAGTTCTACCTCAGGTCACTTGGAAATGTAAGGTTTTCATGGAGAACATGAGGTCAATCATGGTTTTGCACTCTGCAACCAATAGAAATGTCCTTTTGTACATAGCCTTCTGAAATTCACATCAAAATACCCTTCTTTTCTGGTTTCTTGAATGTTCTCAACACATTAGGAGAAAGATCGTGTTTGAGCAAGAGTGATGTAGTGTGCGTTTTCCTGGATTTCAAGTGATTTGGGAAACATACTCCTTGTTTTTCCACATTGTGTAAGAAACAACATTAGGCTTGCAAGAGACTGAAACAATGCATCCCAAAACATATTCCTGCAGTGAAAACACATGTTTCTACAAAGACTTTGAAGGAGCAAGCCAAAGCCTAGTGGCAGAGTGTTGTTTCAGAGAGAAACACATGCATTTCATCCTTCTGGAGTGAGTTTTCAGCCTGGAATTCATTTGCATTTTGTACTGTGCAGAATGTAGCTACCTGCTCGGGGGTTGTCTCATAGAAGCGCCTTTCCTGTAGGAGCTTGTTGCAACATTCATTGTTTGGCTAAGTTCTTTAGGGTTGGTTTTGGAAAGTCTTTCAACTTTGGCCAAATCCCGCTTCGTACGAAATTTTTTCACAGCGCTGTCTCCAAGTGTCCACAAAGAGCTGCTGCTTGAAACTGTCCACATGCACATCTCCCATACTGGTGTGCTCGTTTCACTACCTGGATTTTGGTTTCCACTTCTTTCTTGGAAATGACAAGCCTTCTTTCTGCATGCTACACACACCTTGTAGCAGTTTCAGCTTGAAGCATGTTGGTGCTCTCAAAACGCTGTGTAACTTCTGTAGGGTGTGTTACTCTCCAGCACTGAATACACTACTTAGAGCTCTTTAAACCACAGACACACAAACACATCTTTTTGTGAAAGGCCTGCTTCTGGTCCCTTGGAAATGTAAGGTTTTCAGGGAGAACATGAGGTCAATCATGGTTTTGCACTCTGCAACCAATAGAAATGTCCTTTTGTACATAGCCATCTGAAATTCACATCAAAATACCCTTCTTTTCTGGTTTCTTGAATGTTCTCAACACATTAGGAGAAAGATCGTGTTTGAGCAAGAGTGATGTAGTGTGCGTTTTCCTGGATTTCAAGTGATTTGGGAAACATACTCCTTGTTTTTCCACATTGTGTAAGAAACAACATTAGGCTTGCAAGAGATTGAAACAATGCATCCCAAAACATATTCCTGCAGTGAAAACACATGTTTCTACAAAGACTTTGAAGGAGCAAGCCAAAGCCTAGTGGCAGAGTGTTCTTTCAGAGAGAAACACATGCATTTCATCCTTCTGGAGTGAGTTTTCAGCCTGGAATTCATTTGCATTTTGTACTGTGCAGAATGTGGCTACCTGCTCGGGGGTTGTCTTATAGAAGCACCTTTCCTGTAGGAGATTGTTGTAACATTCATTGTTTGGCTAAGTTCTTTAGGGTTGGTTTTGGAAGGTCTTTCAACTTTGGCCAAATCCCGCTTCGTACGAAATTTTTTCACAGCGCTGTCTCCAAGTGTCCACAAAGAGCTGCTGCTTGAAACTGTCCACATGCACATCTCCCATACTGGTGTGCTCGTTTCACTACCTGGATTTTGGTTTCCACTTCTTTCTTTGAAATGACAAGCCTTCTTTCTGCATGCTACACACACCTTGTAGCAGTTTCAGCTTGAAGCATGTTGGTGCTCTCAAAACGCTGTGTAACTTCTGTAAGGTGTGTTACTCTCCAGCACTGAATACACTACTTAGAGCTCCTTTCACCACAGACACGCAAACACATCTTTCTGTGAAAGTTCTACCTCAGGTCACTTGGAAATGTAAGGTTTTCATGGAGAACATGAGGTCAATCATGGTTTTGCACTCTGCAACCAATAGAAATGTCCTTTTGTACATAGCCTTCTGAAATTCACATCAAAATACCCTTCTTTTCTGGTTTCTTGAATGTTCTCAACACATTAGGAGAAAGATCGTGTTTGAGCAAGAGTGATGTAGTGTGCGTTTTCCTGGATTTCAAGTGATTTGGGAAACATACTCCTTGTTTTTCCACATTGTGTAAGAAACAACATTAGGCTTGCAAGAGATTGAAACAATGCATCCCAAAACATATTCCTGCAGTGAAAACACATGTTTCTACAAAGACTTTGAAGGAGCAAGCAAAAGCCTAGTGGCAGAGTGTTCTTTCAGAGAGAAACACATGCATTTCATCCTTCTGGAGTGAGTTTTCAGCCTGGAATTCATTTGCATTTTGTACTGTGCAGAATGTAGCTACCTGCTCGGGGGTTGTCTCATAGAAGCGCCTTTCCTGTAGGAGCTTGTTGCAACATTCATTGTTTGGCTAAGTTCTTTAGGGTTGGTTTTGGAAGGTCTTTCAACTTTGGCCAAATCCCGCTTCGTACGAAATTTTTTCACAGCGCTGTCTCCAAGTGTCCACAAAGAGCTGCTGCTTGAAACTGTCCACATGCACATCTCCCATACTGGTGTGCTCGTTTCACTACCTGGATTTTGGTTTCCACTTCTTTCTTGGAAATGACAAGCCTTCTTTCTGCATGCTACACACACCTTGTAGCAGTTTCAGCTTGAAGCATGTTGGTGCTCTCAAAACGCTGTGTAACTTCTGTAGGGTGTGTTACTCTCCAGCACTGAATACACTACTTAGAGCTCCTTTCACCACAGACACGCAAACACATCTTTCTGTGAAAGTTCTACCTCAGGTCACTTGGAAATGTAAGGTTTTCATGGAGAACATGAGGTCAATCATGGTTTTGCACTCTGCAACCAATAGAAATGTCCTTTTGTACATAGCCTTCTGAAATTCACATCAAAATACCCTTCTTTTCTGGTTTCTTGAATGTTCTCAACACATTAGGAGAAAGATCGTGTTTGAGCAAGAGTGATGTAGTGTGCGTTTTCCTGGATTTCAAGTGATTTGGGAAACATACTCCTTGTTTTTCCACATTGTGTAAGAAACAACATTAGGCTTGCAAGAGATTGAAACAATGCATCCCAAAACATATTCCTGCAGTGAAAACACATGTTTCTACAAAGAGTTTGAAGGAGCAAGCAAAAGCCTAGTGGCAGAGTGTTCTTTCAGAGAGAAACACATGCATTTCATCCTTCTGGAGTGAGTCTTCAGCCTGGAATTCATTTGCATTTTGTACTGTGCAGAATGTAGCTACCTGCTCGGGGGTTGTCTCATAGAAGCGCCTTTCCTGTAGGAGCTTGTTGCAACATTCATTGTTTGGCTAAGTTCTTTAGGGTTGGTTTTGGAAGGTCTTTCAACTTTGGCCAAATCCCGCTTCGTACGAAATTTTTTCACAGCGCTGTCTCCAAGTGTCCACAAAGAGCTGCTGCTTGAAACTGTCCACATGCACATCTCCCATACTGGTGTGCTCGTTTCACTACCTGGATTTTGGTTTCCACTTCTTTCTTGGAAATGACAAGCCTTCTTTCTGCATGCTACACACACCTTGTAGCAGTTTCAGCTTGAAGCATGTTGGTGCTCTCAAAACGCTGTGTAACTTCTGTAGGGTGTGTTACTCTCCAGCACTGAATACACTACTTAGAGCTCCTTTCACCACAGACACGCAAACACATCTTTCTGTGAAAGTTCTACCTCAGGTCACTTGGAAATGTAAGGTTTTCATGGAGAACATGAGGTCAATCATGGTTTTGCACTCTGCAACCAATAGAAATGTCCTTTTGTACATAGCCTTCTGAAATTCACATCAAAATACCCTTCTTTTCTGGTTTCTTGAATGTTCTCAACACATTAGGAGAAAGATCGTGTTTGAGCAAGAGTGATGTAGTGTGCGTTTTCCTGGATTTCAAGTGATTTGGGAAACATACTCCTTGTTTTTCCACATTGTGTAAGAAACAACATTAGGCTTTCAAGAGATTGAAACAATGCATCCCAAAACATATTCCTGCAGTGAAAACACATGTTTCTACAAAGACTTTGAAGGAGCAAGCAAAAGCCTAGTGGCAGAGTGTTCTTTCAGAGAGAAACACATGCATTTCATCCTTCTGGAGTGAGTCTTCAGCCTGGAATTCATTTGCATTTTGTACTGTGCAGAATGTAGCTACCTGCTCGGGGGTTGTCTCATAGAAGCGCCTTTCCTGTAGGAGCTTGTTGCAACATTCATTGTTTGGCTAAGTTCTTTAGGGTTGGTTTTGGAAGGTCTTTCAACTTTGGCCAAATCCCGCTTGTACGAAATTTTTTCACAGCGCTGTCTCCAAGTGTCCACAAAGAGCTGCTGCTTGAAACTGTCCACATGCACATCTCCCATACTGGTGTGCTCGTTTCACTACCTGGATTTTGGTTTCCACTTCTTTCTTGGAAATGACAAGCCTTCTTTCTGCATGCTACACACAACTTGTAGCAGTTTCAGCTTGAAGCATGTTGGTGCTCTCAAAACGCTGTGTAACTTCTGTAGGGTGTGTTACTCTCCAGCACTGAATACACTACTTAGAGCTCCTTTCACCACAGACACGCAAACACATCTTTCTGTGAAAGTTCTACCTCAGGTCACTTGGAAATGTAAGGTTTTCAGGGAGAACATGAGGTCAATCATGGTTTTGCACTCTGCAACCAATAGAAATGTCCTTTTGTACATAGCCTTCTGAAATTCACATCAAAATACCCTTCTTTTCTGGTTTCTTGAATGTTCTCAACACATTAGGAGAAAGATCGTGTTTGAGCAAGAGTGATGTAGTGTGCGTTTTCCTGGATTACAAGTGATTTGGGAAACATACTCCTTGTTTTTCCACATTGTGTAAGAAACAACATTAGGCTTTCAAGAGATTGAAACAATGCATCCCAAAACATATTCCTGCAGTGAAAACACATGTTTCTACAAAGACTTTGAAGGAGCAAGCAAAAGCCTAGTGGCAGAGTGTTCTTTCAGAGAGAAACACATGCATTTCATCCTTCTGGAGTGAGTCTTCAGCCTGGAATTCATTTGCATTTTGTACTGTGCAGAATGTAGCTACCTGCTCGGGGGTTGTCTCATAGAAGCGCCTTTCCTGTAGGAGCTTGTTGCAACATTCATTGTTTGGCTAAGTTATTTAGGGTTGGTTTTGGAAGGTCTTTCAACTTTGGCCAAATCCCGCTTCGTACGAAATTTTTTCACAGCGCTGTCTCCAACTGTCCACAAAGAGCTGCTGCTTGAAACTGTCCACATGCACATCTCCCATACTGGTGTGCTCGTTTCACTACCTGGATTTTGGTTTCCACTTCTTTCTTTGAAATGACAAGCCTTCTTTCTGCATGCTACGCACACCTTGTAGCAGTTTCAGCTTGAAGCATGTTGGTGCTCTCAAAACGCTGTGTAACTTCTGTAAGGTGTGTTACTCTCCAGCACTGAATACACTACTTAGAGCTCCTTTCACCACAGACACGCAAACACATCTTTCTGTGAAAGTTCTACCTCAGGTCACTTGGAAATGTAAGGTTTTCATGGAGAACATGAGGTCAATCATGGTTTTGCACTCTGCAACCAATAGAAATGTCCTTTTGTACATAGCCTTCTGAAATTCACATCAAAATACCCTTCTTTTCTGGTTTCTTGAATGTTCTCAACACATTAGGAGAAAGATCGTGTTTGAGCAAGAGTGATGTAGTGTGCGTTTTCCTGGATTTCAAGTGATTTGGGAAACATACTCCTTGTTTTTCCACATTGTGTAAGAAACAACATTAGGCTTGCAAGAGATTGAAACAATGCATCCCAAAACATATTCCTGCAGTGAAAACACATGTTTCTACAAAGACTTTGAAGGAGCAAGCAAAAGCCTAGTGGCAGAGTGTTCTTTCAGAGAGAAACACATGCATTTCATCCTTCTGGAGTGAGTCTTCAGCCTGGAATTCATTTGCATTTTGTACTGTGCAGAATGTAGCTACCTGCTCGGGGGTTGCCTCATAGAAGCGCCTTTCCTGTAGGAGCTTGTTGCAACATTCATTGTTTGGCTAAGTTCTTTAGGGTTGGTTTTGGAAGGTCTTTCAACTTTGGCCAAATCCCGCTTCGTACGAAATTTTTTCACAGCGCTGTCTCCAAGTGTCCACAAAGAGCTGCTGCTTGAAACTGTCCACATGCACATCTCCCATACTGGTGTGCTCGTTTCACTACCTGGATTTTGGTTTCCACTTCTTTCTTGGAAATGACAAGCCTTCTTTCTGCATGCTACACACAACTTGTAGCAGTTTCAGCTTGAAGCATGTTGGTGCTCTCAAAACGCTGTGTAACTTCTGTAGGGTGTGTTACTCTCCAGCACTGAATACACTACTTAGAGCTCCTTTCACCACAGACACGCAAACACATCTTTCTGTGAAAGTTCTACCTCAGGTCACTTGGAAATGTAAGGTTTTCAGGGAGAACATGAGGTCAATCATGGTTTTGCACTCTGCAACCAATAGAAATGTCCTTTTGTACATAGCCTTCTGAAATTCACATCAAAATACCCTTCTTTTCTGGTTTCTTGAATGTTCTCAACACATTAGGAGAAAGATCGTGTTTGAGCAAGAGTGATGTAGTGTGCGTTTTCCTGGATTACAAGTGATTTGGGAAACATACTCCTTGCTTTTCCACATTGTGTAAGAAACAACATTAGGCTTTCAAGAGATTGAAACAATGCATCCCAAAACATATTCCTGCAGTGAAAACACATGTTTCTACAAAGACTTTGAAGGAGCAAGCAAAAGCCTAGTGGCAGAGTGTTCTTTCAGAGAGAAACACATGCATTTCATCCTTCTGGAGTGAGTCTTCAGCCTGGAATTCATTTGCATTTTGTACTGTGCAGAATGTAGCTACCTGCTCGGGGGTTGTCTCATAGAAGCGCCTTTCCTGTAGGAGCTTGTTGCAACATTCATTGTTTGGCTAAGTTCTTTAGGGTTGGTTTTGGAAGGTCTTTCAACTTTGGCCAAATCCCGCTTCGTACGAAATTTTTTCACAGCGCTGTCTCCAACTGTCCACAAAGAGCTGCTGCTTGAAACTGTCCACATGCACATCTCCCATACTGGTGTGCTCGTTTCACTACCTGGATTTTGGTTTCCACTTCTTTCTTTGAAATGACAAGCCTTCTTTCTGCATGCTACACACACCTTGTAGCAGTTTCAGCTTGAAGCATGTTGGTGCTCTCAAATCGCTGTGTAACTTCTGTAGGGTGTGTTACTCTCCAGCACTGAATACACTACTTAGAGCTCCTTTCACCACAGACACGCAAACACATCTTTCTGTGAAAGTTCTACCTCAGGTCACTTGGAAATGTAAGGTTTTCAGGGAGAACATTAGGTCAATCATGGTTTTGCACTCTGCAACCAATAGAAATGTCCTTTTGTACATAGCCTTCTGAAATTCACATCAAAATACCCTTCTTTTCTGGTTTCTTGAATGTTCTCAACACATTAGGAGAAAGATCGTGTTTGAGCAAGAGTGATGTAGTGTGCGTTTTCCTGGATTTCAAGTGATTTGGGAAGCATACTCCTTGTTTTTCCACATTGTGTAAGAAACAACATTAGGCTTGCAAGAGATTGAAACAATGCATCCCAAAACATATTCCTGCAGTGAAAACACATGTTTCTACAAAGACTTTGAAGGAGCAAGCCAAAGCCTAGTGGCAGAGTGTTCTTTCAGAGAGAAACACATGCATTTCATCCTTCTGGAGTGAGTCTTCAGCCTGGAATTCATTTGCATTTTGTACTGTGCAGAATGTAGCTACCTGCTCGGGGGTTGTCTCATAGAAGCGCCTTTCCTGTAGGAGCTTGTTGCAACATTCATTGTTTGGCTAAGTTCTTTAGGGTTGGTTTTGGAAGGTCTTTCAACTTTGGCCAAATCCCGCTTCGTACGAAATTTTTTCACAGCGCTGTCTCCAAGTGTCCACAAAGAGCTGCTGCTTGAAACTGTCCACATGCACATCTCCCATACTGGTGTGCTCGTTTCACTACCTGGATTTTGGTTTCCACTCCTTTCTTGGAAATGACAAGCCTTCTTTCTGCATGCTACACACACCTTGTAGCAGTTTCAGCTTGAAGCATGTTGGTGCTCTCAAAACGCTGTGTAACTTCTGTAGGGTGTGTTACTCTCCAGCACTGAATACACTACTTAGAGCTCCTTTCACCACAGACACGCAAACACATCTTTCTGTGAAAGTTCTACCTCAGGTCACTTGGAAATGTAAGGTTTTCATGGAGAACATGAGGTCAATCATGGTTTTGCACTCTGCAACCAATAGAAATGTCCTTTTGTACATAGCCTTCTGAAATTCACATCAAAATACCCTTCTTTTCTGGTTTCTTGAATGTTCTCAACACATTAGGAGAAAGATCGTGTTTGAGCAAGAGTGATGTAGTGTGCGTTTTCCTGGATTTCAAGTGATTTGGGAAACATACTCCTTGTTTTTCCACATTGTGTAAGAAACAACATTAGGCTTGCAAGAGATTGAAACAATGCATCCCAAAACATATTCCTGCAGTGAAAACACATGTTTCTACAAAGACTTTGAAGGAGCAAGCAAAAGCCTAGTGGCAGAGTGTTGTTTCAGAGAGAAACACATGCATTTCATCCTTCTGGAGTGAGTCTTCAGCCTGGAATTCATTTGCATTTTGTACTGTGCAGAATGTAGCTACCTGCTCGGGGGTTGTCTCATAGAAGCGCCTTTCCTGTAGGAGCTTGTTGCAACATTCATTGTTTGGCTAAGTTCTTTAGGGTTGGTTTTGGAAGGTCTTTCAACTTTGGCCAAATCCCGCTTCGTACGAAATTTTTTCACAGCGCTGTCTCCAAGTGTCCACAAAGAGCTGCTGCTTGAAACTGTCCACATGCACATCTCCCATACTGGTGTGCTCGTTTCACTACCTGGATTTTGGTTTCCACTTCTTTCTTGGAAATGACAAGCCTTCTTTCTGCATGCTACACACACCTTGTAGCAGTTTCAGCTTGAAGCATGTTGGTGCTCTCAAAACGCTGTGTAACTTCTGTAGGGTGTGTTACTCTCCAGCACTGAATACACTACTTAGAGCTCCTTTCACCACAGACACGCAAACACATCTCTCTGTGAAAGTTCTACCTCAGGTCACTTGGAAATGTAAGGTTTTCATGGAGAACATGAGGTCAATCATGGTTTTGCACTCTGCAACCAATAGAAATGTCCTTTTGTACATAGCCTTCTGAAATTCACATCAAAATACCCTTCTTTTCTGGTTTCTTGAATGTTCTCAACACATTAGGAGAAAGATCGTGTTTGAGCAAGAGTGATGTAGTGTGCGTTTTCCTGGATTTCAAGTGATTTGGGAAACATACTCCTTGTTTTTCCACATTGTGTAAGAAACAACATTAGGCTTTCAAGAGATTGAAACAATGCATCCCAAAACATATTCCTGCAGTGAAAACACATGTTTCTACAAAGACTTTGAAGGAGCAAGCCAAAGCCTAGTGGCAGAGTGTTGTTTCAGAGAGAAACACATGCATTTCATCCTTCTGGAGTGAGTCTTCAGCCTGGAATTCATTTGCATTTTGTACTGTGCAGAATGTAGCTACCTGCTCGGGGGTTGTCTCATAGAAGCGCCTTTCCTGTAGGAGCTTGTTGCAACATTCATTGTTTGGCTAAGTTCTTTAGGGTTGGTTTTGGAAGGTCTTTCAACTTTGGCCAAATCCCGCTTCGTACGAAATTTTTTCACAGCGCTGTCTCCAAGTGTCCACAAAGAGCTGCTGCTTGAAACTGTCCACATGCACATCTCCCATACTGGTGTGCTCGTTTCACTACCTGGATTTTGGTTTCCACTTCTTTCTTTGAAATGACAAGCCTTCTTTCTGCATGCTACGCACACCTTGTAGCAGTTTCAGCTTGAAGCATGTTGGTGCTCTCAAAACGCTGTGTAACTTCTGTAAGGTGTGTTACTCTCCAGCACTGAATACACTACTTAGAGCTCCTTTCACCACAGACACGCAAACACATCTTTCTGTGAAAGTTCTACCTCAGGTCACTTGGAAATGTAAGGTTTTCATGGAGAACATGAGGTCAATCATGGTTTTGCACTCTGCAACCAATAGAAATGTCCTTTTGTACATAGCCTTCTGAAATTCACATCAAAATACCCTTCTTTTCTGGTTTCTTGAATGTTCTCAACACATTAGGAGAAAGATCGTGTTTGAGCAAGAGTGATGTAGTGTGCGTTTTCCTGGATTTCAAGTGATTTGGGAAACATACTCCTTGTTTTTCCACATTGTGTAAGAAACAACATTAGGCTTGCAAGAGATTGAAACAATGCATCCCAAAACATATTCCTGCAGTGAAAACACATGTTTCTACAAAGACTTTGAAGGAGCAAGCAAAAGCCTAGTGGCAGAGTGTTCTTTCAGAGAGAAACACATGCATTTCATCCTTCTGGAGTGAGTCTTCAGCCTGGAATTCATTTGCATTTTGTACTGTGCAGAATGTAGCTACCTGCTCGGGGGTTGCCTCATAGAAGCGCCTTTCCTGTAGGAGCTTGTTGCAACATTCATTGTTTGGCTAAGTTCTTTAGGGTTGGTTTTGGAAGGTCTTTCAACTTTGGCCAAATCCCGCTTCGTACGAAATTTTTTCACAGCGCTGTCTCCAAGTGTCCACAAAGAGCTGCTGCTTGAAACTGTCCACATGCACATCTCCCATACTGGTGTGCTCGTTTCACTACCTGGATTTTGGTTTCCACTTCTTTCTTGGAAATGACAAGCCTTCTTTCTGCATGCTACACACAACTTGTAGCAGTTTCAGCTTGAAGCATGTTGGTGCTCTCAAAACGCTGTGTAACTTCTGTAGGGTGTGTTACTCTCCAGCACTGAATACACTACTTAGAGCTCCTTTCACCACAGACACGCAAACACATCTTTCTGTGAAAGTTCTACCTCAGGTCACTTGGAAATGTAAGGTTTTCAGGGAGAACATGAGGTCAATCATGGTTTTGCACTCTGCAACCAATAGAAATGTCCTTTTGTACATAGCCTTCTGAAATTCACATCAAAATACCCTTCTTTTCTGGTTTCTTGAATGTTCTCAACACATTAGGAGAAAGATCGTGTTTGAGCAAGAGTGATGTAGTGTGCGTTTTCCTGGATTACAAGTGATTTGGGAAACATACTCCTTGCTTTTCCACATTGTGTAAGAAACAACATTAGGCTTTCAAGAGATTGAAACAATGCATCCCAAAACATATTCCTGCAGTGAAAACACATGTTTCTACAAAGACTTTGAAGGAGCAAGCAAAAGCCTAGTGGCAGAGTGTTCTTTCAGAGAGAAACACATGCATTTCATCCTTCTGGAGTGAGTCTTCAGCCTGGAATTCATTTGCATTTTGTACTGTGCAGAATGTAGCTACCTGCTCGGGGGTTGTCTCATAGAAGCGCCTTTCCTGTAGGAGCTTGTTGCAACATTCATTGTTTGGCTAAGTTCTTTAGGGTTGGTTTTGGAAGGTCTTTCAACTTTGGCCAAATCCCGCTTCGTACGAAATTTTTTCACAGCGCTGTCTCCAACTGTCCACAAAGAGCTGCTGCTTGAAACTGTCCACATGCACATCTCCCATACTGGTGTGCTCGTTTCACTACCTGGATTTTGGTTTCCACTTCTTTCTTTGAAATGACAAGCCTTCTTTCTGCATGCTACACACACCTTGTAGCAGTTTCAGCTTGAAGCATGTTGGTGCTCTCAAATCGCTGTGTAACTTCTGTAGGGTGTGTTACTCTCCAGCACTGAATACACTACTTAGAGCTCCTTTCACCACAGACACGCAAACACATCTTTCTGTGAAAGTTCTACCTCAGGTCACTTGGAAATGTAAGGTTTTCAGGGAGAACATTAGGTCAATCATGGTTTTGCACTCTGCAACCAATAGAAATGTCCTTTTGTACATAGCCTTCTGAAATTCACATCAAAATACCCTTCTTTTCTGGTTTCTTGAATGTTCTCAACACATTAGGAGAAAGATCGTGTTTGAGCAAGAGTGATGTAGTGTGCGTTTTCCTGGATTTCAAGTGATTTGGGAAGCATACTCCTTGTTTTTCCACATTGTGTAAGAAACAACATTAGGCTTGCAAGAGATTGAAACAATGCATCCCAAAACATATTCCTGCAGTGAAAACACATGTTTCTACAAAGACTTTGAAGGAGCAAGCCAAAGCCTAGTGGCAGAGTGTTCTTTCAGAGAGAAACACATGCATTTCATCCTTCTGGAGTGAGTCTTCAGCCTGGAATTCATTTGCATTTTGTACTGTGCAGAATGTAGCTACCTGCTCGGGGGTTGTCTCATAGAAGCGCCTTTCCTGTAGGAGCTTGTTGCAACATTCATTGTTTGGCTAAGTTCTTTAGGGTTGGTTTTGGAAGGTCTTTCAACTTTGGCCAAATCCCGCTTCGTACGAAATTTTTTCACAGCGCTGTCTCCAAGTGTCCACAAAGAGCTGCTGCTTGAAACTGTCCACATGCACATCTCCCATACTGGTGTGCTCGTTTCACTACCTGGATTTTGGTTTCCACTCCTTTCTTGGAAATGACAAGCCTTCTTTCTGCATGCTACACACACCTTGTAGCAGTTTCAGCTTGAAGCATGTTGGTGCTCTCAAAACGCTGTGTAACTTCTGTAGGGTGTGTTACTCTCCAGCACTGAATACACTACTTAGAGCTCCTTTCACCACAGACACGCAAACACATCTTTCTGTGAAAGTTCTACCTCAGGTCACTTGGAAATGTAAGGTTTTCATGGAGAACATGAGGTCAATCATGGTTTTGCACTCTGCAACCAATAGAAATGTCCTTTTGTACATAGCCTTCTGAAATTCACATCAAAATACCCTTCTTTTCTGGTTTCTTGAATGTTCTCAACACATTAGGAGAAAGATCGTGTTTGAGCAAGAGTGATGTAGTGTGCGTTTTCCTGGATTTCAAGTGATTTGGGAAACATACTCCTTGTTTTTCCACATTGTGTAAGAAACAACATTAGGCTTGCAAGAGATTGAAACAATGCATCCCAAAACATATTCCTGCAGTGAAAACACATGTTTCTACAAAGACTTTGAAGGAGCAAGCAAAAGCCTAGTGGCAGAGTGTTGTTTCAGAGAGAAACACATGCATTTCATCCTTCTGGAGTGAGTCTTCAGCCTGGAATTCATTTGCATTTTGTACTGTGCAGAATGTAGCTACCTGCTCGGGGGTTGTCTCATAGAAGCGCCTTTCCTGTAGGAGCTTGTTGCAACATTCATTGTTTGGCTAAGTTCTTTAGGGTTGGTTTTGGAAGGTCTTTCAACTTTGGCCAAATCCCGCTTCGTACGAAATTTTTTCACAGCGCTGTCTCCAAGTGTCCACAAAGAGCTGCTGCTTGAAACTGTCCACATGCACATCTCCCATACTGGTGTGCTCGTTTCACTACCTGGATTTTGGTTTCCACTTCTTTCTTGGAAATGACAAGCCTTCTTTCTGCATGCTACACACACCTTGTAGCAGTTTCAGCTTGAAGCATGTTGGTGCTCTCAAAACGCTGTGTAACTTCTGTAGGGTGTGTTACTCTCCAGCACTGAATACACTACTTAGAGCTCCTTTCACCACAGACACGCAAACACATCTTTCTGTGAAAGTTCTACCTCAGGTCACTTGGAAATGTAAGGTTTTCATGGAGAACATGAGGTCAATCATGGTTTTGCACTCTGCAACCAATAGAAATGTCCTTTTGTACATAGCCTTCTGAAATTCACATCAAAATACCCTTCTTTTCTGGTTTCTTGAATGTTCTCAACACATTAGGAGAAAGATCGTGTTTGAGCAAGAGTGATGTAGTGTGCGTTTTCCTGGATTTCAAGTGATTTGGGAAACATACTCCTTGTTTTTCCACATTGTGTAAGAAACAACATTAGGCTTTCAAGAGATTGAAACAATGCATCCCAAAACATATTCCTGCAGTGAAAACACATGTTTCTACAAAGACTTTGAAGGAGCAAGCCAAAGCCTAGTGGCAGAGTGTTGTTTCAGAGAGAAACACATGCATTTCATCCTTCTGGAGTGAGTCTTCAGCCTGGAATTCATTTGCATTTTGTACTGTGCAGAATGTAGCTACCTGCTCGGGGGTTGTCTCATAGAAGCGCCTTTCCTGTAGGAGCTTGTTGCAACATTCATTGTTTGGCTAAGTTCTTTAGGGTTGGTTTTGGAAGGTCTTTCAACTTTGGCCAAATCCCGCTTGTACGAAATTTTTTCACAGCGCTGTCTCCAAGTGTCCACAAAGAGCTGCTGCTTGAAACTGTCCACATGCACATCTCCCATACTGGTGTGCTCGTTTCACTACCTGGATTTTGGTTTCCACTTCTTTCTTGGAAATGACAAGCCTTCATTCTGCATGCTACACACACCTTGTAGCAGTTTCAGCTTGAAGCATGGTGGTGCTCTCAAAACGCTGTGTAACTTCTGTAGGGTGTGTTACTCTCCAGCACTGAATACACTACTTAGAGCTCCTTTCACCACAGACACGCAAACACATCTTTCTGTGAAAGTTCTACCTCAGGTCACTTGGAAATGTAAGGTTTTCAGGGAGAACATGAGGTCAATCATGGTTTTGCACTCTGCAACCAATAGAAATGTCCTTTTGTACATAGCCTTCTGAAATTCACATCAAAATACCCTTCTTTTCTGGTTTCTTGAATGTTCTCAACACATTAGGAGAAAGATCGTGTTTGAGCAAGAGTGATGTAGTGTGCGTTTTCCTGGATTTCAAGTGATTTGGGAAACATACTCCTTGTTTTTCCACATTGTGTAAGAAACAACATTAGGCTTGCAAGAGATTGAAACAATGCATCCCAAAACATATTCCTGCAGTGAAAACACATGTTTCTACAAAGACTTTGAAGGAGCAAGCCAAAGCCTAGTGGCAGAGTGTTCTTTCAGAGAGAAACACATGCATTTCATCCTTCTGGAGTGAGTTTTCAGCCTGGAATTCATTTGCATTTTGTACTGTGCAGAATGTAGCTACCTGCTCGGGGGTTGTCTCATAGAAGCACCTTTCCTGTAGGAGCTTGTTGCAACATTCATTGTTTGGCTAAGTTCTTTAGGGTTGGTTTTGGAAGGTCTTTCAACTTTGGCCAAATCCCGCTTCGTACGAAATTTTTTCACAGCGCTGTCTCCAAGTGTCCACAAAGAGCTGCTGCTTGAAACTGTCCACATGCACATCTCCCATACTGGTGTGCTCGTTTCACTACCTGGATTTTGGTTTCCACTTCTTTCTTGGAAATGACAAGCCTTCTTTCTGCATGCTACACACACCTTGTAGCAGTTTCAGCTTGAAGCATGTTGGTGCTCTCAAAACGCTGTGTAACTTCTGTAGGGTGTGTTACTCTCCAGCACTGAATACACTACTTAGAGCTCCTTTCACCACAGACACGCAAACACATCTCTCTGTGAAAGTTCTACCTCAGGTCACTTGGAAATGTAAGGTTTTCATGGAGAACATGAGGTCAATCATGGTTTTGCACTCTGCAACCAATAGAAATGTCCTTTTGTACATAGCCTTCTGAAATTCACATCAAAATACCCTTCTTTTCTGGTTTCTTGAATGTTCTCAACACATTAGGAGAAAGATCGTGTTTGAGCAAGAGTGATGTAGTGTGCGTTTTCCTGGATTTCAAGTGATTTGGGAAACATACTCCTTGTTTTTCCACATTGTGTAAGAAACAACATTAGGCTTTCAAGAGATTGAAACAATGCATCCCAAAACATATTCCTGCAGTGAAAACACATGTTTCTACAAAGACTTTGAAGGAGCAAGCAAAAGCCTAGTGGCAGAGTGTTGTTTCAGAGAGAAACACATGCATTTCATCCTTCTGGAGTGAGTCTTCAGCCTGGAATTCATTTGCATTTTGTACTGTGCAGAATGTAGCTACCTGCTCGGGGGTTGTCTCATAGAAGCGCCTTTCCTGTAGGAGCTTGTTGCAACATTCATTGTTTGGCTAAGTTCTTTAGGGTTGGTTTTGGAAGGTCTTTCAACTTTGGCCAAATCCCGCTTCGTACGAAATTTTTTCACAGCGCTGTCTCCAAGTGTCCACAAAGAGCTGCTGCTTGAAACTGTCCACATGCACATCTCCCATACTGGTGTGCTCGTTTCACTACCTGGATTTTGGTTTCCACTTCTTTCTTGGAAATGACAAGCCTTCTTTCTGCATGCTACACACACCTTGTAGCAGTTTCAGCTTGAAGCATGTTGGTGCTCTCAAAACGCTGTGTAACTTCTGTAGGGTGTGTTACTCTCCAGCACTGAATACACTACTTAGAGCTCCTTTCACCACAGACACGCAAACACATCTTTCTGTGAAAGTTCTACCTCAGGTCACTTGGAAATGTAAGGTTTTCATGGAGAACATGAGGTCAATCATGGTTTTGCACTCTGCAACCAATAGAAATGTCCTTTTGTACATAGCCTTCTGAAATTCACATCAAAATACCCTTCTTTTCTGGTTTCTTGAATGTTCTCAACACATTAGGAGAAAGATCGTGTTTGAGCAAGAGTGATGTAGTGTGCGTTTTCCTGGATTTCAAGTGATTTGGGAAACATACTCCTTGTTTTTCCACATTGTGTAAGAAACAACATTAGGCTTTCAAGAGATTGAAACAATGCATCCCAAAACATATTCCTGCAGTGAAAACACATGTTTCTACAAAGACTTTGAAGGAGCAAGCAAAAGCCTAGTGGCAGAGTGTTCTTTCAGAGAGAAACACATGCATTTCATCCTTCTGGAGTGAGTCTTCAGCCTGGAATTCATTTGCATTTTGTACTGTGCAGAATGTAGCTACCTGCTCGGGGGTTGTCTCATAGAAGCGCCTTTCCTGTAGGAGCTTGTTGCAACATTCATTGTTTGGCTAAGTTCTTTAGGGTTGGTTTTGGAAGGTCTTTCAACTTTGGCCAAATCCCGCTTGTACGAAATTTTTTCACAGCGCTGTCTCCAAGTGTCCACAAAGAGCTGCTGCTTGAAACTGTCCACATGCACATCTCCCATACTGGTGTGCTCGTTTCACTACCTGGATTTTGGTTTCCACTTCTTTCTTGGAAATGACAAGCCTTCATTCTGCATGCTACACACACCTTGTAGCAGTTTCAGCTTGAAGCATGTTGGTGCTCTCAAAACGCTGTGTAACTTCTGTAGGGTGTGTTACTCTCCAGCAGTGAATACACTACTTAGAGCTCCTTTCACCACAGACATGCAAACACATCTTTCTTTGAAAGTTCTACCTCAGGTCACTTGGAAATGTAAGGTTTTCATGGAGAACATGAGGTCAATCATGGTTTTGCACTCTGCAACCAATAGAAATGTCCTTTTGTACATAGCCTTCTGAAATTCACATCAAAATACCCTTCTTTTCTGGTTTCTTGAATGTTCTCAACACATTAGGAGAAAGATCGTGTTTGAGCAAGAGTGATGTAGTGTGCGTTTTCCTGGATTTCAAGTGATTTGGGAAACATACTCCTTGTTTTTCCACATTGTGTAAGAAACAACATTAGGCTTGCAAGAGATTGAAACAATGCATCCCAAAACATATTCCTGCAGTGAAAACACATGTTTCTACAAAGACTTTGAAGGAGCAAGCAAAAGCCTAGTGGCAGAGTGTTGTTTCAGAGAGAAACACATGCATTTCATCCTTCTGGAGTGAGTCTTCAGCCTGGAATTCATTTGCATTTTGTACTGTGCAGAATGTAGCTACCTGCTCGGGGGTTGTCTCATAGAAGCGCCTTTCCTGTAGGAGCTTGTTGCAACATTCATTGTTTGGCTAAGTTCTTTAGGGTTGGTTTTGGAAGGTCTTTCAACTTTGGCCAAATCCCGCTTCGTACGAAATTTTTTCACAGCGCTGTCTCCAAGTGTCCACAAAGAGCTGCTGCTTGAAACTGTCCACATGCACATCTCCCATACTGGTGTGCTCGTTTCACTACCTGGATTTTGGTTTCCACTTCTTTCTTGGAAATGACAAGCCTTCTTTCTGCATGCTACACACACCTTGTAGCAGTTTCAGCTTGAAGCATGTTGGTGCTCTCAAAACGCTGTGTAACTTCTGTAGGGTGTGTTACTCTCCAGCACTGAATACACTACTTAGAGCTCCTTTCACCACAGACACGCAAACACATCTTTCTGTGAAAGTTCTACCTCAGGTCACTTGGAAATGTAAGGTTTTCATGGAGAACATGAGGTCAATCATGGTTTTGCACTCTGCAACCAATAGAAATGTCCTTTTGTACATAGCCTTCTGAAATTCACATCAAAATACCCTTCTTTTCTGGTTTCTTGAATGTTCTCAACACATTAGGAGAAAGATCGTGTTTGAGCAAGAGTGATGTAGTGTGCGTTTTCCTGGATTTCAAGTGATTTGGGAAACATACTCCTTGTTTTTCCACATTGTGTAAGAAACAACATTAGGCTTTCAAGAGATTGAAACAATGCATCCCAAAACATATTCCTGCAGTGAAAACACATGTTTCTACAAAGACTTTGAAGGAGCAAGCCAAAGCCTAGTGGCAGAGTGTTGTTTCAGAGAGAAACACATGCATTTCATCCTTCTGGAGTGAGTCTTCAGCCTGGAATTCATTTGCATTTTGTACTGTGCAGAATGTAGCTACCTGCTCGGGGGTTGTCTCATAGAAGCGCCTTTCCTGTAGGAGCTTGTTGCAACATTCATTGTTTGGCTAAGTTCTTTAGGGTTGGTTTTGGAAGGTCTTTCAACTTTGGCCAAATCCCGCTTGTACGAAATTTTTTCACAGCGCTGTCTCCAAGTGTCCACAAAGAGCTGCTGCTTGAAACTGTCCACATGCACATCTCCCATACTGGTGTGCTCGTTTCACTACCTGGATTTTGGTTTCCACTTCTTTCTTGGAAATGACAAGCCTTCATTCTGCATGCTACACACACCTTGTAGCAGTTTCAGCTTGAAGCATGGTGGTGCTCTCAAAACGCTGTGTAACTTCTGTAGGGTGTGTTACTCTCCAGCACTGAATACACTACTTAGAGCTCCTTTCACCACAGACACGCAAACACATCTTTCTGTGAAAGTTCTACCTCAGGTCACTTGGAAATGTAAGGTTTTCAGGGAGAACATGAGGTCAATCATGGTTTTGCACTCTGCAACCAATAGAAATGTCCTTTTGTACATAGCCTTCTGAAATTCACATCAAAATACCCTTCTTTTCTGGTTTCTTGAATGTTCTCAACACATTAGGAGAAAGATCGTGTTTGAGCAAGAGTGATGTAGTGTGCGTTTTCCTGGATTTCAAGTGATTTGGGAAACATACTCCTTGTTTTTCCACATTGTGTAAGAAACAACATTAGGCTTGCAAGAGATTGAAACAATGCATCCCAAAACATATTCCTGCAGTGAAAACACATGTTTCTACAAAGACTTTGAAGGAGCAAGCCAAAGCCTAGTGGCAGAGTGTTCTTTCAGAGAGAAACACATGCATTTCATCCTTCTGGAGTGAGTTTTCAGCCTGGAATTCATTTGCATTTTGTACTGTGCAGAATGTAGCTACCTGCTCGGGGGTTGTCTCATAGAAGCACCTTTCCTGTAGGAGCTTGTTGCAACATTCATTGTTTGGCTAAGTTCTTTAGGGTTGGTTTTGGAAGGTCTTTCAACTTTGGCCAAATCCCGCTTCGTACGAAATTTTTTCACAGCGCTGTCTCCAAGTGTCCACAAAGAGCTGCTGCTTGAAACTGTCCACATGCACATCTCCCATACTGGTGTGCTCGTTTCACTACCTGGATTTTGGTTTCCACTTCTTTCTTGGAAATGACAAGCCTTCTTTCTGCATGCTACACACACCTTGTAGCAGTTTCAGCTTGAAGCATGTTGGTGCTCTCAAAACGCTGTGTAACTTCTGTAGGGTGTGTTACTCTCCAGCACTGAATACACTACTTAGAGCTCCTTTCACCACAGACACGCAAACACATCTCTCTGTGAAAGTTCTACCTCAGGTCACTTGGAAATGTAAGGTTTTCATGGAGAACATGAGGTCAATCATGGTTTTGCACTCTGCAACCAATAGAAATGTCCTTTTGTACATAGCCTTCTGAAATTCACATCAAAATACCCTTCTTTTCTGGTTTCTTGAATGTTCTCAACACATTAGGAGAAAGATCGTGTTTGAGCAAGAGTGATGTAGTGTGCGTTTTCCTGGATTTCAAGTGATTTGGGAAACATACTCCTTGTTTTTCCACATTGTGTAAGAAACAACATTAGGCTTTCAAGAGATTGAAACAATGCATCCCAAAACATATTCCTGCAGTGAAAACACATGTTTCTACAAAGACTTTGAAGGAGCAAGCAAAAGCCTAGTGGCAGAGTGTTGTTTCAGAGAGAAACACATGCATTTCATCCTTCTGGAGTGAGTCTTCAGCCTGGAATTCATTTGCATTTTGTACTGTGCAGAATGTAGCTACCTGCTCGGGGGTTGTCTCATAGAAGCGCCTTTCCTGTAGGAGCTTGTTGCAACATTCATTGTTTGGCTAAGTTCTTTAGGGTTGGTTTTGGAAGGTCTTTCAACTTTGGCCAAATCCCGCTTCGTACGAAATTTTTTCACAGCGCTGTCTCCAAGTGTCCACAAAGAGCTGCTGCTTGAAACTGTCCACATGCACATCTCCCATACTGGTGTGCTCGTTTCACTACCTGGATTTTGGTTTCCACTTCTTTCTTGGAAATGACAAGCCTTCTTTCTGCATGCTACACACACCTTGTAGCAGTTTCAGCTTGAAGCATGTTGGTGCTCTCAAAACGCTGTGTAACTTCTGTAGGGTGTGTTACTCTCCAGCACTGAATACACTACTTAGAGCTCCTTTCACCACAGACACGCAAACACATCTTTCTGTGAAAGTTCTACCTCAGGTCACTTGGAAATGTAAGGTTTTCATGGAGAACATGAGGTCAATCATGGTTTTGCACTCTGCAACCAATAGAAATGTCCTTTTGTACATAGCCTTCTGAAATTCACATCAAAATACCCTTCTTTTCTGGTTTCTTGAATGTTCTCAACACATTAGGAGAAAGATCGTGTTTGAGCAAGAGTGATGTAGTGTGCGTTTTCCTGGATTTCAAGTGATTTGGGAAACATACTCCTTGTTTTTCCACATTGTGTAAGAAACAACATTAGGCTTTCAAGAGATTGAAACAATGCATCCCAAAACATATTCCTGCAGTGAAAACACATGTTTCTACAAAGACTTTGAAGGAGCAAGCAAAAGCCTAGTGGCAGAGTGTTCTTTCAGAGAGAAACACATGCATTTCATCCTTCTGGAGTGAGTCTTCAGCCTGGAATTCATTTGCATTTTGTACTGTGCAGAATGTAGCTACCTGCTCGGGGGTTGTCTCATAGAAGCGCCTTTCCTGTAGGAGCTTGTTGCAACATTCATTGTTTGGCTAAGTTCTTTAGGGTTGGTTTTGGAAGGTCTTTCAACTTTGGCCAAATCCCGCTTGTACGAAATTTTTTCACAGCGCTGTCTCCAAGTGTCCACAAAGAGCTGCTGCTTGAAACTGTCCACATGCACATCTCCCATACTGGTGTGCTCGTTTCACTACCTGGATTTTGGTTTCCACTTCTTTCTTGGAAATGACAAGCCTTCATTCTGCATGCTACACACACCTTGTAGCAGTTTCAGCTTGAAGCATGTTGGTGCTCTCAAAACGCTGTGTAACTTCTGTAGGGTGTGTTACTCTCCAGCAGTGAATACACTACTTAGAGCTCCTTTCACCACAGACATGCAAACACATCTTTCTTTGAAAGTTCTACCTCAGGTCACTTGGAAATGTAAGGTTTTCATGGAGAACATGAGGTCAATCATGGTTTTGCACTCTGCAACCAATAGAAATGTCCTTTTGTACATAGCCTTCTGAAATTCACATCAAAATACCCTTCTTTTCTGGTTTCTTGAATGTTCTCAACACATTAGGAGAAAGATCGTGTTTGAGCAAGAGTGATGTAGTGTGCGTTTTCCTGGATTTCAAGTGATTTGGGAAACATACTCCTTGTTTTTCCACATTGTGTAAGAAACAACATTAGGCTTTCAAGAGATTGAAACAATGCATCCCAAAACATATTCCTGCAGTGAAAACACATGTTTCTACAAAGACTTTGAAGGAGCAAGCAAAAGCCTAGTGGCAGAGTGTTGTTTCAGAGAGAAACACATGCATTTCATCCTTCTGGAGTGAGTCTTCAGCCTGGAATTCATTTGCATTTTGTACTGTGCAGAATGTAGCTACCTGCTCGGGGGTTGTCTCATAGAAGCGCCTTTCCTGTAGGAGCTTGTTGCAACATTCATTGTTTGGCTAAGTTCTTTAGGGTTGGTTTTGGAAGGTCTTTCAACTTTGGCCAAATCCCGCTTCGTACGAAATTTTTTCACAGCGCTGTCTCCAAGTGTCCACAAAGAGCTGCTGCTTGAAACTGTCCACATGCACATCTCCCATACTGGTGTGCTCGTTTCACTACCTGGATTTTGGTTTCCACTTCTTTCTTGGAAATGACAAGCCTTCTTTCTGCATGCTACACACAACTTGTAGCAGTTTCAGCTTGAAGCATGTTGGTGCTCTCAAAACGCTGTGTAACTTCTGTAGGGTGTGTTACTCTCCAGCACTGAATACACTACTTAGAGCTCCTTTCACCACAGACACGCAAACACATCTTTCTGTGAAAGTTCTACCTCAGGTCACTTGGAAATGTAAGGTTTTCAGGGAGAACATGAGGTCAATCATGGTTTTGCACTCTGCAACCAATAGAAATGTCCTTTTGTACATAGCCTTCTGAAATTCACATCAAAATACCCTTCTTTTCTGGTTTCTTGAATGTTCTCAACACATTAGGAGAAAGATCGTGTTTGAGCAAGAGTGATGTAGTGTGCGTTTTCCTGGATTACAAGTGATTTGGGAAACATACTCCTTGCTTTTCCACATTGTGTAAGAAACAACATTAGGCTTTCAAGAGATTGAAACAATGCATCCCAAAACATATTCCTGCAGTGAAAACACATGTTTCTACAAAGACTTTGAAGGAGCAAGCAAAAGCCTAGTGGCAGAGTGTTCTTTCAGAGAGAAACACATGCATTTCATCCTTCTGGAGTGAGTCTTCAGCCTGGAATTCATTTGCATTTTGTACTGTGCAGAATGTAGCTACCTGCTCGGGGGTTGTCTCATAGAAGCGCCTTTCCTGTAGGAGCTTGTTGCAACATTCATTGTTTGGCTAAGTTCTTTAGGGTTGGTTTTGGAAGGTCTTTCAACTTTGGCCAAATCCCGCTTCGTACGAAATTTTTTCACAGCGCTGTCTCCAACTGTCCACAAAGAGCTGCTGCTTGAAACTGTCCACATGCACATCTCCCATACTGGTGTGCTCGTTTCACTACCTGGATTTTGGTTTCCACTTCTTTCTTTGAAATGACAAGCCTTCTTTCTGCATGCTACACACACCTTGTAGCAGTTTCAGCTTGAAGCATGTTGGTGCTCTCAAATCGCTGTGTAACTTCTGTAGGGTGTGTTACTCTCCAGCACTGAATACACTACTTAGAGCTCCTTTCACCACAGACACGCAAACACATCTTTCTGTGAAAGTTCTACCTCAGGTCACTTGGAAATGTAAGGTTTTCAGGGAGAACATTAGGTCAATCATGGTTTTGCACTCTGCAACCAATAGAAATGTCCTTTTGTACATAGCCTTCTGAAATTCACATCAAAATACCCTTCTTTTCTGGTTTCTTGAATGTTCTCAACACATTAGGAGAAAGATCGTGTTTGAGCAAGAGTGATGTAGTGTGCGTTTTCCTGGATTTCAAGTGATTTGGGAAGCATACTCCTTGTTTTTCCACATTGTGTAAGAAACAACATTAGGCTTGCAAGAGATTGAAACAATGCATCCCAAAACATATTCCTGCAGTGAAAACACATGTTTCTACAAAGACTTTGAAGGAGCAAGCCAAAGCCTAGTGGCAGAGTGTTCTTTCAGAGAGAAACACATGCATTTCATCCTTCTGGAGTGAGTCTTCAGCCTGGAATTCATTTGCATTTTGTACTGTGCAGAATGTAGCCACCTGCTCGGGGGTTGTCTCATAGAAGCGCCTTTCCTGTAGGAGCTTGTTGCAACATTCATTGTTTGGCTAAGTTCTTTAGGGTTGGTTTTGGAAGGTCTTTCAACTTTGGCCAAATCCCGCTTCGTACGAAATTTTTTCACAGCGCTGTCTCCAAGTGTCCACAAAGAGCTGCTGCTTGAAACTGTCCACATGCACATCTCCCATACTGGTGTGCTCGTTTCACTACCTGGATTTTGGTTTCCACTCCTTTCTTGGAAATGACAAGCCTTCTTTCTGCATGCTACACACACCTTGTAGCAGTTTCAGCTTGAAGCATGTTGGTGCTCTCAAAACGCTGTGTAACTTCTGTAGGGTGTGTTACTCTCCAGCACTGAATACACTACTTAGAGCTCCTTTCACCACAGACACGCAAACACATCTTTCTGTGAAAGTTCTACCTCAGGTCACTTGGAAATGTAAGGTTTTCATGGAGAACATGAGGTCAATCATGGTTTTGCACTCTGCAACCAATAGAAATGTCCTTTTGTACATAGCCTTCTGAAATTCACATCAAAATACCCTTCTTTTCTGGTTTCTTGAATGTTCTCAACACATTAGGAGAAAGATCGTGTTTGAGCAAGAGTGATGTAGTGTGCGTTTTCCTGGATTTCAAGTGATTTGGGAAACATACTCCTTGTTTTTCCACATTGTGTAAGAAACAACATTAGGCTTGCAAGAGATTGAAACAATGCATCCCAAAACATATTCCTGCAGTGAAAACACATGTTTCTACAAAGACTTTGAAGGAGCAAGCAAAAGCCTAGTGGCAGAGTGTTGTTTCAGAGAGAAACACATGCATTTCATCCTTCTGGAGTGAGTCTTCAGCCTGGAATTCATTTGCATTTTGTACTGTGCAGAATGTAGCTACCTGCTCGGGGGTTGTCTCATAGAAGCGCCTTTCCTGTAGGAGCTTGTTGCAACATTCATTGTTTGGCTAAGTTCTTTAGGGTTGGTTTTGGAAGGTCTTTCAACTTTGGCCAAATCCCGCTTCGTACGAAATTTTTTCACAGCGCTGTCTCCAAGTGTCCACAAAGAGCTGCTGCTTGAAACTGTCCACATGCACATCTCCCATACTGGTGTGCTCGTTTCACTACCTGGATTTTGGTTTCCACTTCTTTCTTGGAAATGACAAGCCTTCATTCTGCATGCTACACACACCTTGTAGCAGTTTCAGCTTGAAGCATGGTGGTGCTCTCAAAACGCTGTGTAACTTCTGTAGGGTGTGTTACTCTCCAGCACTGAATACACTACTTAGAGCTCCTTTCACCACAGACACGCAAACACATCTTTCTGTGAAAGTTCTACCTCAGGTCACTTGGAAATGTAAGGTTTTCAGGGAGAACATGAGGTCAATCATGGTTTTGCACTCTGCAACCAATAGAAATGTCCTTTTGTACATAGCCTTCTGAAATTCACATCAAAATACCCTTCTTTTCTGGTTTCTTGAATGTTCTCAACACATTAGGAGAAAGATCGTGTTTGAGCAAGAGTGATGTAGTGTGCGTTTTCCTGGATTTCAAGTGATTTGGGAAACATACTCCTTGTTTTTCCACATTGTGTAAGAAACAACATTAGGCTTGCAAGAGATTGAAACAATGCATCCCAAAACATATTCCTGCAGTGAAAACACATGTTTCTACAAAGACTTTGAAGGAGCAAGCCAAAGCCTAGTGGCAGAGTGTTCTTTCAGAGAGAAACACATGCATTTCATCCTTCTGGAGTGAGTTTTCAGCCTGGAATTCATTTGCATTTTGTACTGTGCAGAATGTAGCTACCTGCTCGGGGGTTGTCTCATAGAAGCACCTTTCCTGTAGGAGCTTGTTGCAACATTCATTGTTTGGCTAAGTTCTTTAGGGTTGGTTTTGGAAGGTCTTTCAACTTTGGCCAAATCCCGCTTCGTACGAAATTTTTTCACAGCGCTGTCTCCAAGTGTCCACAAAGAGCTGCTGCTTGAAACTGTCCACATGCACATCTCCCATACTGGTGTGCTCGTTTCACTACCTGGATTTTGGTTTCCACTTCTTTCTTGGAAATGACAAGCCTTCTTTCTGCATGCTACACACACCTTGTAGCAGTTTCAGCTTGAAGCATGTTGGTGCTCTCAAAACGCTGTGTAACTTCTGTAGGGTGTGTTACTCTCCAGCACTGAATACACTACTTAGAGCTCCTTTCACCACAGACACGCAAACACATCTCTCTGTGAAAGTTCTACCTCAGGTCACTTGGAAATGTAAGGTTTTCATGGAGAACATGAGGTCAATCATGGTTTTGCACTCTGCAACCAATAGAAATGTCCTTTTGTACATAGCCTTCTGAAATTCACATCAAAATACCCTTCTTTTCTGGTTTCTTGAATGTTCTCAACACATTAGGAGAAAGATCGTGTTTGAGCAAGAGTGATGTAGTGTGCGTTTTCCTGGATTTCAAGTGATTTGGGAAACATACTCCTTGTTTTTCCACATTGTGTAAGAAACAACATTAGGCTTTCAAGAGATTGAAACAATGCATCCCAAAACATATTCCTGCAGTGAAAACACATGTTTCTACAAAGACTTTGAAGGAGCAAGCAAAAGCCTAGTGGCAGAGTGTTGTTTCAGAGAGAAACACATGCATTTCATCCTTCTGGAGTGAGTCTTCAGCCTGGAATTCATTTGCATTTTGTACTGTGCAGAATGTAGCTACCTGCTCGGGGGTTGTCTCATAGAAGCGCCTTTCCTGTAGGAGCTTGTTGCAACATTCATTGTTTGGCTAAGTTCTTTAGGGTTGGTTTTGGAAGGTCTTTCAACTTTGGCCAAATCCCGCTTGTACGAAATTTTTTCACAGCGCTGTCTCCAAGTGTCCACAAAGAGCTGCTGCTTGAAACTGTCCACATGCACATCTCCCATACTGGTGTGCTCGTTTCACTACCTGGATTTTGGTTTCCACTTCTTTCTTGGAAATGACAAGCCTTCTTTCTGCATGCTACACACACCTTGTAGCAGTTTCAGCTTGAAGCATGGTGGTGCTCTCAAAACGCTGTGTAACTTCTGTAGGGTGTGTTACTCTCCAGCACTGAATACACTACTTAGAGCTCCTTTCACCACAGACACGCAAACACATCTTTCTGTGAAAGTTCTACCTCAGGTCACTTGGAAATGTAAGGTTTTCAGGGAGAACATGAGGTCAATCATGGTTTTGCACTCTGCAACCAATAGAAATGTCCTTTTGTACATAGCCTTCTGAAATTCACATCAAAATACCCTTCTTTTCTGGTTTCTTGAATGTTCTCAACACATTAGGAGAAAGATCGTGTTTGAGCAAGAGTGATGTAGTGTGCGTTTTCCTGGATTTCAAGTGATTTGGGAAACATACTCCTTGTTTTTCCACATTGTGTAAGAAACAACATTAGGCTTGCAAGAGATTGAAACAATGCATCCCAAAACATATTCCTGCAGTGAAAACACATGTTTCTACAAAGACTTTGAAGGAGCAAGCCAAAGCCTAGTGGCAGAGTGTTCTTTCAGAGAGAAACACATGCATTTCATCCTTCTGGAGTGAGTTTTCAGCCTGGAATTCATTTGCATTTTGTACTGTGCAGAATGTAGCTACCTGCTCGGGGGTTGTCTCATAGAAGCGCCTTTCCTGTAGGAGCTTGTTGCAACATTCATTGTTTGGCTAAGTTCTTTAGGGTTGGTTTTGGAAGGTCTTTCAACTTTGGCCAAATCCCGCTTCGTACGAAATTTTTTCACAGCGCTGTCTCCAAGTGTCCACAAAGAGCTGCTGCTTGAAACTGTCCACATGCACATCTCCCATACTGGTGTGCTCGTTTCACTACCTGGATTTTGGTTTCCACTTCTTTCTTGGAAATGACAAGCCTTCTTTCTGCATGCTACACACACCTTGTAGCAGTTTCAGCTTGAAGCATGTTGGTGCTCTCAAAACGCTGTGTAACTTCTGTAGGGTGTGTTACTCTCCAGCACTGAATACACTACTTAGAGCTCCTTTCACCACAGACACGCAAACACATCTTTCTGTGAAAGTTCTACCTCAGGTCACTTGGAAATGTAAGGTTTTCATGGAGAACATGAGGTCAATCATGGTTTTGCACTCTGCAACCAATAGAAATGTCCTTTTGTACATAGCCTTCTGAAATTCACATCAAAATACCCTTCTTTTCTGGTTTCTTGAATGTTCTCAACACATTAGGAGAAAGATCGTGTTTGAGCAAGAGTGATGTAGTGTGCGTTTTCCTGGATTTCAAGTGATTTGGGAAACATACTCCTTGTTTTTCCACATTGTGTAAGAAACAACATTAGGCTTTCAAGAGATTGAAACAATGCATCCCAAAACATATTCCTGCAGTGAAAACACATGTTTCTACAAAGACTTTGAAGGAGCAAGCAAAAGCCTAGTGGCAGAGTGTTCTTTCAGAGAGAAACACATGCATTTCATCCTTCTGGAGTGAGTCTTCAGCCTGGAATTCATTTGCATTTTGTACTGTGCAGAATGTAGCTACCTGCTCGGGGGTTGTCTCATAGAAGCGCCTTTCCTGTAGGAGCTTGTTGCAACATTCATTGTTTGGCTAAGTTCTTTAGGGTTGGTTTTGGAAGGTCTTTCAACTTTGGCCAAATCCCGCTTGTACGAAATTTTTTCACAGCGCTGTCTCCAAGTGTCCACAAAGAGCTGCTGCTTGAAACTGTCCACATGCACATCTCCCATACTGGTGTGCTCGTTTCACTACCTGGATTTTGGTTTCCACTTCTTTCTTGGAAATGACAAGCCTTCTTTCTGCATGCTACACACACCTTGTAGCAGTTTCAGCTTGAAGCATGTTGGTGCTCTCAAAACGCTGTGTAACTTCTGTAGGGTGTGTTACTCTCCAGCACTGAATACACTACTTAGAGCTCCTTTCACCACAGACACGCAAACACATCTTTCTGTGAAAGTTCTACCTCAGGTCACTTGGAAATGTAAGGTTTTCATGGAGAACATGAGGTCAATCATGGTTTTGCACTCTGCAACCAATAGAAATGTCCTTTTGTACATAGCCTTCTGAAATTCACATCAAAATACCCTTCTTTTCTGGTTTCTTGAATGTTCTCAACACATTAGGAGAAAGATCGTGTTTGAGCAAGAGTGATGTAGTGTGCGTTTTCCTGGATTTCAAGTGATTTGGGAAACATACTCCTTGTTTTTCCACATTGTGTAAGAAACAACATTAGGCTTTCAAGAGATTGAAACAATGCATCCCAAAACATATTCCTGCAGTGAAAACACATGTTTCTACAAAGACTTTGAAGGAGCAAGCAAAAGCCTAGTGGCAGAGTGTTGTTTCAGAGAGAAACACATGCATTTCATCCTTCTGGAGTGAGTCTTCAGCCTGGAATTCATTTGCATTTTGTACTGTGCAGAATGTAGCTACCTGCTCGGGGGTTGTCTCATAGAAGCGCCTTTCCTGTAGGAGCTTGTTGCAACATTCATTGTTTGGCTAAGTTCTTTAGGGTTGGTTTTGGAAGGTCTTTCAACTTTGGCCAAATCCCGCTTCGTACGAAATTTTTTCACAGCGCTGTCTCCAAGTGTCCACAAAGAGCTGCTGCTTGAAACTGTCCACATGCACATCTCCCATACTGGTGTGCTCGTTTCACTACCTGGATTTTGGTTTCCACTTCTTTCTTGGAAATGACAAGCCTTCTTTCTGCATGCTACACACAACTTGTAGCAGTTTCAGCTTGAAGCATGTTGGTGCTCTCAAAACGCTGTGTAACTTCTGTAGGGTGTGTTACTCTCCAGCACTGAATACACTACTTAGAGCTCCTTTCACCACAGACACGCAAACACATCTTTCTGTGAAAGTTCTACCTCAGGTCACTTGGAAATGTAAGGTTTTCAGGGAGAACATGAGGTCAATCATGGTTTTGCACTCTGCAACCAATAGAAATGTCCTTTTGTACATAGCCTTCTGAAATTCACATCAAAATACCCTTCTTTTCTGGTTTCTTGAATGTTCTCAACACATTAGGAGAAAGATCGTGTTTGAGCAAGAGTGATGTAGTGTGCGTTTTCCTGGATTACAAGTGATTTGGGAAACATACTCCTTGTTTTTCCACATTGTGTAAGAAACAACATTAGGCTTTCAAGAGATTGAAACAATGCATCCCAAAACATATTCCTGCAGTGAAAACACATGTTTCTACAAAGACTTTGAAGGAGCAAGCAAAAGCCTAGTGGCAGAGTGTTCTTTCAGAGAGAAACACATGCATTTCATCCTTCTGGAGTGAGTCTTCAGCCTGGAATTCATTTGCATTTTGTACTGTGCAGAATGTAGCTACCTGCTCGGGGGTTGTCTCATAGAAGCGCCTTTCCTGTAGGAGCTTGTTGCAACATTCATTGTTTGGCTAAGTTCTTTAGGGTTGGTTTTGGAAGGTCTTTCAACTTTGGCCAAATCCCGCTTCGTACGAAATTTTTTCACAGCGCTGTCTCCAAGTGTCCACAAAGAGCTGCTGCTTGAAACTGTCCACATGCACATCTCCCATACTGGTGTGCTCGTTTCACTACCTGGATTTTGGTTTCCACTTCTTTCTTTGAAATGACAAGCCTTCTTTCTGCATGCTACGCACACCTTGTAGCAGTTTCAGCTTGAAGCATGTTGGTGCTCTCAAAACGCTGTGTAACTTCTGTAAGGTGTGTTACTCTCCAGCACTGAATACACTACTTAGAGCTCCTTTCACCACAGACACGCAAACACATCTTTCTGTGAAAGTTCTACCTCAGGTCACTTGGAAATGTAAGGTTTTCATGGAGAACATGAGGTCAATCATGGTTTTGCACTCTGCAACCAATAGAAATGTCCTTTTGTACATAGCCTTCTGAAATTCACATCAAAATACCCTTCTTTTCTGGTTTCTTGAATGTTCTCAACACATTAGGAGAAAGATCGTGTTTGAGCAAGAGTGATGTAGTGTGCGTTTTCCTGGATTTCAAGTGATTTGGGAAACATACTCCTTGTTTTTCCACATTGTGTAAGAAACAACATTAGGCTTTCAAGAGATTGAAACAATGCATCCCAAAACATATTCCTGCAGTGAAAACACATGTTTCTACAAAGACTTTGAAGGAGCAAGCAAAAGCCTAGTGGCAGAGTGTTCTTTCAGAGAGAAACACATGCATTTCATCCTTCTGGAGTGAGTCTTCAGCCTGGAATTCATTTGCATTTTGTACTGTGCAGAATGTAGCTACCTGCTCGGGGGTTGTCTCATAGAAGCGCCTTTCCTGTAGGAGCTTGTTGCAACATTCATTGTTTGGCTAAGTTCTTTAGGGTTGGTTTTGGAAGGTCTTTCAACTTTGGCCAAATCCCGCTTGTACGAAATTTTTTCACAGCGCTGTCTCCAAGTGTCCACAAAGAGCTGCTGCTTGAAACTGTCCACATGCACATCTCCCATACTGGTGTGCTCGTTTCACTACCTGGATTTTGGTTTCCACTTCTTTCTTGGAAATGACAAGCCTTCATTCTGCATGCTACACACACCTTGTAGCAGTTTCAGCTTGAAGCATGTTGGTGCTCTCAAAACGCTGTGTAACTTCTGTAGGGTGTGTTACTCTCCAGCACTGAATACACTACTTAGAGCTCCTTTCACCACAGACACGCAAACACATCTTTCTTTGAAAGTTCTACCTCAGGTCACTTGGAAATGTAAGGTTTTCATGGAGAACATGAGGTCAATCATGGTTTTGCACTCTGCAACCAATAGAAATGTCCTTTTGTACATAGCCTTCTGAAATTCACATCAAAATACCCTTCTTTTCTGGTTTCTTGAATGTTCTCAACACATTAGGAGAAAGATCGTGTTTGAGCAAGAGTGATGTAGTGTGCGTTTTCCTGGATTTCAAGTGATTTGGGAAACATACTCCTTGTTTTTCCACATTGTGTAAGAAACAACATTAGGCTTTCAAGAGATTGAAACAATGCATCCCAAAACATATTCCTGCAGTGAAAACACATGTTTCTACAAAGACTTTGAAGGAGCAAGCAAAAGCCTAGTGGCAGAGTGTTGTTTCAGAGAGAAACACATGCATTTCATCCTTCTGGAGTGAGTCTTCAGCCTGGAATTCATTTGCATTTTGTACTGTGCAGAATGTAGCTACCTGCTCGGGGGTTGTCTCATAGAAGCGCCTTTCCTGTAGGAGCTTGTTGCAACATTCATTGTTTGGCTAAGTTCTTTAGGGTTGGTTTTGGAAGGTCTTTCAACTTTGGCCAAATCCCGCTTCGTACGAAATTTTTTCACAGCGCTGTCTCCAAGTGTCCACAAAGAGCTGCTGCTTGAAACTGTCCACATGCACATCTCCCATACTGGTGTGCTCGTTTCACTACCTGGATTTTGGTTTCCACTTCTTTCTTGGAAATGACAAGCCTTCTTTCTGCATGCTACACACAACTTGTAGCAGTTTCAGCTTGAAGCATATTGGTGCTCTCAAAACGCTGTGTAACTTCTGTAGGGTGTGTTACTCTCCAGCACTGAATACACTACTTAGAGCTCCTTTCACCACAGACACGCAAACACATCTTTCTGTGAAAGTTCTACCTCAGGTCACTTGGAAATGTAAGGTTTTCAGGGAGAACATGAGGTCAATCATGGTTTTGCACTCTGCAACCAATAGAAATGTCCTTTTGTACATAGCCTTCTGAAATTCACATCAAAATACCCTTCTTTTCTGGTTTCTTGAATGTTCTCAACACATTAGGAGAAAGATCGTGTTTGAGCAAGAGTGATGTAGTGTGCGTTTTCCTGGATTACAAGTGATTTGGGAAACATACTCCTTGCTTTTCCACATTGTGTAAGAAACAACATTAGGCTTTCAAGAGATTGAAACAATGCATCCCAAAACATATTCCTGCAGTGAAAACACATGTTTCTACAAAGACTTTGAAGGAGCAAGCAAAAGCCTAGTGGCAGAGTGTTCTTTCAGAGAGAAACACATGCATTTCATCCTTCTGGAGTGAGTCTTCAGCCTGGAATTCATTTGCATTTTGTACTGTGCAGAATGTAGCTACCTGCTCGGGGGTTGTCTCATAGAAGCGCCTTTCCTGTAGGAGCTTGTTGCAACATTCATTGTTTGGCTAAGTTCTTTAGGGTTGGTTTTGGAAGGTCTTTCAACTTTGGCCAAATCCCGCTTCGTACGAAATTTTTTCACAGCGCTGTCTCCAACTGTCCACAAAGAGCTGCTGCTTGAAACTGTCCACATGCACATCTCCCATACTGGTGTGCTCGTTTCACTACCTGGATTTTGGTTTCCACTCCTTTCTTGGAAATGACAAGCCTTCTTTCTGCATGCTACACACACCTTGTAGCAGTTTCAGCTTGAAGCATGTTGGTGCTCTCAAAACGCTGTGTAACTTCTGTAGGGTGTGTTACTCTCCAGCACTGAATACACTACTTAGAGCTCCTTTCACCACAGACACGCAAACACATCTTTCTGTGAAAGTTCTACCTCAGGTCACTTGGAAATGTAAGGTTTTCAGGGAGAACATGAGGTCAATCATGGTTTTGCACTCTGCAACCAATAGAAATGTCCTTTTGTACATAGCCTTCTGAAATTCACATCAAAATACCCTTCTTTTCTGGTTTCTTGAATGTTCTCAACACATTAGGAGAAAGATCGTGTTTGAGCAAGAGTGATGTAGTGTGCGTTTTCCTGGATTTCAAGTGATTTGGGAAACATACTCCTTGTTTTTCCACATTGTGTAAGAAACAACATTAGGCTTTCAAGAGATTGAAACAATGCATCCCAAAACATATTCCTGCAGTGAAAACACATGTTTCTACAAAGACTTTGAAGGAGCAAGCAAAAGCCTAGTGGCAGAGTGTTGTTTCAGAGAGAAACACATGCATTTCATCCTTCTGGAGTGAGTCTTCAGCCTGGAATTCATTTGCATTTTGTACTGTGCAGAATGTAGCTACCTGCTCGGGGGTTGTCTCATAGAAGCGCCTTTCCTGTAGGAGCTTGTTGCAACATTCATTGTTTGGCTAAGTTCTTTAGGGTTGGTTTTGGAAGGTCTTTCAACTTTGGCCAAATCCCGCTTCGTACGAAATTTTTTCACAGCGCTGTCTCCAAGTGTCCACAAAGAGCTGCTGCTTGAAACTGTCCACATGCACATCTCCCATACTGGTGTGCTCGTTTCACTACCTGGATTTTGGTTTCCACTTCTTTCTTGGAAATGACAAGCCTTCTTTCTGCATGCTACACACAACTTGTAGCAGTTTCAGCTTGAAGCATGTTGGTGCTCTCAAAACGCTGTGTAACTTCTGTAGGGTGTGTTACTCTCCAGCACTGAATACACTACTTAGAGCTCCTTTCACCACAGACACGCAAACACATCTTTCTGTGAAAGTTCTACCTCAGGTCACTTGGAAATGTAAGGTTTTCAGGGAGAACATGAGGTCAATCATGGTTTTGCACTCTGCAACCAATAGAAATGTCCTTTTGTACATAGCCTTCTGAAATTCACATCAAAATACCCTTCTTTTCTGGTTTCTTGAATGTTCTCAACACATTAGGAGAAAGATCGTGTTTGAGCAAGAGTGATGTAGTGTGCGTTTTCCTGGATTACAAGTGATTTGGGAAACATACTCCTTGCTTTTCCACATTGTGTAAGAAACAACATTAGGCTTTCAAGAGATTGAAACAATGCATCCCAAAACATATTCCTGCAGTGAAAACACATGTTTCTACAAAGACTTTGAAGGAGCAAGCAAAAGCCTAGTGGCAGAGTGTTCTTTCAGAGAGAAACACATGCATTTCATCCTTCTGGAGTGAGTCTTCAGCCTGGAATTCATTTGCATTTTGTACTGTGCAGAATGTAGCTACCTGCTCGGGGGTTGTCTCATAGAAGCGCCTTTCCTGTAGGAGCTTGTTGCAACATTCATTGTTTGGCTAAGTTCTTTAGGGTTGGTTTTGGAAGGTCTTTCAACTTTGGCCAAATCCCGCTTCGTACGAAATTTTTTCACAACGCTGTCTCCAACTGTCCACAAAGAGCTGCTGCTTGAAACTGTCCACATGCACATCTCCCATACTGGTGTGCTCGTTTCACTACCTGGATTTTGGTTTCCACTTCTTTCTTTGAAATGACAAGCCTTCTTTCTGCATGCTACACACACCTTGTAGCAGTTTCAGCTTGAAGCATGTTGGTGCTCTCAAAACGCTGTGTAACTTCTGTAGGGTGTGTTACTCTCCAGCACTGAATACACTACTTAGAGCTCCTTTCACCACAGACACGCAAACACATCTTTCTGTGAAAGTTCTACCTCAGGTCACTTGGAAATGTAAGGTTTTCAGGGAGAACATTAGGTCAATCATGGTTTTGCACTCTGCAACCAATAGAAATGTCCTTTTGTACATAGCCTTCTGAAATTCACATCAAAATACCCTTCTTTTCTGGTTTCTTGAATGTTCTCAACACATTAGGAGAAAGATCGTGTTTGAGCAAGAGTGATGTAGTGTGCGTTTTCCTGGATTTCAAGTGATTTGGGAAGCATACTCCTTGTTTTTCCACATTGTGTAAGAAACAACATTAGGCTTGCAAGAGATTGAAACAATGCATCCCAAAACATATTCCTGCAGTGAAAACACATGTTTCTACAAAGACTTTGAAGGAGCAAGCCAAAGCCTAGTGGCAGAGTGTTCTTTCAGAGAGAAACACATGCATTTCATCCTTCTGGAGTGAGTCTTCAGCCTGGAATTCATTTGCATTTTGTACTGTGCAGAATGTAGCTACCTGCTCGGGGGTTGTCTCATAGAAGCGCCTTTCCTGTAGGAGCTTGTTGCAACATTCATTGTTTGGCTAAGTTCTTTAGGGTTGGTTTTGGAAGGTCTTTCAACTTTGGCCAAATCCCGCTTCGTACGAAATTTTTTCACAGCGCTGTCTCCAAGTGTCCACAAAGAGCTGCTGCTTGAAACTGTCCACATGCACATCTCCCATACTGGTGTGCTCGTTTCACTACCTGGATTTTGGTTTCCACTCCTTTCTTGGAAATGACAAGCCTTCTTTCTGCATGCTACACACACCTTGTAGCAGTTTCAGCTTGAAGCATGTTGGTGCTCTCAAAACGCTGTGTAACTTCTGTAGGGTGTGTTACTCTCCAGCACTGAATACACTACTTAGAGCTCCTTTCACCACAGACACGCAAACACATCTTTCTGTGAAAGTTCTACCTCAGGTCACTTGGAAATGTAAGGTTTTCATGGAGAACATGAGGTCAATCATGGTTTTGCACTCTGCAACCAATAGAAATGTCCTTTTGTACATAGCCTTCTGAAATTCACATCAAAATACCCTTCTTTTCTGGTTTCTTGAATGTTCTCAACACATTAGGAGAAAGATCGTGTTTGAGCAAGAGTGATGTAGTGTGCGTTTTCCTGGATTTCAAGTGATTTGGGAAACATACTCCTTGTTTTTCCACATTGTGTAAGAAACAACATTAGGCTTGCAAGAGATTGAAACAATGCATCCCAAAACATATTCCTGCAGTGAAAACACATGTTTCTACAAAGACTTTGAAGGAGCAAGCAAAAGCCTAGTGGCAGAGTGTTCTTTCAGAGAGAAACACATGCATTTCATCCTTCTGGAGTGAGTCTTCAGCCTGGAATTCATTTGCATTTTGTACTGTGCAGAATGTAGCTACCTGCTCGGGGGTTGTCTCATAGAAGCGCCTTTCCTGTAGGAGCTTGTTGCAACATTCATTGTTTGGCTAAGTTCTTTAGGGTTGGTTTTGGAAGGTCTTTCAACTTTGGCCAAATCCCGCTTCGTACGAAATTTTTTCACAGCGCTGTCTCCAAGTGTCCACAAAGAGCTGCTGCTTGAAACTGTCCACATGCACATCTCCCATACTGGTGTGCTCGTTTCACTACCTGGATTTTGGTTTCCACTTTTTTCTTGGAAATGACAAGCCTTCATTCTGCATGCTACACACACCTTGTAGCAGTTTCAGCTTGAAGCATGGTGGTGCTCTCAAAACGCTGTGTAACTTCTGTAGGGTGTGTTACTCTCCAGCACTGAATACACTACTTAGAGCTCCTTTCACCACAGACACGCAAACACATCTTTCTGTGAAAGTTCTACCTCAGGTCACTTGGAAATGTAAGGTTTTCAGGGAGAACATGAGGTCAATCATGGTTTTGCACTCTGCAACCAATAGAAATGTCCTTTTGTACATAGCCTTCTGAAATTCACATCAAAATACCCTTCTTTTCTGGTTTCTTGAATGTTCTCAACACATTAGGAGAAAGATCGTGTTTGAGCAAGAGTGATGTAGTGTGCGTTTTCCTGGATTTCAAGTGATTTGGGAAACATACTCCTTGTTTTTCCACATTGTGTAAGAAACAACATTAGGCTTGCAAGAGATTGAAACAATGCATCCCAAAACATATTCCTGCAGTGAAAACACATGTTTCTACAAAGACTTTGAAGGAGCAAGCCAAAGCCTAGTGGCAGAGTGTTCTTTCAGAGAGAAACACATGCATTTCATCCTTCTGGAGTGAGTTTTCAGCCTGGAATTCATTTGCATTTTGTACTGTGCAGAATGTAGCTACCTGCTCGGGGGTTGTCTCATAGAAGCACCTTTCCTGTAGGAGCTTGTTGCAACATTCATTGTTTGGCTAAGTTCTTTAGGGTTGGTTTTGGAAGGTCTTTCAACTTTGGCCAAATCCCGCTTCGTACGAAATTTTTTCACAGCGCTGTCTCCAAGTGTCCACAAAGAGCTGCTGCTTGAAACTGTCCACATGCACATCTCCCATACTGGTGTGCTCGTTTCACTACCTGGATTTTGGTTTCCACTTCTTTCTTGGAAATGACAAGCCTTCTTTCTGCATGCTACACACACCTTGTAGCAGTTTCAGCTTGAAGCATGTTGGTGCTCTCAAAACGCTGTGTAACTTCTGTAGGGTGTGTTACTCTCCAGCACTGAATACACTACTTAGAGCTCCTTTCACCACAGACACGCAAACACATCTTTCTGTGAAAGTTCTACCTCAGGTCACTTGGAAATGTAAGGTTTTCATGGAGAACATGAGGTCAATCATGGTTTTGCACTCTGCAACCAATAGAAATGTCCTTTTGTACATAGCCTTCTGAAATTCACATCAAAATACCCTTCTTTTCTGGTTTCTTGAATGTTCTCAACACATTAGGAGAAAGATCGTGTTTGAGCAAGAGTGATGTAGTGTGCGTTTTCCTGGATTTCAAGTGATTTGGGAAACATACTCCTTGTTTTTCCACATTGTGTAAGAAACAACATTAGGCTTTCAAGAGATTGAAACAATGCATCCCAAAACATATTCCTGCAGTGAAAACACATGTTTCTACAAAGACTTTGAAGGAGCAAGCAAAAGCCTAGTGGCAGAGTGTTGTTTCAGAGAGAAACACATGCATTTCATCCTTCTGGAGTGAGTCTTCAGCCTGGAATTCATTTGCATTTTGTACTGTGCAGAATGTAGCTACCTGCTCGGGGGTTGTCTCATAGAAGCGCCTTTCCTGTAGGAGCTTGTTGCAACATTCATTGTTTGGCTAAGTTCTTTAGGGTTGGTTTTGGAAGGTCTTTCAACTTTGGCCAAATCCCGCTTGTACGAAATTTTTTCACAGCGCTGTCTCCAAGTGTCCACAAAGAGCTGCTGCTTGAAACTGTCCACATGCACATCTCCCATACTGGTGTGCTCGTTTCACTACCTGGATTTTGGTTTCCACTTCTTTCTTGGAAATGACAAGCCTTCATTCTGCATGCTACACACACCTTGTAGCAGTTTCAGCTTGAAGCATGGTGGTGCTCTCAAAACGCTGTGTAACTTCTGTAGGGTGTGTTACTCTCCAGCACTGAATACACTACTTAGAGCTCCTTTCACCACAGACACGCAAACACATCTTTCTGTGAAAGTTCTACCTCAGGTCACTTGGAAATGTAAGGTTTTCAGGGAGAACATGAGGTCAATCATGGTTTTGCACTCTGCAACCAATAGAAATGTCCTTTTGTACATAGCCTTCTGAAATTCACATCAAAATACCCTTTTTTTCTGGTTTCTTGAATGTTCTCAACACATTAGGAGAAAGATCGTGTTTGAGCAAGAGTGATGTAGTGTGCGTTTTCCTGGATTTCAAGTGATTTGGGAAACATACTCCTTGTTTTTCCACATTGTGTAAGAAACAACATTAGGCTTGCAAGAGATTGAAACAATGCATCCCAAAACATATTCCTGCAGTGAAAACACATGTTTCTACAAAGACTTTGAAGGAGCAAGCCAAAGCCTAGTGGCAGAGTGTTCTTTCAGAGAGAAACACATGCATTTCATCCTTCTGGAGTGAGTTTTCAGCCTGGAATTCATTTGCATTTTGTACTGTGCAGAATGTAGCTACCTGCTCGGGGGTTGTCTCATAGAAGCACCTTTCCTGTAGGAGCTTGTTGCAACATTCATTGTTTGGCTAAGTTCTTTAGGGTTGGTTTTGGAAGGTCTTTCAACTTTGGCCAAATCCCGCTTCGTACGAAATTTTTTCACAGCGCTGTCTCCAAGTGTCCACAAAGAGCTGCTGCTTGAAACTGTCCACATGCACATCTCCCATACTGGTGTGCTCGTTTCACTACCTGGATTTTGGTTTCCACTTCTTTCTTGGAAATGACAAGCCTTCTTTCTGCATGCTACACACACCTTGTAGCAGTTTCAGCTTGAAGCATGTTGGTGCTCTCAAAACGCTGTGTAACTTCTGTAGGGTGTGTTACTCTCCAGCACTGAATACACTACTTAGAGCTCCTTTCACCACAGACACGCAAACACATCTTTCTGTGAAAGTTCTACCTCAGGTCACTTGGAAATGTAAGGTTTTCATGGAGAACATGAGGTCAATCATGGTTTTGCACTCTGCAACCAATAGAAATGTCCTTTTGTACATAGCCTTCTGAAATTCACATCAAAATACCCTTCTTTTCTGGTTTCTTGAATGTTCTCAACACATTAGGAGAAAGATCGTGTTTGAGCAAGAGTGATGTAGTGTGCGTTTTCCTGGATTGCAAGTGATTTGGGAAACATACTCCTTGTTTTTCCACATTGTGTAAGAAACAACATTAGGCTTTCAAGAGATTGAAACAATGCATCCCAAAACATATTCCTGCAGTGAAAACACATGTTTCTACAAAGACTTTGAAGGAGCAAGCAAAAGCCTAGTGGCAGAGTGTTGTTTCAGAGAGAAACACATGCATTTCATCCTTCTGGAGTGAGTCTTCAGCCTGGAATTCATTTGCATTTTGTACTGTGCAGAATGTAGCTACCTGCTCGGGGGTTGTCTCATAGAAGCGCCTTTCCTGTAGGAGCTTGTTGCAACATTCATTGTTTGGCTAAGTTCTTTAGGGTTGGTTTTGGAAGGTCTTTCAACTTTGGCCAAATCCCGCTTCGTACGAAATTTTTTCACAGCGCTGTCTCCAAGTGTCCACAAAGAGCTGCTGCTTGAAACTGTCCACATGCACATCTCCCATACTGGTGTGCTCGTTTCACTACCTGGATTTTGGTTTCCACTTCTTTCTTGGAAATGACAAGCCTTCTTTCTGCATGCTACACACAACTTGTAGCAGTTTCAGCTTGAAGCATGTTGGTGCTCTCAAAACGCTGTGTAACTTCTGTAGGGTGTGTTACTCTCCAGCACTGAATACACTACTTAGAGCTCCTTTCACCACAGACACGCAAACACATCTTTCTGTGAAAGTTCTACCTCAGGTCACTTGGAAATGTAAGGTTTTCAGGGAGAACATGAGGTCAATCATGGTTTTGCACTCTGCAACCAATAGAAATGTCCTTTTGTACATAGCCTTCTGAAATTCACATCAAAATACCCTTCTTTTCTGGTTTCTTGAATGTTCTCAACACATTAGGAGAAAGATCGTGTTTGAGCAAGAGTGATGTAGTGTGCGTTTTCCTGGATTTCAAGTGATTTGGGAAACATACTCCTTGCTTTTCCACATTGTGTAAGAAACAACATTAGGCTTTCAAGAGATTGAAACAATGCATCCCAAAACATATTCCTGCAGTGAAAACACATGTTTCTACAAAGACTTTGAAGGAGCAAGCAAAAGCCTAGTGGCAGAGTGTTCTTTCAGAGAGAAACACATGCATTTCATCCTTCTGGAGTGAGTCTTCAGCCTGGAATTCATTTGCATTTTGTACTGTGCAGAATGTAGCTACCTGCTCGGGGGTTGTCTCATAGAAGCGCCTTTCCTGTAGGAGCTTGTTGCAACATTCATTGTTTGGCTAAGTTCTTTAGGGTTGGTTTTGGAAGGTCTTTCAACTTTGGCCAAATCCCGCTTCGTACGAAATTTTTTCACAGCGCTGTCTCCAAGTGTCCACAAAGAGCTGCTGCTTGAAACTGTCCACATGCACATCTCCCATACTGGTGTGCTCATTTCACTACCTGGATTTTGGTTTCCACTCCTTTCTTGGAAATGACAAGCCTTCTTTCTGCATGCTACACACACCTTGTAGCAGTTTCAGCTTGAAGCATGTTGGTGCTCTCAAAACGCTGTGTAACTTCTGTAGGGTGTGTTACTCTCCAGCACTGAATACACTACTTAGAGCTCCTTTCACCACAGACACGCAAACACATCTTTCTGTGAAAGTTCTACCTCAGGTCACTTGGAAATGTAAGGTTTTCATGGAGAACATGAGGTCAATCATGGTTTTGCACTCTGCAACCAATAGAAATGTCCTTTTGTACATAGCCTTCTGAAATTCACATCAAAATACCCTTCTTTTCTGGTTTCTTGAATGTTCTCAACACATTAGGAGAAAGATCGTGTTTGAGCAAGAGTGATGTAGTGTGCGTTTTCCTGGATTTCAAGTGATTTGGGAAACATACTCCTTGTTTTTCCACATTGTGTAAGAAACAACATTAGGCTTTCAAGAGATTGAAACAATGCATCCCAAAACATATTCCTGCAGTGAAAACACATGTTTCTACAAAGACTTTGAAGGAGCAAGCAAAAGCCTAGTGGCAGAGTGTTGTTTCAGAGAGAAACACATGCATTTCATCCTTCTGGAGTGAGTCTTCAGCCTGGAATTCATTTGCATTTTGTACTGTGCAGAATGTAGCTACCTGCTCGGGGGTTGTCTCATAGAAGCGCCTTTCCTGTAGGAGCTTGTTGCAACATTCATTGTTTGGCTAAGTTCTTTAGGGTTGGTTTTGGAAGGTCTTTCAACTTTGGCCAAATCCCGCTTCGTACGAAATTTTTTCACAGCGCTGTCTCCAAGTGTCCACAAAGAGCTGCTGCTTGAAACTGTCCACATGCACATCTCCCATACTGGTGTGCTCGTTTCACTACCTGGATTTTGGTTTCCACTTCTTTCTTGGAAATGACAAGCCTTCTTTCTGCATGCTACACACAACTTGTAGCAGTTTCAGCTTGAAGCATGTTGGTGCTCTCAAAACGCTGTGTAACTTCTGTAGGGTGTGTTACTCTCCAGCACTGAATACACTACTTAGAGCTCCTTTCACCACAGACACGCAAACACATCTTTCTGTGAAAGTTCTACCTCAGGTCACTTGGAAATGTAAGGTTTTCAGGGAGAACATGAGGTCAATCATGGTTTTGCACTCTGCAACCAATAGAAATGTCCTTTTGTACATAGCCTTCTGAAATTCACATCAAAATACCCTTCTTTTCTGGTTTCTTGAATGTTCTCAACACATTAGGAGAAAGATCGTGTTTGAGCAAGAGTGATGTAGTGTGCGTTTTCCTGGATTACAAGTGATTTGGGAAACATACTCCTTGCTTTTCCACATTGTGTAAGAAACAACATTAGGCTTTCAAGAGATTGAAACAATGCATCCCAAAACATATTCCTGCAGTGAAAACACATGTTTCTACAAAGACTTTGAAGGAGCAAGCAAAAGCCTACTGGCAGAGTGTTCTTTCAGAGAGAAACACATGCATTTCATCCTTCTGGAGTGAGTCTTCAGCCTGGAATTCATTTGCATTTTGTACTGTGCAGAATGTAGCTACCTGCTCGGGGGTTGTCTCATAGAAGCGCCTTTCCTGTAGGAGCTTGTTGCAACATTCATTGTTTGGCTAAGTTCTTTAGGGTTGGTTTTGGAAGGTCTTTCAACTTTGGCCAAATCCCGCTTCGTACGAAATTTTTTCACAGCGCTGTCTCCAAGTGTCCACAAAGAGCTGCTGCTTGAAACTGTCCACATGCACATCTCCCATACTGGTGTGCTCGTTTCACTACCTGGATTTTGGTTTCCACTTCTTTCTTTGAAATGACAAGCCTTCTTTCTGCATGCTACACACACCTTGTAGCAGTTTCAGCTTGAAGCATGTTGGTGCTCTCAAATCGCTGTGTAACTTCTGTAGGGTGTGTTACTCTCCAGCACTGAATACACTACTTAGAGCTCCTTTCACCACAGACACGCAAACACATCTTTCTGTGAAAGTTCTACCTCAGGTCACTTGGAAATGTAAGGTTTTCAGGGAGAACATGAGGTCAATCATGGTTTTGCACTCTGCAACCAATAGAAATGTCCTTTTGTACATAGCCTTCTGAAATTCACATCAAAATACCCTTCTTTTCTGGTTTCTTGAATGTTCTCAACACATTAGGAGAAAGATCGTGTTTGAGCAAGAGTGATGTAGTGTGCGTTTTCCTGGATTTCAAGTGATTTGGGAAGCATACTCCTTGTTTTTCCACATTGTGTAAGAAACAACATTAGGCTTGCAAGAGATTGAAACAATGCATCCCAAAACATATTCCTGCAGTGAAAACACATGTTTCTACAAAGACTTTGAAGGAGCAAGCCAAAGCCTAGTGGCAGAGTGTTCTTTCAGAGAGAAACACATGCATTTCATCCTTCTGGAGTGAGTCTTCAGCCTGGAATTCATTTGCATTTTGTACTGTGCAGAATGTAGCTACCTGCTCGGGGGTTGTCTCATAGAAGCGCCTTTCCTGTAGGAGCTTGTTGCAACATTCATTGTTTGGCTAAGTTCTTTAGGGTTGGTTTTGGAAGGTCTTTCAACTTTGGCCAAATCCCGCTTCCTACGAAATTTTTTCACAGCGCTGTCTCCAAGTGTCCACAAAGAGCTGCTGCTTGAAACTGTCCACATGCACATCTCCCATACTGGTGTGCTCATTTCACTACCTGGATTTTGGTTTCCACTCCTTTCTTGGAAATGACAAGCCTTCTTTCTGCATGCTACACACACCTTGTAGCAGTTTCAGCTTGAAGCATGTTGGTGCTCTCAAAACGCTGTGTAACTTCTGTAGGGTGTGTTACTCTCCAGCACTGAATACACTACTTAGAGCTCCTTTCACCACAGACACGCAAACACATCTTTCTGTGAAAGTTCTACCTCAGGTCACTTGGAAATGTAAGGTTTTCATGGAGAACATGAGGTCAATCATGGTTTTGCACTCTGCAACCAATAGAAATGTCCTTTTGTACATAGCCTTCTGAAATTCACATCAAAATACCCTTCTTTTCTGGTTTCTTGAATGTTCTCAACACATTAGGAGAAAGATCGTGTTTGAGCAAGAGTGATGTAGTGTGCGTTTTCCTGGATTTCAAGTGATTTGGGAAACATACTCCTTGTTTTTCCACATTGTGTAAGAAACAACATTAGGCTTGCAAGAGATTGAAACAATGCATCCCAAAACATATTCCTGCAGTGAAAACACATGTTTCTACAAAGACTTTGAAGGAGCAAGCCAAAGCCTAGTGGCAGAGTGTTCTTTCAGAGAGAAACACATGCATTTCATCCTTCTGGAGTGAGTCTTCAGCCTGGAATTCATTTGCATTTTGTACTGTGCAGAATGTAGCTACCTGCTCGGGGGTTGTCTCATAGAAGCGCCTTTCCTGTAGGAGCTTGTTGCAACATTCATTGTTTGGCTAAGTTCTTTAGGGTTGGTTTTGGAAGGTCTTTCAACTTTGGCCAAATCCCGCTTCGTACGAAATTTTTTCACAGCGCTGTCTCCAAGTGTCCACAAAGAGCTGCTGCTTGAAACTGTCCACATGCACATCTCCCATACTGGTGTGCTCGTTTCACTACCTGGATTTTGGTTTCCACTTCTTTCTTTGAAATGACAAGCCTTCTTTCTGCATGCTACACACACCTTGTAGCAGTTTCAGCTTGAAGCATGTTGGTGCTCTCAAATCGCTGTGTAACTTCTGTAGGGTGTGTTACTCTCCAGCACTGAATACACTACTTAGAGCTCCTTTCACCACAGACACGCAAACACATCTTTCTGTGAAAGTTCTACCTCAGGTCACTTGGAAATGTAAGGTTTTCAGGGAGAACATGAGGTCAATCATGGTTTTGCACTCTGCAACCAATAGAAATGTCCTTTTGTACATAGCCTTCTGAAATTCACATCAAAATACCCTTCTTTTCTGGTTTATTGAATGTTCTCAACACATTAGGAGAAAGATCGTGTTTGAGCAAGAGTGATGTAGTGTGCGTTTTCCTGGATTTCAAGTGATTTGGGAAGCATACTCCTTGTTTTTCCACATTGTGTAAGAAACAACATTAGGCTTGCAAGAGATTGAAACAATGCATCCCAAAACATATTCCTGCAGTGAAAACACATGTTTCTACAAAGACTTTGAAGGAGCAAGCCAAAGCCTAGTGGCAGAGTGTTCTTTCAGAGAGAAACACATGCATTTCATCCTTCTGAAGTGAGTCTTCAGCCTGGAATTCATTTGCATTTTGTACTGTGCAGAATGTAGCTACCTGCTCGGGGGTTGTCTCATAGAAGCGCCTTTCCTGTAGGAGCTTGTTGCAACATTCATTGTTTGGCTAAGTTCTTTAGGGTTGGTTTTGGAAGGTCTTTCAACTTTGGCCAAATCCCGCTTCGTACGAAATTTTTTCACAGCGCTGTCTCCAAGTGTCCACAAAGAGCTGCTGCTTGAAACTGTCCACATGCACATCTCCCATACTGGTGTGCTCATTTCACTACCTGGATTTTGGTTTCCACTCCTTTCTTGGAAATGACAAGCCTTCTTTCTGCATGCTACACACACCTTGTAGCAGTTTCAGCTTGAAGCATGTTGGTGCTCTCAAAACGCTGTGTAACTTCTGTAGGGTGTGTTACTCTCCAGCACTGAATACACTACTTAGAGCTCCTTTCACCACAGACACGCAAACACATCTTTCTGTGAAAGTTCTACCTCAGGTCACTTGGAAATGTAAGGTTTTCATGGAGAACATGAGGTCAATCATGGTTTTGCACTCTGCAACCAATAGAAATGTCCTTTTGTACATAGCCTTCTGAAATTCACATCAAAATACCCTTCTTTTCTGGTTTCTTGAATGTTCTCAACACATTAGGAGAAAGATCGTGTTTGAGCAAGAGTGATGTAGTGTGCGTTTTCCTGGATTTCAAGTGATTTGGGAAACATACTCCTTGTTTTTCCACATTGTGTAAGAAACAACATTAGGCTTTCAAGAGATTGAAACAATGCATCCCAAAACATATTCCTGCAGTGAAAACACATGTTTCTACAAAGACTTTGAAGGAGCAAGCAAAAGCCTAGTGGCAGAGTGTTCTTTCAGAGAGAAACACATGCATTTCATCCTTCTGGAGTGAGTCTTCAGCCTGGAATTCATTTGCATTTTGTACTGTGCAGAATGTAGCTACCTGCTCGGGGGTTGTCTCATAGAAGCGCCTTTCCTGTAGGAGCTTGTTGCAACATTCATTGTTTGGCTAAGTTCTTTAGGGTTGGTTTTGGAAGGTCTTTCAACTTTGGCCAAATCCCGCTTCGTACGAAATTTTTTCACAGCGCTGTCTCCAAGTGTCCACAAAGAGCTGCTGCTTGAAACTGTCCACATGCACATCTCCCATACTGGTGTGCTCGTTTCACTACCTGGATTTTGGTTTCCACTTTTTTCTTGGAAATGACAAGCCTTCTTTCTGCATGCTACACACACCTTGTAGCAGTTTCAGCTTGAAGCATGTTGGTGCTCTCAAAACGCTGTGTAACTTCTGTAGGGTGTGTTACTCTCCAGCACTGAATACACTACTTAGAGCTCCTTTCACCACAGACACGCAAACACATCTTTCTGTGAAAGTTCTACCTCAGGTCACTTGGAAATGTAAGGTTTTCAGGGAGAACATGAGGTCAATCATGGTTTTGCACTCTGCAACCAATAGAAATGTCCTTTTGTACATAGCCTTCTGAAATTCACATCAAAATACCCTTCTTTTCTGGTTTCTTGAATGTTCTCAACACATTAGGAGAAAGATCGTGTTTGAGCAAGAGTGATGTAGTGTGCGTTTTCCTGGATTTCAAGTGATTTGGGAAACATACTCCTTGTTTTTCCACATTGTGTAAGAAACAACATTAGGCTTGCAAGAGATTGAAACAATGCATCCCAAAACATATTCCTGCAGTGAAAACACATGTTTCTACAAAGACTTTGAAGGAGCAAGCCAAAGCCTAGTGGCAGAGTGTTCTTTCAGAGAGAAACACATGCATTTCATCCTTCTGGAGTGAGTTTTCAGCCTGGAATTCATTTGCATTTTGTACTGTGCAGAATGTAGCTACCTGCTCGGGGGTTGTCTCCTAGAAGCACCTTTCCTGTAGGAGCTTGTTGCAACATTCATTGTTTGGCTAAGTTCTTTAGGGTTGGTTTTGGAAGGTCTTTCAACTTTGGCCAAATCCCGCTTCGTACGAAATTTTTTCACAGCGCTGTCTCCAAGTCTCCACAAAGAGCTGCTGCTTGAAACTGTCCACATGCACATCTCCCATACTGGTGTGCTCGTTTCACTACCTGGATTTTGGTTTCCACTTCTTTCTTTGAAATGACAAGCCTTCTTTCTGCATGCTACACACACCTTGTAGCAGTTTCAGCTTGAAGCATGTTGGTGCTCTCAAATCGCTGTGTAACTTCTGTAGGGTGTGTTACTCTCCAGCACTGAATACACTACTTAGAGCTCCTTTCACCACAGACACGCAAACACATCTTTCTGTGAAAGTTCTACCTCAGGTCACTTGGAAATGTAAGGTTTTCAGGGAGAACATGAGGTCAATCATGGTTTTGCACTCTGCAACCAATAGAAATGTCCTTTTGTACATAGCCTTCTGAAATTCACATCAAAATACCCTTCTTTTCTGGTTTCTTGAATGTTCTCAACACATTAGGAGAAAGATCGTGTTTGAGCAAGAGTGATGTAGTGTGCGTTTTCCTGGATTTCAAGTGATTTGGGAAGCATACTCCTTGTTTTTCCACATTGTGTAAGAAACAACATTAGGCTTGCAAGAGATTGAAACAATGCATCCCAAAACATATTCCTGCAGTGAAAACACATGTTTCTACAAAGACTTTGAAGGAGCAAGCCAAAGCCTAGTGGCAGAGTGTTCTTTCAGAGAGAAACACATGCATTTCATCCTTCTGGAGTGAGTCTTCAGCCTGGAATTCATTTGCATTTTGTACTGTGCAGAATGTAGCTACCTGCTCGGGGGTTGTCTCATAGAAGCGCCTTTCGTGTAGGAGCTTGTTGCAACATTCATTGTTTGGCTAAGTTCTTTAGGGTTGGTTTTGGAAGGTCTTTCAACTTTGGCCAAATCCCGCTTCGTACGAAATTTTTTCACAGCGCTGTCTCCAAGTGTCCACAAAGAGCTGCTGCTTGAAACTGTCCACATGCACATCTCCCATACTGGTGTGCTCATTTCACTACCTGGATTTTGGTTTCCACTCCTTTCTTGGAAATGACAAGCCTTCTTTCTGCAGGCTACACACACCTTGTAGCAGTTTCAGCTTGAAGCATGTTGGTGCTCTCAAAACGCTGTGTAACTTCTGTAGGGTGTGTTACTCTCCAGCACTGAATACACTACTTAGAGCTCCTTTCACCACAGACACGCAAACACATCTTTCTGTGAAAGTTCTACCTCAGGTCACTTGGAAATGTAAGGTTTTCATGGAGAACATGAGGTCAATCATGGTTTTGCACTCTGCAACCAATAGAAATGTCCTTTTGTACATAGCCTTCTGATATTCACATCAAAATACCCTTCTTTTCTGGTTTCTTGAATGTTCTCAACACATTAGGAGAAAGATCGTGTTTGAGCAAGAGTGATGTAGTGTGCGTTTTCCTGGATTTCAAGTGATTTGGGAAACATACTCCTTGTTTTTCCACATTGTGTAAGAAACAACATTAGGCTTTCAAGAGATTGAAACAATGCATCCCAAAACATATTCCTGCAGTGAAAACACATGTTTCTACAAAGACTTTGAAGGAGCAAGCAAAAGCCTAGTGGCAGAGTGTTCTTTCAGAGAGAAACACATGCATTTCATCCTTCTGGAGTGAGTCTTCAGCCTGGAATTCATTTGCATTTTGTACTGTGCAGAATGTAGCTACCTGCTCGGGGGTTGTCTCATAGAAGCGCCTTTCCTGTAGGAGCTTGTTGCAACATTCATTGTTTGGCTAAGTTCTTTAGGGTTGGTTTTGGAAGGTCTTTCAACTTTGGCCAAATCCCGCTTCGTACGAAATTTTTTCACAGCGCTGTCTCCAAGTGTCCACAAAGAGCTGCTGCTTGAAACTGTCCACATGCACATCTCCCATACTGGTGTGCTCGTTTCACTACCTGGATTTTGGTTTCCACTTTTTTCTTGGAAATGACAAGCCTTCTTTCTGCATGCTACACACACCTTGTAGCAGTTTCAGCTTGAAGCATGTTGGTGCTCTCAAAACGCTGTGTAACTTCTGTAGGGTGTGTTACTCTCCAGCACTGAATACACTACTTAGAGCTCCTTTCACCACAGACACGCAAACACATCTTTCTGTGAAAGTTCTACCTCAGGTCACTTGGAAATGTAAGGTTTTCAGGGAGAACATGAGGTCAATCATGGTTTTGCACTCTGCAACCAATAGAAATGTCCTTTTGTACATAGCCTTCTGAAATTCACATCAAAATACCCTTCTTTTCTGGTTTCTTGAATGTTCTCAACACATTAGGAGAAAGATCGTGTTTGAGCAAGAGTGATGTAGTGTGCGTTTTCCTGGATTTCAAGTGATTTGGGAAACATACTCCTTGTTTTTCCACATTGTGTAAGAAACAACATTAGGCTTGCAAGAGATTGAAACAATGCATCCCAAAACATATTCCTGCAGTGAAAACACATGTTTCTACAAAGACTTTGAAGGAGCAAGCCAAAGCCTAGTGGCAGAGTGTTCTTTCAGAGAGAAACACATGCATTTCATCCTTCTGGAGTGAGTTTTCAGCCTGGAATTCATTTGCATTTTGTACTGTGCAGAATGTAGCTACCTGCTCGGGGGTTGTCTCCTAGAAGCACCTTTCCTGTAGGAGCTTGTTGCAACATTCATTGTTTGGCTAAGTTCTTTAGGGTTGGTTTTGGAAGGTCTTTCAACTTTGGCCAAATCCCGCTTCGTACGAAATTTTTTCACAGCGCTGTCTCCAAGTGTCCACAAAGAGCTGCTGCTTGAAACTGTCCACATGCACATCTCCCATACTGGTGTGCTCGTTTCACTACCTGGATTTTGGTTTCCACTTCTTTCTTTGAAATGACAAGCCTTCTTTCTGCATGCTACACACACCTTGTAGCAGTTTCAGCTTGAAGCATGTTGGTGCTCTCAAATCGCTGTGTAACTTCTGTAGGGTGTGTTACTCTCCAGCACTGAATACACTACTTAGAGCTCCTTTCACCACAGACACGCAAACACATCTTTCTGTGAAAGTTCTACCTCAGGTCACTTGGAAATGTAAGGTTTTCATGGAGAACATGAGGTCAATCATGGTTTTGCACTCTGCAACCAATAGAAATGTCCTTTTGTACATAGCCTTCTGAAATTCACATCAAAATACCCTTCTTTTCTGGTTTCTTGAATGTTCTCAACACATTAGGAGAAAGATCGTGTTTGAGCAAGAGTGATGTAGTGTGCGTTTTCCTGGATTTCAAGTGATTTGGGAAACATACTCCTTGTTTTTCCACATTGTGTAAGAAACAACATTAGGCTTGTAAGAGATTGAAACAATGCATCCCAAAACATATTCCTGCAGTGAAAACACATGTTTCTACAAAGACTTTGAAGGAGCAAGCCAAAGCCTAGTGGCAGAGTGTTCTTTCAGAGAGAAACACATGCATTTCATCCTTCTGGAGTGAGTCTTCAGCCTGGAATTCATTTGCATTTTGTACTGTGCAGAATGTAGCTACCTGCTCGGGGGTTGTCTCATAGAAGCGCCTTTCCTGTAGGAGCTTGTTGCAACATTCATTGTTTGGCTAAGTTCTTTAGGGTTGGTTTTGGAAGGTCTTTCAACTTTGGCCAAATCCCGCTTCGTACGAAATTTTTTCACAGCGCTGTCTCCAAGTGTCCACAAAGAGCTGCTGCTTGAAACTGTCCACATGCACATCTCCCATACTGGTGTGCTCGTTTCACTACCTGGATTTTGGTTTCCACTCCTTTCTTGGAAATGACAAGCCTTCTTTCTGCATGCTACACACACCTTGTAGCAGTTTCAGCTTGAAGCATGTTGGTGCTCTCAAAACGCTGTGTAACTTCTGTAGGGTGTGTTACTCTCCAGCACTGAATACACTACTTAGAGCTCCTTTCACCACAGACACGCAAACACATCTTTCTGTGAAAGTTCTACCTCAGGTCACTTGGAAATGTAAGGTTTTCAGGGAGAACATGAGGTCAATCATGGTTTTGCACTCTGCAACCAATAGAAATGTCCTTTTGTACATAGCCTTCTGAAATTCACATCAAAATACCCTTCTTTTCTGGTTTCTTGAATGTTCTCAACACATTAGGAGAAAGATCGTGTTTGAGCAAGAGTGATGTAGTGTGCGTTTTCCTGGATTTCAAGTGATTTGGGAAGCATACTCCTTGTTTTTCCACATTGTGTAAGAAACAACATTAGGCTTGCAAGAGATTGAAACAATGCATCCCAAAACATATTCCTGCAGTGAAAACACATGTTTCTACAAAGACTTTGAAGGAGCAAGCAAAAGCCTAGTGGCAGAGTGTTCTTTCAGAGAGAAACACATGCATTTCATCCTTCTGGAGTGAGTCTTCAGCCTGGAATTCATTTGCATTTTGTACTGTGCAGAATGTAGCTACCTGCTCGGGGGTTGTCTCATAGAAGCGCCTTTCCTGTAGGAGCTTGTTGCAACATTCATTGTTTGGCTAAGTTCTTTAGGGTTGGTTTTGGAAGGTCTTTCAACTTTGGCCAAATCCCGCTTCGTACGAAATTTTTTCACAGCGCTGTCTCCAAGTGTCCACAAAGAGCTGCTGCTTGAAACTGTCCACATGCACATCTCCCATACTGGTGTGCTCGTTTCACTACCTGGATTTTGGTTTCCACTTCTTTCTTTGAAATGACAAGCCTTCTTTCTGCATGCTACACACACCTTGTAGCAGTTTCAGCTTGAAGCATGTTGGTGCTCTCAAATCGCTGTGTAACTTCTGTAGGGTGTGTTACTCTCCAGCACTGAATACACTACTTAGAGCTCCTTTCACCACAGACACGCAAACACATCTTTCTGTGAAAGTTCTACCTCAGGTCACTTGGAAATGTAAGGTTTTCAGGGAGAACATGAGGTCAATCATGGTTTTGCACTCTGCAACCAATAGAAATGTCCTTTTGTACATAGCCATCTGAAATTCACATCAAAATACCCTTCTTTTCTGGTTTCTTGAATGTTCTCAACACATTAGGAGAAAGATCGTGTTTGAGCAAGAGTGATGTAGTGTGCGTTTTCCTGGATTTCAAGTGATTTGGGAAACACACTCCTTGTTTTTCCACATTGTGTAAGAAACAACATTAGGCTTGCAAGAGATTGAAACAATGCATCCCAAAACATATTCCTGCAGTGAAAACACATGTTTCTACAAAGACTTTGAAGGAGCAAGCAAAAGCTTAGTGGCAGAGTGTTCTTTCAGAGAGAAACACATGCATTTCATCCTTCTGGAGTGAGTTTTCAGCCTGGAATTCATTTGCATTTTGTACTGTGCAGAATGTAGCTACCTGCTCGGGGGTTGTCTTATAGAAGCACCTTTCCTGTAGGAGCTTGTTGTAACATTCATTGTTTGGCTAAGTTCTTTAGGGTTGGTTTTGGAAGGTCTTTCAACTTTGGCCAAATCCCGCTTCGTACGAAATTTTTTCACAGCGCTGTCTCCAAGTGTCCACAAAGAGCTGCTGCTTGAAACTGTCCACATGCACATCTCCCATACTGGTGTGCTCGTTTCACTACCTGGATTTTGGTTTCCACTTCTTTCTTGGAAATGACAAGCCTTCTTTCTGCATGCTACACACACCTTGTAGCAGTTTCAGCTTGAAGCATGTTGGTGCTCTCAAAACGCTGTGTAACTTCTGTAGGGTGTGTTACTCTCCAGCACTGAATACACTACTTAGAGCTCCTTTCACCACAGACACGCAAACACATCTTTCTGTGAAAGTTCTACCTCAGGTCACTTGGAAATGTAAGGTTTTCATGGAGAACATGAGGTCAATCATGGTTTTGCACTCTGCAACCAATAGAAATGTCCTTTTGTACATAGCCTTCTGATATTCACATCAAAATACCCTTCTTTTCTGGTTTCTTGAATGTTCTCAACACATTAGGAGAAAGATCGTGTTTGAGCAAGAGTGATGTAGTGTGCGTTTTCCTGGATTTCAAGTGATTTGGGAAACATACTCCTTGTTTTTCCACATTGTGTAAGAAACAACATTAGGCTTTCAAGAGATTGAAACAATGCATCCCAAAACATATTCCTGCAGTGAAAACACATGTTTCTACAAAGACTTTGAAGGAGCAAGCAAAAGCCTAGTGGCAGAGTGTTCTTTCAGAGAGAAACACATGCATTTCATCCTTCTGGAGTGAGTCTTCAGCCTGGAATTCATTTGCATTTTGTACTGTGCAGAATGTAGCTACCTGCTCGGGGGTTGTCTCATAGAAGCGCCTTTCCTGTAGGAGCTTGTTGCAACATTCATTGTTTGGCTAAGTTCTTTAGGGTTGGTTTTGGAAGGTCTTTCAACTTTGGCCAAATCCCGCTTCGTACGAAATTTTTTCACAGCGCTGTCTCCAAGTGTCCACAAAGAGCTGCTGCTTGAAACTGTCCACATGCACATCTCCCATACTGGTGTGCTCGTTTCACTACCTGGATTTTGGTTTCCACTTTTTTCTTGGAAATGACAAGCCTTCTTTCTGCATGCTACACACACCTTGTAGCAGTTTCAGCTTGAAGCATGTTGGTGCTCTCAAAACGCTGTGTAACTTCTGTAGGGTGTGTTACTCTCCAGCACTGAATACACTACTTAGAGCTCCTTTCACCACAGACACGCAAACACATCTTTCTGTGAAAGTTCTACCTCAGGTCACTTGGAAATGTAAGGTTTTCAGGGAGAACATGAGGTCAATCATGGTTTTGCACTCTGCAACCAATAGAAATGTCCTTTTGTACATAGCCTTCTGAAATTCACATCAAAATACCCTTCTTTTCTGGTTTCTTGAATGTTCTCAACACATTAGGAGAAAGATCGTGTTTGAGCAAGAGTGATGTAGTGTGCGTTTTCCTGGATTTCAAGTGATTTGGGAAACATACTCCTTGTTTTTCCACATTGTGTAAGAAACAACATTAGGCTTGCAAGAGATTGAAACAATGCATCCCAAAACATATTCCTGCAGTGAAAACACATGTTTCTACAAAGACTTTGAAGGAGCAAGCCAAAGCCTAGTGGCAGAGTGTTCTTTCAGAGAGAAACACATGCATTTCATCCTTCTGGAGTGAGTTTTCAGCCTGGAATTCATTTGCATTTTGTACTGTGCAGAATGTAGCTACCTGCTCGGGGGTTGTCTCCTAGAAGCACCTTTCCTGTAGGAGCTTGTTGCAACATTCATTGTTTGGCTAAGTTCTTTAGGGTTGGTTTTGGAAGGTCTTTCAACTTTGGCCAAATCCCGCTTCGTACGAAATTTTTTCACAGCGCTGTCTCCAAGTGTCCACAAAGAGCTGCTGCTTGAAACTGTCCACATGCACATCTCCCATACTGGTGTGCTCGTTTCACTACCTGGATTTTGGTTTCCACTTCTTTCTTTGAAATGACAAGCCTTCTTTCTGCATGCTACACACACCTTGTAGCAGTTTCAGCTTGAAGCATGTTGGTGCTCTCAAATCGCTGTGTAACTTCTGTAGGGTGTGTTACTCTCCAGCACTGAATACACTACTTAGAGCTCCTTTCACCACAGACACGCAAACACATCTTTCTGTGAAAGTTCTACCTCAGGTCACTTGGAAATGTAAGGTTTTCATGGAGAACATGAGGTCAATCATGGTTTTGCACTCTGCAACCAATAGAAATGTCCTTTTGTACATAGCCTTCTGAAATTCACATCAAAATACCCTTCTTTTCTGGTTTCTTGAATGTTCTCAACACATTAGGAGAAAGATCGTGTTTGAGCAAGAGTGATGTAGTGTGCGTTTTCCTGGATTTCAAGTGATTTGGGAAACATACTCCTTGTTTTTCCACATTGTGTAAGAAACAACATTAGGCTTGTAAGAGATTGAAACAATGCATCCCAAAACATATTCCTGCAGTGAAAACACATGTTTCTACAAAGACTTTGAAGGAGCAAGCCAAAGCCTAGTGGCAGAGTGTTCTTTCAGAGAGAAACACATGCATTTCATCCTTCTGGAGTGAGTCTTCAGCCTGGAATTCATTTGCATTTTGTACTGTGCAGAATGTAGCTACCTGCTCGGGGGTTGTCTCATAGAAGCGCCTTTCCTGTAGGAGCTTGTTGCAACATTCATTGTTTGGCTAAGTTCTTTAGGGTTGGTTTTGGAAGGTCTTTCAACTTTGGCCAAATCCCGCTTCGTACGAAATTTTTTCACAGCGCTGTCTCCAAGTGTCCACAAAGAGCTGCTGCTTGAAACTGTCCACATGCACATCTCCCATACTGGTGTGCTCGTTTCACTACCTGGATTTTGGTTTCCACTCCTTTCTTGGAAATGACAAGCCTTCTTTCTGCATGCTACACACACCTTGTAGCAGTTTCAGCTTGAAGCATGTTGGTGCTCTCAAAACGCTGTGTAACTTCTGTAGGGTGTGTTACTCTCCAGCACTGAATACACTACTTAGAGCTCCTTTCACCACAGACACGCAAACACATCTTTCTGTGAAAGTTCTACCTCAGGTCACTTGGAAATGTAAGGTTTTCAGGGAGAACATGAGGTCAATCATGGTTTTGCACTCTGCAACCAATAGAAATGTCCTTTTGTACATAGCCTTCTGAAATTCACATCAAAATACCCTTCTTTTCTGGTTTCTTGAATGTTCTCAACACATTAGGAGAAAGATCGTGTTTGAGCAAGAGTGATGTAGTGTGCGTTTTCCTGGATTTCAAGTGATTTGGGAAGCATACTCCTTGTTTTTCCACATTGTGTAAGAAACAACATTAGGCTTGCAAGAGATTGAAACAATGCATCCCAAAACATATTCCTGCAGTGAAAACACATGTTTCTACAAAGACTTTGAAGGAGCAAGCAAAAGCCTAGTGGCAGAGTGTTCTTTCAGAGAGAAACACATGCATTTCATCCTTCTGGAGTGAGTCTTCAGCCTGGAATTCATTTGCATTTTGTACTGTGCAGAATGTAGCTACCTGCTCGGGGGTTGTCTCATAGAAGCGCCTTTCCTGTAGGAGCTTGTTGCAACATTCATTGTTTGGCTAAGTTCTTTAGGGTTGGTTTTGGAAGGTCTTTCAACTTTGGCCAAATCCCGCTTCGTACGAAATTTTTTCACAGCGCTGTCTCCAAGTGTCCACAAAGAGCTGCTGCTTGAAACTGTCCACATGCACATCTCCCATACTGGTGTGCTCGTTTCACTACCTGGATTTTGGTTTCCACTTCTTTCTTTGAAATGACAAGCCTTCTTTCTGCATGCTACACACACCTTGTAGCAGTTTCAGCTTGAAGCATGTTGGTGCTCTCAAATCGCTGTGTAACTTCTGTAGGGTGTGTTACTCTCCAGCACTGAATACACTACTTAGAGCTCCTTTCACCACAGACACGCAAACACATCTTTCTGTGAAAGTTCTACCTCAGGTCACTTGGAAATGTAAGGTTTTCAGGGAGAACATGAGGTCAATCATGGTTTTGCACTCTGCAACCAATAGAAATGTCCTTTTGTACATAGCCATCTGAAATTCACATCAAAATACCCTTCTTTTCTGGTTTCTTGAATGTTCTCAACACATTAGGAGAAAGATCGTGTTTGAGCAAGAGTGATGTAGTGTGCGTTTTCCTGGATTTCAAGTGATTTGGGAAACACACTCCTTGTTTTTCCACATTGTGTAAGAAACAACATTAGGCTTGCAAGAGATTGAAACAATGCATCCCAAAACATATTCCTGCAGTGAAAACACATGTTTCTACAAAGACTTTGAAGGAGCAAGCAAAAGCTTAGTGGCAGAGTGTTCTTTCAGAGAGAAACACATGCATTTCATCCTTCTGGAGTGAGTTTTCAGCCTGGAATTCATTTGCATTTTGTACTGTGCAGAATGTAGCTACCTGCTCGGGGGTTGTCTTATAGAAGCACCTTTCCTGTAGGAGCTTGTTGTAACATTCATTGTTTGGCTAAGTTCTTTAGGGTTGGTTTTGGAAGGTCTTTCAACTTTGGCCAAATCCCGCTTCGTACGAAATTTTTTCACAGCGCTGTCTCCAAGTGTCCACAAAGAGCTGCTGCTTGAAACTGTCCACATGCACATCTCCCATACTGGTGTGCTCGTTTCACTACCTGGATTTTGGTTTCCACTTCTTTCTTGGAAATGACAAGCCTTCTTTCTGCATGCTACACACACCTTGTAGCAGTTTCATCTTGAAGCATGTTGGTGCTCTCAAATCGCTGTGTAACTTCTGTAGGGTGTGTTACTCTCCAGCACTGAATACACTACTTAGAGCTCCTTTCACCACAGACACGCAAACACATCTTTCTGTGAAAGTTCTACCTCAGGTCACTTGGAAATGTAAGGTTTTCAGGGAGAACATGAGGTCAATCATGGGTTTGCACTCTGCAACCAATAGAAATGTCCTTTTGTACATAGCCTTCTGAAATTCACATCAAAATACCCTTCTTTTCTGGTTTCTTGAATGTTCTCAACACATTAGGAGAAAGATCGTGTTTGAGCAAGAGTGATGTAGTGTGCGTTTTCCTGGATTTCAAGTGATTTGGGAAACATACTCCTTGTTTTTCCACATTGTGTAAGAAACAACATTAGGCTTGCAAGAGATTGAAACAATGCATCCCAAAACATATTCCTGCAGTGAAAACACATGTTTCTACAAAGACTTTGAAGGAGCAAGCCAAAGCCTAGTGGCAGAGTGTTCTTTCAGAGAGAAACACATGCATTTCATCCTTCTGGAGTGAGTCTTCAGCCTGGAATTCATTTGCATTTTGTACTGTGCAGAATGTAGCTACCTGCTCGGGGGTTGTCTCATAGAAGCGCCTTTCCTGTAGGAGCTTGTTGCAACATTCATTGTTTGGCTAAGTTCTTTAGGGTTGGTTTTGGAAGGTCTTTCAACTTTGGCCAAATCCCGCTTCGTACGAAATTTTTTCACAGCGCTGTCTCCAACTGTCCACAAAGAGCTGCTGCTTGAAACTGTCCACATGCACATCTCCCATACTGGTGTGCTCGTTTCACTACCTGGATTTTGGTTTCCACTTCTTTCTTTGAAATGACAAGCCTTCTTTCTGCATGCTACGCACACCTTGAAGCAGTTTCAGCTTGAAGCATGTTGGTGCTCTCAAAACGCTGTGTAACTTCTGTAAGGTGTGTTACTCTCCAGCACTGAATACACTACTTAGAGCTCCTTTCACCACAGACACGCAAACACATCTTTCTGTGAAAGTTCTACCTCAGGTCACTTGGAAATGTAAGGTTTTCATGGAGAACATGAGGTCAATCATGGTTTTGCACTCTGCAACCAATAGAAATGTCCTTTTGTACATAGCCTTCTGAAATTCACATCAAAATACCCTTCTTTTCTGGTTTCTTGAATGTTCTCAACACATTAGGAGAAAGATCGTGTTTGAGCAAGAGTGATGTAGTGTGCGTTTTCCTGGATTTCAAGTGATTTGGGAAACATACTCCTTGTTTTTCCACATTGTGTAAGAAACAACATTAGGCTTGCAAGAGATTGAAACAATGCATCCCAAAACATATTCCTGCAGTGAAAACACATGTTTCTACAAAGACTTTGAAGGAGCAAGCAAAAGCCTAGTGGCAGAGTGTTCTTTCAGAGAGAAACACATGCATTTCATCCTTCTGGAGTGAGTCTTCAGCCTGGAATTCATTTGCATTTTGTACTGTGCAGAATGTAGCTACCTGCTCGGGGGTTGTCTCATAGAAGCGCCTTTCGTGTAGGAGCTTGTTGCAACATTCATTGTTTGGCTAAGTTCTTTAGGGTTGGTTTTGGAAGGTCTTTCAACTTTGGCCAAATCCCGCTTCGTACGAAATTTTTTCACAGCGCTGTCTCCAAGTGTCCACAAAGAGCTGCTGCTTGAAACTGTCCACATGCACATCTCCCATACTGGTGTGCTCGTTTCACTACCTGGATTTTGGTTTCCACTTCTTTCTTGGAAATGACAAGCCTTCATTCTGCATGCTACACACACCTTGTAGCAGTTTCAGCTTGAAGCATGTTGGTGCTCTCAAAACGCTGTGTAACTTCTGTAGGGTGTGTTACTCTCCAGCACTGAATACACTACTTAGAGCTCCTTTCACCACAGACACGCAAACACATCTTTCTGTGAAAGTTCTACCTCAGGTCACTTGGAAATGTAAGGTTTTCATGGAGAACATGAGGTCAATCATGGTTTTGCACTCTGCAACCAATAGAAATGTCCTTTTGTACATAGCCTTCTGAAATTCACATCAAAATACCCTTCTTTTCTGGTTTCTTGAATGTTCTCAACACATTAGGAGAAAGATCGTGTTTGAGCAAGAGTGATGTAGTGTGCGTTTTCCTGGATTTCAAGTGATTTGGGAAACATACTCCTTGTTTTTCCACATTGTGTAAGAAACAACATTAGGCTTGCAAGAGACTGAAACAATGCATCCCAAAACATATTCCTGCAGTGAAAACACATGTTTCTACAAAGACTTTGAAGGAGCAAGCCAAAGCCTAGTGGCAGAGTGTTCTTTCAGAGAGAAACACATGCATTTCATCCTTCTGGAGTGAGTTTTCAGCCTGGAATTCATTTGCATTTTGTACTGTGCAGAATGTAGCTACCTGCTCGGGGGTTGTCTCATAGAAGCGCCTTTCCTGTAGGAGCTTGTTGCAACATTCATTGTTTGGCTAAGTTCTTTAGGGTTGGTTTTGGAAAGTCTTTCAACTTTGGCCAAATCCCGCTTCGTACGAAATTTTTTCACAGCGCTGTCTCCAAGTGTCCACAAAGAGCTGCTGCTTGAAACTGTCCACATGCACATCTCCCATACTGGTGTGCTCGTTTCACTACCTGGATTTTGGTTTCCACTTCTTTCTTGGAAATGACAAGCCTTCTTTCTGCATGCTACACACACCTTGTAGCAGTTTCAGCTTGAAGCATGTTGGTGCTCTCAAAACGCTGTGTAACTTCTGTAGGGTGTGTTACTCTCCAGCACTGAATACACTACTTAGAGCTCTTTAAACCACAGACACACAAACACATCTTTTTGTGAAAGGCCTGCTTCTGGTCCCTTGGAAATGTAAGGTTTTCAGGGAGAACATGAGGTCAATCATGGTTTTGCACTCTGCAACCAATAGAAATGTCCTTTTGTACATAGCCATCTGAAATTCACATCAAAATACACTTCTTTTCTGGTTTCTTGAATGTTCTCAACACATTAGGAGAAAGATCGTGTTTGAGCAAGAGTGATGTAGTGTGCGTTTTCCTGGATTTCAAGTGATTTGGGAAACATACTCCTTGTTTTTCCACATTGTGTAAGAAACAACATTAGGCTTGCAAGAGATTGAAACAATGCATCCCAAAACATATTCCTGCAGTGAAAACACATGTTTCTACTAAGACTTTGAAGGAGCAAGCAAAAGCCTAGTGGCAGAGTGTTCTTTCAGAGAGAAACACATGCATTTCATCCTTCTGGAGTGAGTTTTCAGCCTGGAATTCATTTGCATTTTGTACTGTGCAGAATGTAGCTACCTGCTCGGGGGTTGTCTTATAGAAGCACCTTTCCTGTAGGAGATTGTTGTAACATTCATTGTTTGGCTAAGTTCTTTAGGGTTGGTTTTGGAAGGTCTTTCAACTTTGGCCAAATCCCGCTTCGTACGAAATTTTTTCACAGCGCTGTCTCCAAGTGTCCACAAAGAGCTGCTGCTTGAAACTGTCCACATGCACATCTCCCATACTGGTGTGCTCGTTTCACTACCTGGATTTTGGTTTCCACTTCTTTCTTTGAAATGACAAGCCTTCTTTCTGCATGCTACACACACCTTGTAGCAGTTTCAGCTTGAAGCATGTTGGTGCTCTCAAAACGCTGTGTAACTTCTGTAAGGTGTGTTACTCTCCAGCACTGAATACACTACTTAGAGCTCCTTTCACCACAGACACGCAAACACATCTTTCTGTGAAAGTTCTACCTCAGGTCACTTGGAAATGTAAGGTTTTCAGGGAGAACATGAGGTCAATCATGGTTTTGCACTCTGCAACCAATAGAAATGTCCTTTTGTACATAGCCTTCTGAAATTCACATCAAAATACCCTTCTTTTCTGGTTTCTTGAATGTTCTCAACACATTAGGAGAAAGATCGTGTTTGAGCAAGAGTGATGTAGTGTGCGTTTTCCTGGATTTCAAGTGATTTGGGAAACATACTCCTTGTTTTTCCACATTGTGTAAGAAACAACATTAGGCTTTCAAGAGATTGAAACAATGCATCCCAAAACATATTCCTGCAGTGAAAACACATGTTTCTACAAAGACTTTGAAGGAGCAAGCAAAAGCCTAGTGGCAGAGTGTTCTTTCAGAGAGAAACACATGCATTTCATCCTTCTGGAGTGAGTCTTCAGCCTGGAATTCATTTGCATTTTGTACTGTGCAGAATGTAGCTACCTGCTCGGGGGTTGTCTCATAGAAGCGCCTTTCCTGTAGGAGCTTGTTGCAACATTCATTGTTTGGCTAAGTTCTTTAGGGTTGGTTTTGAAAGGTCTTTCAACTTTGGCCAAATCCCGCTTCGTACGAAATTTTTTCACAGCGCTGTCTCCAAGTGTCCACAAAGAGCTGCTGCTTGAAACTGTCCACATGCACATCTCCCATACTGGTGTGCTCGTTTCACTACCTGGATTTTGGTTTCCACTTCTTTCTTGGAAATGACAAGCCTTCTTTCTGCATGCTACACACACCTTGTAGCAGTTTCAGCTTGAAGCATGTTGGTGCTCTCAAAACGCTGTGTAACTTCTGTAGGGTGTGTTACTCTCCAGCACTGAATACACTACTTAGAGCTCCTTTCACCACAGACACGCAAACACATCTTTCTGTGAAAGTTCTACCTCAGGTCACTTGGAAATGTAAGGTTTTCATGGAGAACATGAGGTCAATCATGGTTTTGCACTCTGCAACCAATAGAAATGTCCTTTTGTACATAGCCTTCTGAAATTCACATCAAAATACCCTTCTTTTCTGGTTTCTTGAATGTTCTCAACACATTAGGAGAAAGATCGTGTTTGAGCAAGAGTGATGTAGTGTGCGTTTTCCTGGATTTCAAGTGATTTGGGAAACATACTCCTTGTTTTTCCACATTGTGTAAGAAACAACATTAGGCTTGCAAGAGATTGAAACAATGCATCCCAAAACATATTCCTGCAGTGAAAACACATGTTTCTACAAAGACTTTGAAGGAGCAAGCAAAAGCCTAGTGGCAGAGTGTTCTTTCAGAGAGAAACACATGCATTTCATCCTTCTGGAGTGAGTCTTCAGCCTGGAATTCATTTGCATTTTGTACTGTGCAGAATGTAGCTACCTGCTCGGGGGTTGTCTCATAGAAGCGCCTTTCCTGTAGGAGCTTGTTGCAACATTCATTGTTTGGCTAAGTTCTTTAGGGTTGGTTTTGGAAGGTCTTTCAACTTTGGCCAAATCCCGCTTCGTACGAAATTTTTTCACAGCGCTGTCTCCAAGTGTCCACAAAGAGCTGCTGCTTGAAACTGTCCACATGCACATCTCCCATACTGGTGTGCTCGTTTCACTACCTGGATTTTGGTTTCCACTTCTTTCTTGGAAATGACAAGCCTTCATTCTGCATGCTACACACACCTTGTAGCAGTTTCAGCTTGAAGCATGTTGGTGCTCTCAAAACGCTGTGTAACTTCTGTAGGGTGTGTTACTCTCCAGCACTGAATACACTACTTAGAGCTCCTTTCACCACAGACACGCAAACACATCTTTCTGTGAAAGTTCTACCTCAGGTCACTTGGAAATGTAAGGTTTTCATGGAGAACATGAGGTCAATCATGGTTTTGCACTCTGCAACCAATAGAAATGTCCTTTTGTACATAGCCTTCTGAAATTCACATCAAAATACCCTTCTTTTCTGGTTTCTTGAATGTTCTCAACACATTAGGAGAAAGATCGTGTTTGAGCAAGAGTGATGTAGTGTGCGTTTTCCTGGATTTCAAGTGATTTGGGAAACATACTCCTTGTTTTTCCACATTGTGTAAGAAACAACATTAGGCTTGCAAGAGACTGAAACAATGCATCCCAAAACATATTCCTGCAGTGAAAACACATGTTTCTACAAAGACTTTGAAGGAGCAAGCCAAAGCCTAGTGGCAGAGTGTTCTTTCAGAGAGAAACACATGCATTTCATCCTTCTGGAGTGAGTTTTCAGCCTGGAATTCATTTGCATTTTGTACTGTGCAGAATGTAGCTACCTGCTCGGGGGTTGTCTCATAGAAGCGCCTTTCCTGTAGGAGCTTGTTGCAACATTCATTGTTTGGCTAAGTTCTTTAGGGTTGGTTTTGGAAAGTCTTTCAACTTTGGCCAAATCCCGCTTCGTACGAAATTTTTTCACAGCGCTGTCTCCAAGTGTCCACAAAGAGCTGCTGCTTGAAACTGTCCACATGCACATCTCCCATACTGGTGTGCTCGTTTCACTACCTGGATTTTGGTTTCCACTTCTTTCTTGGAAATGACAAGCCTTCTTTCTGCATGCTACACACACCTTGTAGCAGTTTCAGCTTGAAGCATGTTGGTGCTCTCAAAACGCTGTGTAACTTCTGTAGGGTGTGTTACTCTCCAGCACTGAATACACTACTTAGAGCTCTTTAAACCACAGACACACAAACACATCTTTTTGTGAAAGGCCTGCTTCTGGTCCCTTGGAAATGTAAGGTTTTCAGGGAGAACATGAGGTCAATCATGGTTTTGCACTCTGCAACCAATAGAAATGTCCTTTTGTACATAGCCATCTGAAATTCACATCAAAATACACTTCTTTTCTGGTTTCTTGAATGTTCTCAACACATTAGGAGAAAGATCGTGTTTGAGCAAGAGTGATGTAGTGTGCGTTTTCCTGGATTTCAAGTGATTTGGGAAACATACTCCTTGTTTTTCCACATTGTGTAAGAAACAACATTAGGCTTGCAAGAGATTGAAACAATGCATCCCAAAACATATTCCTGCAGTGAAAACACATGTTTCTACTAAGACTTTGAAGGAGCAAGCAAAAGCCTAGTGGCAGAGTGTTCTTTCAGAGAGAAACACATGCATTTCATCCTTCTGGAGTGAGTTTTCAGCCTGGAATTCATTTGCATTTTGTACTGTGCAGAATGTAGCTACCTGCTCGGGGGTTGTCTTATAGAAGCACCTTTCCTGTAGGAGATTGTTGTAACATTCATTGTTTGGCTAAGTTCTTTAGGGTTGGTTTTGGAAGGTCTTTCAACTTTGGCCAAATCCCGCTTCGTACGAAATTTTTTCACAGCGCTGTCTCCAAGTGTCCACAAAGAGCTGCTGCTTGAAACTGTCCACATGCACATCTCCCATACTGGTGTGCTCGTTTCACTACCTGGATTTTGGTTTCCACTTCTTTCTTTGAAATGACAAGCCTTCTTTCTGCATGCTACACACACCTTGTAGCAGTTTCAGCTTGAAGCATGTTGGTGCTCTCAAAACGCTGTGTAACTTCTGTAAGGTGTGTTACTCTCCAGCACTGAATACACTACTTAGAGCTCCTTTCACCACAGACACGCAAACACATCTTTCTGTGAAAGTTCTACCTCAGGTCACTTGGAAATGTAAGGTTTTCAGGGAGAACATGAGGTCAATCATGGTTTTGCACTCTGCAACCAATAGAAATGTCCTTTTGTACATAGCCTTCTGAAATTCACATCAAAATACCCTTCTTTTCTGGTTTCTTGAATGTTCTCAACACATTAGGAGAAAGATCGTGTTTGAGCAAGAGTGATGTAGTGTGCGTTTTCCTGGATTTCAAGTGATTTGGGAAACATACTCCTTGTTTTTCCACATTGTGTAAGAAACAACATTAGGCTTTCAAGAGATTGAAACAATGCATCCCAAAACATATTCCTGCAGTGAAAACACATGTTTCTACAAAGACTTTGAAGGAGCAAGCAAAAGCCTAGTGGCAGAGTGTTCTTTCAGAGAGAAACACATGCATTTCATCCTTCTGGAGTGAGTCTTCAGCCTGGAATTCATTTGCATTTTGTACTGTGCAGAATGTAGCTACCTGCTCGGGGGTTGTCTCATAGAAGCGCCTTTCCTGTAGGAGCTTGTTGCAACATTCATTGTTTGGCTAAGTTCTTTAGGGTTGGTTTTGAAAGGTCTTTCAACTTTGGCCAAATCCCGCTTCGTACGAAATTTTTTCACAGCGCTGTCTCCAAGTGTCCACAAAGAGCTGCTGCTTGAAACTGTCCACATGCACATCTCCCATACTGGTGTGCTCGTTTCACTACCTGGATTTTGGTTTCCACTTCTTTCTTGGAAATGACAAGCCTTCTTTCTGCATGCTACACACACCTTGTAGCAGTTTCAGCTTGAAGCATGTTGGTGCTCTCAAAACGCTGTGTAACTTCTGTAGGGTGTGTTACTCTCCAGCACTGAATACACTACTTAGAGCTCCTTTCACCACAGACACGCAAACACATCTTTCTGTGAAAGTTCTACCTCAGGTCACTTGGAAATGTAAGGTTTTCATGGAGAACATGAGGTCAATCATGGTTTTGCACTCTGCAACCAATAGAAATGTCCTTTTGTACATAGCCTTCTGAAATTCACATCAAAATACCCTTCTTTTCTGGTTTCTTGAATGTTCTCAACACATTAGGAGAAAGATCGTGTTTGAGCAAGAGTGATGTAGTGTGCGTTTTCCTGGATTTCAAGTGATTTGGGAAACATACTCCTTGTTTTTCCACATTGTGTAAGAAACAACATTAGGCTTGCAAGAGATTGAAACAATGCATCCCAAAACATATTCCTGCAGTGAAAACACATGTTTCTACAAAGACTTTGAAGGAGCAAGCAAAAGCCTAGTGGCAGAGTGTTCTTTCAGAGAGAAACACATGCATTTCATCCTTCTGGAGTGAGTCTTCAGCCTGGAATTCATTTGCATTTTGTACTGTGCAGAATGTAGCTACCTGCTCGGGGGTTGTCTCATAGAAGCGCCTTTCCTGTAGGAGCTTGTTGCAACATTCATTGTTTGGCTAAGTTCTTTAGGGTTGGTTTTGGAAGGTCTTTCAACTTTGGCCAAATCCCGCTTCGTACGAAATTTTTTCACAGCGCTGTCTCCAAGTGTCCACAAAGAGCTGCTGCTTGAAACTGTCCACATGCACATCTCCCATACTGGTGTGCTCGTTTCACTACCTGGATTTTGGTTTCCACTTCTTTCTTGGAAATGACAAGCCTTCTTTCTGCATGCTACACACACCTTGTAGCAGTTTCAGCTTGAAGCATGTTGGTGCTCTCAAAACGCTGTGTAACTTCTGTAGGGTGTGTTACTCTCCAGCACTGAATACACTACTTAGAGCTCCTTTCACCACAGACACGCAAACACATCTTTCTGTGAAAGTTCTACCTCAGGTCACTTGGAAATGTAAGGTTTTCATGGAGAACATGAGGTCAATCATGGTTTTGCACTCTGCAACCAATAGAAATGTCCTTTTGTACATAGCCTTCTGAAATTCACATCAAAATACCCTTCTTTTCTGGTTTCTTGAATGTTCTCAACACATTAGGAGAAAGATCGTGTTTGAGCAAGAGTGATGTAGTGTGCGTTTTCCTGGATTTCAAGTGATTTGGGAAACATACTCCTTGTTTTTCCACATTGTGTAAGAAACAACATTAGGCTTTCAAGAGATTGAAACAATGCATCCCAAAACATATTCCTGCAGTGAAAACACATGTTTCTACAAAGACTTTGAAGGAGCAAGCAAAAGCCTAGTGGCAGAGTGTTCTTTCAGAGAGAAACACATGCATTTCATCCTTCTGGAGTGAGTCTTCAGCCTGGAATTCATTTGCATTTTGTACTGTGCAGAATGTAGCTACCTGCTCGGGGGTTGTCTCATAGAAGCGCCTTTCCTGTAGGAGCTTGTTGCAACATTCATTGTTTGGCTAAGTTCTTTAGGGTTGGTTTTGGAAGGTCTTTCAACTTTGGCCAAATCCCGCTTCGTACGAAATTTTTTCACAGCGCTGTCTCCAAGTGTCCACAAAGAGCTGCTGCTTGAAACTGTCCACATGCACATCTCCCATACTGGTGTGCTCGTTTCACTACCTGGATTTTGGTTTCCACTTCTTTCTTGGAAATGACAAGCCTTCTTTCTGCATGCTACACACACCTTGTAGCAGTTTCAGCTTGAAGCATGTTGGTGCTCTCAAAACGCTGTGTAACTTCTGTAGGGTGTGTTACTCTCCAGCACTGAATACACTACTTAGAGCTCCTTTCACCACAGACACGCAAACACATCTTTCTGTGAAAGTTCTACCTCAGGTCACTTGGAAATGTAAGGTTTTCAGGGAGAACATGAGGTCAATCATGGTTTTGCACTCTGCAACCAATAGAAATGTCCTTTTGTACATAGCCTTCTGAAATTCACATCAAAATACCCTTCTTTTCTGGTTTCTTGAATGTTCTCAACACATTAGGAGAAAGATCGTGTTTGAGCAAGAGTGATGTAGTGTGCGTTTTCCTGGATTACAAGTGATTTGGGAAACATACTCCTTGTTTTTCCACATTGTGTAAGAAACAACATTAGGCTTTCAAGAGATTGAAACAATGCATCCCAAAACATATTCCTGCAGTGAAAACACATGTTTCTACAAAGACTTTGAAGGAGCAAGCAAAAGCCTAGTGGCAGAGTGTTCTTTCAGAGAGAAACACATGCATTTCATCCTTTTGGAGTGAGTCTTCAGCCTGGAATTCATTTGCATTTTGTACTGTGCAGAATGTAGCTACCTGCTCGGGGGTTGTCTCATAGAAGCGCCTTTCCTGTAGGAGCTTGTTGCAACATTCATTGTTTGGCTAAGTTCTTTAGGGTTGGTTTTGGAAGGTCTTTCAACTTTGGCCAAATCCCGCTTCGTACGAAATTTTTTCACAGCGCTGTCTCCAACTGTCCACAAAGAGCTGCTGCTTGAAACTGTCCACATGCACATCTCCCATACTGGTGTGCTCGTTTCACTACCTGGATTTTGGTTTCCACTTCTTTCTTTGAAATGACAAGCCTTCTTTCTGCATGCTACGCACACCTTGTAGCAGTTTCAGCTTGAAGCATGTTGGTGCTCTCAAAACGCTGTGTAACTTCTCTAAGGTGTGTTACTCTCCAGCACTGAATACACTACTTAGAGCTCCTTTCACCACAGACACGCAAACACATCTTTCTGTGAAAGTTCTACCTCAGGTCACTTGGAAATGTAAGGTTTTCATGGAGAACATGAGGTCAATCATGGTTTTGCACTCTGCAACCAATAGAAATGTCCTTTTGTACATAGCCTTCTGAAATTCACATCAAAATACCCTTCTTTTCTGGTTTCTTGAATGTTCTCAACACATTAGGAGAAAGATCGTGTTTGAGCAAGAGTGATGTAGTGTGCGTTTTCCTGGATTTCAAGTGATTTGGGAAACATACTCCTTGTTTTTCCACATTGTGTAAGAAACAACATTAGGCTTTCAAGAGATTGAAACAATGCATCCCAAAACATATTCCTGCAGTGAAAACACATGTTTCTACAAAGACTTTGAAGGAGCAAGCAAAAGCCTAGTGGCAGAGTGTTCTTTCAGAGAGAAACACATGCATTTCATCCTTCTGGAGTGAGTCTTCAGCCTGGAATTCATTTGCATTTTGTACTGTGCAGAATGTAGCTACCTGCTCGGGGGTTGTCTCATAGAAGCGCCTTTCCTGTAGGAGCTTGTTGCAACATTCATTGTTTGGCTAAGTTCTTTAGGGTTGGTTTTGGAAGGTCTTTCAACTTTGGCCAAATCCCGCTTGTACGAAATTTTTTCACAGCGCTGTCTCCAAGTGTCCACAAAGAGCTGCTGCTTGAAAGTGTCCACATGCACATCTCCCATACTGGTGTGCTCGTTTCACTACCTGGATTTTGGTTTCCACTTCTTTCTTGGAAATGACAAGCCTTCATTCTGCATGCTACACACACCTTGTAGCAGTTTCAGCTTGAAGCATGTTGGTGCTCTCAAAACGCTGTGTAACTTCTGTAGGGTGTGTTACTCTCCAGCACTGAATACACTACTTAGAGCTCCTTTCACCACAGACACGCAAACACATCTTTCTTTGAAAGTTCTACCTCAGGTCACTTGGAAATGTAAGGTTTTCATGGAGAACATGAGGTCAATCATGGTTTTGCACTCTGCAACCAATAGAAATGTCCTTTTGTACATAGCCTTCTGAAATTCACATCAAAATACCCTTCTTTTCTGGTTTCTTGAATGTTCTCAACACATTAGGAGAAAGATCGTGTTTGAGCAAGAGTGATGTAGTGTGCGTTTTCCTGGATTTCAAGTGATTTGGGAAACATACTCCTTGTTTTTCCACATTGTGTAAGAAACAACATTAGGCTTTCAAGAGATTGAAACAATGCATCCCAAAACATATTCCTGCAGTGAAAACACATGTTTCTACAAAGACTTTGAAGGAGCAAGCAAAAGCCTAGTGGCAGAGTGTTGTTTCAGAGAGAAACACATGCATTTCATCCTTCTGGAGTGAGTCTTCAGCCTGGAATTCATTTGCATTTTGTACTGTGCAGAATGTAGCTACCTGCTCGGGGGTTGTCTCATAGAAGCGCCTTTCCTGTAGGAGCTTGTTGCAACATTCATTGTTTGGCTAAGTTCTTTAGGGTTGGTTTTGGAAGGTCTTTCAACTTTGGCCAAATCCCGCTTCGTACGAAATTTTTTCACAGCGCTGTCTCCAAGTGTCCACAAAGAGCTGCTGCTTGAAACTGTCCACATGCACATCTCCCATACTGGTGTGCTCGTTTCACTACCTGGATTTTGGTTTCCACTTCTTTCTTGGAAATGACAAGCCTTCTTTCTGCATGCTACACACACCTTGTAGCAGTTTCAGCTTGAAGCATGTTGGTGCTCTCAAAACGCTGTGTAACTTCTGTAGGGTGTGTTACTCTCCAGCACTGAATACACTACTTAGAGCTCCTTTCACCACAGACACGCAAACACATCTTTCTGTGAAAGTTCTACCTCAGGTCACTTGGAAATGTAAGGTTTTCATGGAGAACATGAGGTCAATCATGGTTTTGCACTCTGCAACCAATAGAAATGTCCTTTTGTACATAGCCTTCTGAAATTCACATCAAAATACCCTTCTTTTCTGGTTTCTTGAATGTTCTCAACACATTAGGAGAAAGATCGTGTTTGAGCAAGAGTGATGTAGTGTGCGTTTTCCTGGATTTCAAGTGATTTGGGAAACATACTCCTTGTTTTTCCACATTGTGTAAGAAACAACATTAGGCTTTCAAGAGATTGAAACAATGCATCCCAAAACATATTCCTGCAGTGAAAACACATGTTTCTACAAAGACTTTGAAGGAGCAAGCAAAAGCCTAGTGGCAGAGTGTTGTTTCAGAGAGAAACACATGCATTTCATCCTTCTGGAGTGAGTCTTCAGCCTGGAATTCATTTGCATTTTGTACTGTGCAGAATGTAGCTACCTGCTCGGGGGTTGTCTCATAGAAGCGCCTTTCCTGTAGGAGCTTGTTGCAACATTCATTGTTTGGCTAAGTTCTTTAGGGTTGGTTTTGGAAGGTCTTTCAACTTTGGCCAAATCCCGCTTCGTACGAAATTTTTTCACAGCGCTGTCTCCAAGTGTCCACAAAGAGCTGCTGCTTGAAACTGTCCACATGCACATCTCCCATACTGGTGTGCTCGTTTCACTACCTGGATTTTGGTTTCCACTTCTTTCTTGGAAATGACAAGCCTTCTTTCTGCATGCTACACACACCTTGTAGCAGTTTCAGCTTGAAGCATGTTGGTGCTCTCAAAACGCTGTGTAACTTCTGTAGGGTGTGTTACTCTCCAGCACTGAATACACTACTTAGAGCTCCTTTCACCACAGACACGCAAACACATCTTTCTGTGAAAGTTCTACCTCAGGTCACTTGGAAATGTAAGGTTTTCATGGAGAACATGAGGTCAATCATGGTTTTGCACTCTGCAACCAATAGAAATGTCCTTTTGTACATAGCCTTCTGAAATTCACATCAAAATACCCTTCTTTTCTGGTTTCTTGAATGTTCTCAACACATTAGGAGAAAGATCGTGTTTGAGCAAGAGTGATGTAGTGTGCGTTTTCCTGGATTTCAAGTGATTTGGGAAACATACTCCTTGTTTTTCCACATTGTGTAAGAAACAACATTAGGCTTGCAAGAGATTGAAACAATGCATCCCAAAACATATTCCTGCAGTGAAAACACATGTTTCTACAAAGACTTTGAAGGAGCAAGCAAAAGCCTAGTGGCAGAGTGTTCTTTCAGAGAGAAACACATGCATTTCATCCTTCTGGAGTGAGTCTTCAGCCTGGAATTCATTTGCATTTTGTACTGTGCAGAATGTAGCTACCTGCTCGGGGGTTGTCTCATAGAAGCGCCTTTCCTGTAGGAGCTTGTTGCAACATTCATTGTTTGGCTAAGTTCTTTAGGGTTGGTTTTGGAAGGTCTTTCAACTTTGGCCAAATCCCGCTTCGTACGAAATTTTTTCACAGCGCTGTCTCCAAGTGTCCACAAAGAGCTGCTGCTTGAAACTGTCCACATGCACATCTCCCATACTGGTGTGCTCGTTTCACTACCTGGATTTTGGTTTCCACTTCTTTCTTGGAAATGACAAGCCTTCTTTCTGCATGCTACACACACCTTGTAGCAGTTTCAGCTTGAAGCATGTTGGTGCTCTCAAAACGCTGTGTAACTTCTGTAGGGTGTGTTACTCTCCAGCACTGAATACACTACTTAGAGCTCCTTTCACCACAGACACGCAAACACATCTTTCTGTGAAAGTTCTACCTCAGGTCACTTGGAAATGTAAGGTTTTCATGGAGAACATGAGGTCAATCATGGTTTTGCACTCTGCAACCAATAGAAATGTCCTTTTGTACATAGCCTTCTGAAATTCACATCAAAATACCCTTCTTTTCTGGTTTCTTGAATGTTCTCAACACATTAGGAGAAAGATCGTGTTTGAGCAAAAGTGATGTAGTGTGCGTTTTCCTGGATTTCAAGTGATTTGGGAAACATACTCCTTGTTTTTCCACATTGTGTAAGAAACAACATTAGGCTTTCAAGAGATTGAAACAATGCATCCCAAAACATATTCCTGCAGTGAAAACACATGTTTCTACAAAGACTTTGAAGGAGCAAGCAAAAGCCTAGTGGCAGAGTGTTGTTTCAGAGAGAAACACATGCATTTCATCCTTCTGGAGTGAGTCTTCAGCCTGGAATTCATTTGCATTTTGTACTGTGCAGAATGTAGCTACCTGCTCGGGGGTTGTCTCATAGAAGCGCCTTTCCTGTAGGAGCTTGTTGCAACATTCATTGTTTGGCTAAGTTCTTTAGGGTTGGTTTTGGAAGGTCTTTCAACTTTGGCCAAATCCCGCTTCGTACGAAATTTTTTCACAGCGCTGTCTCCAAGTGTCCACAAAGAGCTGCTGCTTGAAACTGTCCACATGCACATCTCCCATACTGGTGTGCTCGTTTCACTACCTGGATTTTGGTTTCCACTTCTTTCTTGGAAATGACAAGCCTTCTTTCTGCATGCTACACACAACTTGTAGCAGTTTCAGCTTGAAGCATGTTGGTGCTCTCAAAACGCTGTGTAACTTCTGTAGGGTGTGTTACTCTCCAGCACTGAATACACTACTTAGAGCTCCTTTCACCACAGACACGCAAACACATCTTTCTGTGAAAGTTCTACCTCAGGTCACTTGGAAATGTAAGGTTTTCAGGGAGAACATGAGGTCAATCATGGTTTTGCACTCTGCAACCAATAGAAATGTCCTTTTGTACATAGCCTTCTGAAATTCACATCAAAATACCCTTCTTTTCTGGTTTCTTGAATGTTCTCAACACATTAGGAGAAAGATCGTGTTTGAGCAAGAGTGATGTAGTGTGCGTTTTCCTGGATTACAAGTGATTTGGGAAACATACTCCTTGTTTTTCCACATTGTGTAAGAAACAACATTAGGCTTTCAAGAGATTGAAACAATGCATCCCAAAACATATTCCTGCAGTGAAAACACATGTTTCTACAAAGACTTTGAAGGAGCAAGCAAAAGCCTAGTGGCAGAGTGTTCTTTCAGAGAGAAACACATGCATTTCATCCTTCTGGAGTGAGTCTTCAGCCTGGAATTCATTTGCATTTTGTACTGTGCAGAATGTAGCTACCTGCTCGGGGGTTGTCTCATAGAAGCGCCTTTCCTGTAGGAGCTTGTTGCAACATTCATTGTTTGGCTAAGTTATTTAGGGTTGGTTTTGGAAGGTCTTTCAACTTTGGCCAAATCCCGCTTCGTACGAAATTTTTTCACAGCGCTGTCTCCAACTGTCCACAAAGAGCTGCTGCTTGAAACTGTCCACATGCACATCTCCCATACTGGTGTGCTCGTTTCACTACCTGGATTTTGGTTTCCACTTCTTTCTTTGAAATGACAAGCCTTCTTTCTGCATGCTACGCACACCTTGTAGCAGTTTCAGCTTGAAGCATGTTGGTGCTCTCAAAACGCTGTGTAACTTCTGTAAGGTGTGTTACTCTCCAGCACTGAATACACTACTTAGAGCTCCTTTCACCACAGACACGCAAACACATCTTTCTGTGAAAGTTCTACCTCAGGTCACTTGGAAATGTAAGGTTTTCATGGAGAACATGAGGTCAATCATGGTTTTGCACTCTGCAACCAATAGAAATGTCCTTTTGTACATAGCCTTCTGAAATTCACATCAAAATACCCTTCTTTTCTGGTTTCTTGAATGTTCTCAACACATTAGGAGAAAGATCGTGTTTGAGCAAGAGTGATGTAGTGTGCGTTTTCCTGGATTTCAAGTGATTTGGGAAACATACTCCTTGTTTTTCCACATTGTGTAAGAAACAACATTAGGCTTTCAAGAGATTGAAACAATGCATCCCAAAACATATTCCTGCAGTGAAAACACATGTTTCTACAAAGACTTTGAAGGAGCAAGCAAAAGCCTAGTGGCAGAGTGTTCTTTCAGAGAGAAACACATGCATTTCATCCTTCTGGAGTGAGTCTTCAGCCTGGAATTCATTTGCATTTTGTACTGTGCAGAATGTAGCTACCTGCTCGGGGGTTGTCTCATAGAAGCGCCTTTCCTGTAGGAGCTTGTTGCAACATTCATTGTTTGGCTAAGTTCTTTAGGGTTGGTTTTGGAAGGTCTTTCAACTTTGGCCAAATCCCGCTTGTACGAAATTTTTTCACAGCGCTGTCTCCAAGTGTCCACAAAGAGCTGCTGCTTGAAACTGTCCACATGCACATCTCCCATACTGGTGTGCTCGTTTCACTACCTGGATTTTGGTTTCCACTTCTTTCTTGGAAATGACAAGCCTTCATTCTGCATGCTACACACACCTTGTAGCAGTTTCAGCTTGAAGCATGTTGGTGCTCTCAAAACGCTGTGTAACTTCTGTAGGGTGTGTTACTCTCCAGCACTGAATACACTACTTAGAGCTCCTTTCACCACAGACACGCAAACACATCTTTCTTTGAAAGTTCTACCTCAGGTCACTTGGAAATGTAAGGTTTTCATGGAGAACATGAGGTCAATCATGGTTTTGCACTCTGCAACCAATAGAAATGTCCTTTTGTACATAGCCTTCTGAAATTCACATCAAAATACCCTTCTTTTCTGGTTTCTTGAATGTTCTCAACACATTAGGAGAAAGATCGTGTTTGAGCAAGAGTGATGTAGTGTGCGTTTTCCTGGATTTCAAGTGATTTGGGAAACATACTCCTTGTTTTTCCACATTGTGTAAGAAACAACATTAGGCTTTCAAGAGATTGAAACAATGCATCCCAAAACATATTCCTGCAGTGAAAACACATGTTTCTACAAAGACTTTGAAGGAGCAAGCAAAAGCCTAGTGGCAGAGTGTTCTTTCAGAGAGAAACACATGCATTTCATCCTTCTGGAGTGAGTCTTCAGCCTGGAATTCATTTGCATTTTGTACTGTGCAGAATGTAGCTACCTGCTCGGGGGTTGTCTCATAGAAGCGCCTTTCCTGTAGGAGCTTGTTGCAACATTCATTGTTTGGCTAAGTTCTTTAGGGTTGGTTTTGGAAGGTCTTTCAACTTTGGCCAAATCCCGCTTCGTACGAAATTTTTTCACAGCGCTGTCTCCAAGTGTCCACAAAGAGCTGCTGCTTGAAACTGTCCACATGCACATCTCCCATACTGGTGTGCTCGTTTCACTACCTGGATTTTGGTTTCCACTTCTTTCTTGGAAATGACAAGCCTTCTTTCTGCATGCTACACACAACTTGTAGCAGTTTCAGCTTGAAGCATGTTGGTGCTCTCAAAACGCTGTGTAACTTCTGTAGGGTGTGTTACTCTCCAGCACTGAATACACTACTTAGAGCTCCTTTCACCACAGACACGCAAACACATCTTTCTGTGAAAGTTCTACCTCAGGTCACTTGGAAATGTAAGGTTTTCAGGGAGAACATGAGGTCAATCATGGTTTTGCACTCTGCAACCAATAGAAATGTCCTTTTGTACATAGCCTTCTGAAATTCACATCAAAATACCCTTCTTTTCTGGTTTCTTGAATGTTCTCAACACATTAGGAGAAAGATCGTGTTTGAGCAAGAGTGATGTAGTGTGCGTTTTCCTGGATTACAAGTGATTTGGGAAACATACTCCTTGCTTTTCCACATTGTGTAAGAAACAACATTAGGCTTTCAAGAGATTGAAACAATGCATCCCAAAACATATTCCTGCAGTGAAAACACATGTTTCTACAAAGACTTTGAAGGAGCAAGCAAAAGCCTAGTGGCAGAGTGTTCTTTCAGAGAGAAACACATGCATTTCATCCTTCTGGAGTGAGTCTTCAGCCTGGAATTCATTTGCATTTTGTACTGTGCAGAATGTAGCTACCTGCTCGGGGGTTGTCTCATAGAAGCGCCTTTCCTGTAGGAGCTTGTTGCAACATTCATTGTTTGGCTAAGTTCTTTAGGGTTGGTTTTGGAAGGTCTTTCAACTTTGGCCAAATCCCGCTTCGTACGAAATTTTTTCACAGCGCTGTCTCCAACTGTCCACAAAGAGCTGCTGCTTGAAACTGTCCACATGCACATCTCCCATACTGGTGTGCTCGTTTCACTACCTGGATTTTGGTTTCCACTTCTTTCTTTGAAATGACAAGCCTTCTTTCTGCATGCTACACACACCTTGTAGCAGTTTCAGCTTGAAGCATGTTGGTGCTCTCAAATCGCTGTGTAACTTCTGTAGGGTGTGTTACTCTCCAGCACTGAATACACTACTTAGAGCTCCTTTCACCACAGACACGCAAACACATCTTTCTGTGAAAGTTCTACCTCAGGTCACTTGGAAATGTAAGGTTTTCAGGGAGAACATTAGGTCAATCATGGTTTTGCACTCTGCAACCAATAGAAATGTCCTTTTGTACATAGCCTTCTGAAATTCACATCAAAATACCCTTCTTTTCTGGTTTCTTGAATGTTCTCAACACATTAGGAGAAAGATCGTGTTTGAGCAAGAGTGATGTAGTGTGCGTTTTCCTGGATTTCAAGTGATTTGGGAAGCATACTCCTTGTTTTTCCACATTGTGTAAGAAACAACATTAGGCTTGCAAGAGATTGAAACAATGCATCCCAAAACATATTCCTGCAGTGAAAACACATGTTTCTACAAAGACTTTGAAGGAGCAAGCCAAAGCCTAGTGGCAGAGTGTTCTTTCAGAGAGAAACACATGCATTTCATCCTTCTGGAGTGAGTCTTCAGCCTGGAATTCATTTGCATTTTGTACTGTGCAGAATGTAGCTACCTGCTCGGGGGTTGTCTCATAGAAGCGCCTTTCCTGTAGGAGCTTGTTGCAACATTCATTGTTTGGCTAAGTTCTTTAGGGTTGGTTTTGGAAGGTCTTTCAACTTTGGCCAAATCCCGCTTCGTACGAAATTTTTTCACAGCGCTGTCTCCAAGTGTCCACAAAGAGCTGCTGCTTGAAACTGTCCACATGCACATCTCCCATACTGGTGTGCTCGTTTCACTACCTGGATTTTGGTTTCCACTCCTTTCTTGGAAATGACAAGCCTTCTTTCTGCATGCTACACACACCTTGTAGCAGTTTCAGCTTGAAGCATGTTGGTGCTCTCAAAACGCTGTGTAACTTCTGTAGGGTGTGTTACTCTCCAGCACTGAATACACTACTTAGAGCTCCTTTCACCACAGACACGCAAACACATCTTTCTGTGAAAGTTCTACCTCAGGTCACTTGGAAATGTAAGGTTTTCATGGAGAACATGAGGTCAATCATGGTTTTGCACTCTGCAACCAATAGAAATGTCCTTTTGTACATAGCCTTCTGAAATTCACATCAAAATACCCTTCTTTTCTGGTTTCTTGAATGTTCTCAACACATTAGGAGAAAGATCGTGTTTGAGCAAGAGTGATGTAGTGTGCGTTTTCCTGGATTTCAAGTGATTTGGGAAACATACTCCTTGTTTTTCCACATTGTGTAAGAAACAACATTAGGCTTGCAAGAGATTGAAACAATGCATCCCAAAACATATTCCTGCAGTGAAAACACATGTTTCTACAAAGACTTTGAAGGAGCAAGCAAAAGCCTAGTGGCAGAGTGTTCTTTCAGAGAGAAACACATGCATTTCATCCTTCTGGAGTGAGTCTTCAGCCTGGAATTCATTTGCATTTTGTACTGTGCAGAATGTAGCTACCTGCTCGGGGGTTGTCTCATAGAAGCGCCTTTCCTGTAGGAGCTTGTTGCAACATTCATTGTTTGGCTAAGTTCTTTAGGGTTGGTTTTGGAAGGTCTTTCAACTTTGGCCAAATCCCGCTTCGTACGAAATTTTTTCACAGCGCTGTCTCCAAGTGTCCACAAAGAGCTGCTGCTTGAAACTGTCCACATGCACATCTCCCATACTGGTGTGCTCGTTTCACTACCTGGATTTTGGTTTCCACTTCTTTCTTGGAAATGACAAGCCTTCTTTCTGCATGCTACACACACCTTGTAGCAGTTTCAGCTTGAAGCATGTTGGTGCTCTCAAAACGCTGTGTAACTTCTGTAGGGTGTGTTACTCTCCAGCACTGAATACACTACTTAGAGCTCCTTTCACCACAGACACGCAAACACATCTCTCTGTGAAAGTTCTACCTCAGGTCACTTGGAAATGTAAGGTTTTCATGGAGAACATGAGGTCAATCATGGTTTTGCACTCTGCAACCAATAGAAATGTCCTTTTGTACATAGCCTTCTGAAATTCACATCAAAATACCCTTCTTTTCTGGTTTCTTGAATGTTCTCAACACATTAGGAGAAAGATCGTGTTTGAGCAAGAGTGATGTAGTGTGCGTTTTCCTGGATTTCAAGTGATTTGGGAAACATACTCCTTGTTTTTCCACATTGTGTAAGAAACAACATTAGGCTTTCAAGAGATTGAAACAATGCATCCCAAAACATATTCCTGCAGTGAAAACACATGTTTCTACAAAGACTTTGAAGGAGCAAGCAAAAGCCTAGTGGCAGAGTGTTGTTTCAGAGAGAAACACATGCATTTCATCCTTCTGGAGTGAGTCTTCAGCCTGGAATTCATTTGCATTTTGTACTGTGCAGAATGTAGCTACCTGCTCGGGGGTTTTCTCATAGAAGCGCCTTTCCTGTAGGAGCTTGTTGCAACATTCATTGTTTGGCTAAGTTCTTTAGGGTTGGTTTTGGAAGGTCTTTCAACTTTGGCCAAATCCCGCTTGTACGAAATTTTTTCACAGCGCTGTCTCCAAGTGTCCACAAAGAGCTGCTGCTTGAAACTGTCCACATGCACATCTCCCATACTGGTGTGCTCGTTTCACTACCTGGATTTTGGTTTCCACTTCTTTCTTGGAAATGACAAGCCTTCATTCTGCATGCTACACACACCTTGTAGCAGTTTCAGCTTGAAGCATGGTGGTGCTCTCAAAACGCTGTGTAACTTCTGTAGGGTGTGTTACTCTCCAGCACTGAATACACTACTTAGAGCTCCTTTCACCACAGACACGCAAACACATCTTTCTGTGAAAGTTCTACCTCAGGTCACTTGGAAATGTAAGGTTTTCAGGGAGAACATGAGGTCAATCATGGTTTTGCACTCTGCAACCAATAGAAATGTCCTTTTGTACATAGCCTTCTGAAATTCACATCAAAATACCCTTCTTTTCTGGTTTCTTGAATGTTCTCAACACATTAGGAGAAAGATCGTGTTTGAGCAAGAGTGATGTAGTGTGCGTTTTCCTGGATTTCAAGTGATTTGGGAAACATACTCCTTGTTTTTCCACATTGTGTAAGAAACAACATTAGGCTTGCAAGAGATTGAAACAATGCATCCCAAAACATATTCCTGCAGTGAAAACACATGTTTCTACAAAGACTTTGAAGGAGCAAGCAAAAGCCTAGTGGCAGAGTGTTCTTTCAGAGAGAAACACATGCATTTCATCCTTCTGGAGTGAGTCTTCAGCCTGGAATTCATTTGCATTTTGTACTGTGCAGAATGTAGCTACCTGCTCGGGGGTTGTCTCATAGAAGCGCCTTTCCTGTAGGAGCTTGTTGCAACATTCATTGTTTGGCTAAGTTCTTTAGGGTTGGTTTTGGAAGGTCTTTCAACTTTGGCCAAATCCCGCTTCGTACGAAATTTTTTCACAGCGCTGTCTCCAAGTGTCCACAAAGAGCTGCTGCTTGAAACTGTCCACATGCACATCTCCCATACTGGTGTGCTCGTTTCACTACCTGGATTTTGGTTTCCACTTCTTTCTTGGAAATGACAAGCCTTCTTTCTGCATGCTACACACACCTTGTAGCAGTTTCAGCTTGAAGCATGTTGGTGCTCTCAAAACGCTGTGTAACTTCTGTAGGGTGTGTTACTCTCCAGCACTGAATACACTACTTAGAGCTCCTTTCACCACAGACACGCAAACACATCTCTCTGTGAAAGTTCTACCACAGGTCACTTGGAAATGTAAGGTTTTCATGGAGAACATGAGGTCAATCATGGTTTTGCACTCTGCAACCAATAGAAATGTCCTTTTGTACATAGCCTTCTGAAATTCACATCAAAATACCCTTCTTTTCTGGTTTCTTGAATGTTCTCAACACATTAGGAGAAAGATCGTGTTTGAGCAAGAGTGATGTAGTGTGCGTTTTTCTGGATTTCAAGTGATTTGGGAAACATACTCCTTGTTTTTCCACATTGTGTAAGAAACAACATTAGGCTTTCAAGAGATTGAAACAATGCATCCCAAAACATATTCCTGCAGTGAAAACACATGTTTCTACAAAGACTTTGAAGGAGCAAGCAAAAGCCTAGTGGCAGAGTGTTGTTTCAGAGAGAAACACATGCATTTCATCCTTCTGGAGTGAGTCTTCAGCCTGGAATTCATTTGCATTTTGTACTGTGCAGAATGTAGCTACCTGCTCGGGGGTTGTCTCATAGAAGCGCCTTTCCTGTAGGAGCTTGTTGCAACATTCATTGTTTGGCTAAGTTCTTTAGGGTTGGTTTTGGAAGGTCTTTCAACTTTGGCCAAATCCCGCTTCGTACGAAATTTTTTCACAGCGCTGTCTCCAAGTGTCCACAAAGAGCTGCTGCTTGAAACTGTCCACATGCACATCTCCCATACTGGTGTGCTCGTTTCACTACCTGGATTTTGGTTTCCACTTCTTTCTTGGAAATGACAAGCCTTCATTCTGCATGCTACACACACCTTGTAGCAGTTTCAGCTTGAAGCATGGTGGTGCTCTCAAAACGCTGTGTAACTTCTGTAGGGTGTGTTACTCTCCAGCACTGAATACACTACTTAGAGCTCCTTTCACCACAGACACGCAAACACATCTTTCTGTGAAAATTCTACCTCAGGTCACTTGGAAATGTAAGGTTTTCAGGGAGAACATGAGGTCAATCATGGTTTTGCACTCTGCAACCAATAGAAATGTCCTTTTGTACATAGCCTTCTGAAATTCACATCAAAATACCCTTCTTTTCTGGTTTCTTGAATGTTCTCAACACATTAGGAGAAAGATCGTGTTTGAGCAAGAGTGATGTAGTGTGCGTTTTCCTGGATTTCAAGTGATTTGGGAAACATACTCCTTGTTTTTCCACATTGTGTAAGAAACAACATTAGGCTTGCAAGAGATTGAAACAATGCATCCCAAAACATATTCCTGCAGTGAAAACACATGTTTCTACAAAGACTTTGAAGGAGCAAGCCAAAGCCTAGTGGCAGAGTGTTCTTTCAGAGAGAAACACATGCATTTCATCCTTCTGGAGTGAGTTTTCAGCCTGGAATTCATTTGCATTTTGTACTGTGCAGAATGTAGCTACCTGCTCGGGGGTTGTCTCATAGAAGCACCTTTCCTGTAGGAGCTTGTTGCAACATTCATTGTTTGGCTAAGTTCTTTAGGGTTGGTTTTGGAAGGTCTTTCAACTTTGGCCAAATCCCGCTTCGTACGAAATTTTTTCACAGCGCTGTCTCCAAGTGTCCACAAAGAGCTGCTGCTTGAAACTGTCCACATGCACATCTCCCATACTGGTGTGCTCGTTTCACTACCTGGATTTTGGTTTCCACTTCTTTCTTGGAAATGACAAGCCTTCTTTCTGCATGCTACACACACCTTGTAGCAGTTTCAGCTTGAAGCATGTTGGTGCTCTCAAAACGCTGTGTAACTTCTGTAGGGTGTGTTACTCTCCAGCACTGAATACACTACTTAGAGCTCCTTTCACCACAGACACGCAAACACATCTTTCTGTGAAAGTTCTACCTCAGGTCACTTGGAAATGTAAGGTTTTCATGGAGAACATGAGGTCAATCATGGTTTTGCACTCTGCAACCAATAGAAATGTCCTTTTGTACATAGCCTTCTGAAATTCACATCAAAATACCCTTCTTTTCTGGTTTCTTGAATGTTCTCAACACATTAGGAGAAAGATCGTGTTTGAGCAAGAGTGATGTAGTGTGCGTTTTCCTGGATTGCAAGTGATTTGGGAAACATACTCCTTGTTTTTCCACATTGTGTAAGAAACAACATTAGGCTTTCAAGAGATTGAAACAATGCATCCCAAAACATATTCCTGCAGTGAAAACACATGTTTCTACAAAGACTTTGAAGGAGCAAGCAAAAGCCTAGTGGCAGAGTGTTGTTTCAGAGAGAAACACATGCATTTCATCCTTCTGGAGTGAGTCTTCAGCCTGGAATTCATTTGCATTTTGTACTGTGCAGAATGTAGCTACCTGCTCGGGGGTTGTCTCATAGAAGCGCCTTTCCTGTAGGAGCTTGTTGCAACATTCATTGTTTGGCTAAGTTCTTTAGGGTTGGTTTTGGAAGGTCTTTCAACTTTGGCCAAATCCCGCTTCGTACGAAATTTTTTCACAGCGCTGTCTCCAAGTGTCCACAAAGAGCTGCTGCTTGAAACTGTCCACATGCACATCTCCCATACTGGTGTGCTCGTTTCACTACCTGGATTTTGGTTTCCACTTCTTTCTTGGAAATGACAAGCCTTCTTTCTGCATGCTACACACAACTTGTAGCAGTTTCAGCTTGAAGCATGTTGGTGCTCTCAAAACGCTGTGTAACTTCTGTAGGGTCTGTTACTCTCCAGCACTGAATACACTACTTAGAGCTCCTTTCACCACAGACACGCAAACACATCTTTCTGTGAAAGTTCTACCTCAGGTCACTTGGAAATGTAAGGTTTTCAGGGAGAACATGAGGTCAATCATGGTTTTGCACTCTGCAACCAATAGAAATGTCCTTTTGTACATAGCCTTCTGAAATTCACATCAAAATACCCTTCTTTTCTGGTTTCTTGAATGTTCTCAACACATTAGGAGAAAGATCGTGTTTGAGCAAGAGTGATGTAGTGTGCGTTTTCCTGGATTTCAAGTGATTTGGGAAACATACTCCTTGCTTTTCCACATTGTGTAAGAAACAACATTAGGCTTTCAAGAGATTGAAACAATGCATCCCAAAACATATTCCTGCAGTGAAAACACATGTTTCTACAAAGACTTTGAAGGAGCAAGCCAAAGCCTAGTGGCAGAGTGTTCTTTCAGAGAGAAACACATGCATTTCATCCTTCTGGAGTGAGTCTTCAGCCTGGAATTCATTTGCATTTTGTACTGTGCAGAATGTAGCTACCTGCTCGGGGGTTGTCTCATAGAAGCGCCTTTCCTGTAGGAGCTTGTTGCAACATTCATTGTTTGGCTAAGTTCTTTAGGGTTGGTTTTGGAAGGTCTTTCAACTTTGGCCAAATCCCGCTTCGTACGAAATTTTTTCACAGCGCTGTCTCCAAGTGTCCACAAAGAGCTGCTGCTTGAAACTGTCCACATGCACATCTCCCATACTGGTGTGCTCGTTTCACTACCTGGATTTTGGTTTCCACTTCTTTCTTTGAAATGACAAGCCTTCTTTCTGCATGCTACACACACCTTGTAGCAGTTTCAGCTTGAAGCATGTTGGTGCTCTCAAATCGCTGTGTAACTTCTGTAGGGTGTGTTACTCTCCAGCACTGAATACCCTACTTAGAGCTCCTTTCACCACAGACACGCAAACACATCTTTCTGTGAAAGTTCTACCTCAGGTCACTTGGAAATGTAAGGTTTTCAGGGAGAACATGAGGTCAATCATGGTTTTGCACTCTGCAACCAATAGAAATGTCCTTTTGTACATAGCCTTCTGAAATTCACATCAAAATACCCTTCTTTTCTGGTTTCTTGAATGTTCTCAACACATTAGGAGAAAGATCGTGTTTGAGCAAGAGTGATGTAGTGTGCGTTTTCCTGGATTTCAAGTGATTTGGGAAGCATACTCCTTGTTTTTCCACATTGTGTAAGAAACAACATTAGGCTTGCAAGAGATTGAAACAATGCATCCCAAAACATATTCCTGCAGTGAAAACACATGTTTCTACAAAGACTTTGAAGGAGCAAGCCAAAGCCTAGTGGCAGAGTGTTCTTTCAGAGAGAAACACATGCATTTCATCCTTCTGGAGTGAGTCTTCAGCCTGGAATTCATTTGCATTTTGTACTGTGCAGAATGTAGCTACCTGCTCGGGGGTTGTCTCATAGAAGCGCCTTTCCTGTAGGAGCTTGTTGCAACATTCATTGTTTGGCTAAGTTCTTTAGGGTTGGTTTTGGAAGGTCTTTCAACTTTGGCCAAATCCCGCTTCGTACGAAATTTTTTCACAGCGCTGTCTCCAAGTGTCCACAAAGAGCTGCTGCTTGAAACTGTCCACATGCACATCTCCCATACTGGTGTGCTCATTTCACTACCTGGATTTTGGTTTCCACTCCTTTCTTGGAAATGACAAGCCTTCTTTCTGCATGCTACACACACCTTGTAGCAGTTTCAGCTTGAAGCATGTTGGTGCTCTCAAAACGCTGTGTAACTTCTGTAGGGTGTGTTACTCTCCAGCACTGAATACACTACTTAGAGCTCCTTTCACCACAGACACGCAAACACATCTTTCTGTGAAAGTTCTACCTCAGGTCACTTGGAAATGTAAGGTTTTCATGGAGAACATGAGGTCAATCATGGTTTTGCACTCTGCAACCAATAGAAATGTCCTTTTGTACATAGCCTTCTGAAATTCACATCAAAATACCCTTCTTTTCTGGTTTCTTGAATGTTCTCAACACATTAGGAGAAAGATCGTGTTTGAGCAAGAGTGATGTAGTGTGCGTTTTCCTGGATTTCAAGTGATTTGGGAAACATACTCCTTGTTTTTCCACATTGTGTAAGAAACAACATTAGGCTTTCAAGAGATTGAAACAATGCATCCCAAAACATATTCCTGCAGTGAAAACACATGTTTCTACAAAGACTTTGAAGGAGCAAGCAAAAGCCTAGTGGCAGAGTGTTGTTTCAGAGAGAAACACATGCATTTCATCCTTCTGGAGTGAGTCTTCAGCCTGGAATTCATTTGCATTTTGTACTGTGCAGAATGTAGCTACCTGCTCGGGGGTTGTCTCATAGAAGCGCCTTTCCTGTAGGAGCTTGTTGCAACATTCATTGTTTGGCTAAGTTCTTTAGGGTTGGTTTTGGAAGGTCTTTCAACTTTGGCCAAATCCCGCTTCGTACGAAATTTTTTCACAGCGCTGTCTCCAAGTGTCCACAAAGAGCTGCTGCTTGAAACTGTCCACATGCACATCTCCCATACTGGTGTGCTCGTTTCACTACCTGGATTTTGGTTTCCACTTCTTTCTTGGAAATGACAAGCCTTCTTTCTGCATGCTACACACAACTTGTAGCAGTTTCAGCTTGAAGCATGTTGGTGCTCTCAAAACGCTGTGTAACTTCTGTAGGGTGTGTTACTCTCCAGCACTGAATACACTACTTAGAGCTCCTTTCACCACAGACACGCAAACACATCTTTCTGTGAAAGTTCTACCTCAGGTCACTTGGAAATGTAAGGTTTTCAGGGAGAACATGAGGTCAATCATGGTTTTGCACTCTGCAACCAATAGAAATGTCCTTTTGTACATAGCCTTCTGAAATTCACATCAAAATACCCTTCTTTTCTGGTTTCTTGAATGTTCTCAACACATTAGGAGAAAGATCGTGTTTGAGCAAGAGTGATGTAGTGTGCGTTTTCCTGGATTACAAGTGATTTGGGAAACATACTCCTTGCTTTTCCACATTGTGTAAGAAACAACATTAGGCTTTCAAGAGATTGAAACAATGCATCCCAAAACATATTCCTGCAGTGAAAACACATGTTTCTACAAAGACTTTGAAGGAGCAAGCAAAAGCCTAGTGGCAGAGTGTTCTTTCAGAGAGAAACACATGCATTTCATCCTTCTGGAGTGAGTCTTCAGCCTGGAATTCATTTGCATTTTGTACTGTGCAGAATGTAGCTACCTGCTCGGGGGTTGTCTCATAGAAGCGCCTTTCCTGTAGGAGCTTGTTGCAACATTCATTGTTTGGCTAAGTTCTTTAGGGTTGGTTTTGGAAGGTCTTTCAACTTTGGCCAAATCCCGCTTCGTACGAAATTTTTTCACAGCGCTGTCTCCAAGTGTCCACAAAGAGCTGCTGCTTGAAACTGTCCACATGCACATCTCCCATACTGGTGTGCTCGTTTCACTACCTGGATTTTGGTTTCCACTTCTTTCTTTGAAATGACAAGCCTTCTTTCTGCATGCTACACACACCTTGTAGCAGTTTCAGCTTGAAGCATGTTGGTGCTCTCAAATCGCTGTGTAACTTCTGTAGGGTGTGTTACTCTCCAGCACTGAATACACTACTTAGAGCTCCTTTCACCACAGACACGCAAACACATCTTTCTGTGAAAGTTCTACCTCAGGTCACTTGGAAATGTAAGGTTTTCAGGGAGAACATGAGGTCAATCATGGTTTTGCACTCTGCAACCAATAGAAATGTCCTTTTGTACATAGCCTTCTGAAATTCACATCAAAATACCCTTCTTTTCTGGTTTCTTGAATGTTCTCAACACATTAGGAGAAAGATCGTGTTTGAGCAAGAGTGATGTAGTGTGCGTTTTCCTGGATTTCAAGTGATTTGGGAAGCATACTCCTTGTTTTTCCACATTGTGTAAGAAACAACATTAGGCTTGCAAGAGATTGAAACAATGCATCCCAAAACATATTCCTGCAGTGAAAACACATGTTTCTACAAAGACTTTGAAGGAGCAAGCCAAAGCCTAGTGGCAGAGTGTTCTTTCAGAGAGAAACACATGCATTTCATCCTTCTGGAGTGAGTCTTCAGCCTGGAATTCATTTGCATTTTGTACTGTGCAGAATGTAGCTACCTGCTCGGGGGTTGTCTCATAGAAGCGCCTTTCCTGTAGGAGCTTGTTGCAACATTCATTGTTTGGCTAAGTTCTTTAGGGTTGGTTTTGGAAGGTCTTTCAACTTTGGCCAAATCCCGCTTCGTACGAAATTTTTTCACAGCGCTGTCTCCAAGTGTCCACAAAGAGCTGCTGCTTGAAACTGTCCACATGCACATCTCCCATACTGGTGTGCTCATTTCACTACCTGGATTTTGGTTTCCACTCCTTTCTTGGAAATGACAAGCCTTCTTTCTGCATGCTACACACACCTTGTAGCAGTTTCAGCTTGAAGCATGTTGGTGCTCTCAAAACGCTGTGTAACTTCTGTAGGGTGTGTTACTCTCCAGCACTGAATACACTACTTAGAGCTCCTTTCACCACAGACACGCAAACACATCTTTCTGTGAAAGTTCTACCTCAGGTCACTTGGAAATGTAAGGTTTTCATGGAGAACATGAGGTCAATCATGGTTTTGCACTCTGCAACCAATAGAAATGTCCTTTTGTACATAGCCTTCTGAAATTCACATCAAAATACCCTTCTTTTCTGGTTTCTTGAATGTTCTCAACACATTAGGAGAAAGATCGTGTTTGAGCAAGAGTGATGTAGTGTGCGTTTTCCTGGATTTCAAGTGATTTGGGAAACATACTCCTTGTTTTTCCACATTGTGTAAGAAACAACATTAGGCTTGCAAGAGATTGAAACAATGCATCCCAAAACATATTCCTGCAGTGAAAACACATGTTTCTACAAAGACTTTGAAGGAGCAAGCCAAAGCCTAGTGGCAGAGTGTTCTTTCAGAGAGAAACACATGCATTTCATCCTTCTGGAGTGAGTCTTCAGCCTGGAATTCATTTGCATTTTGTACTGTGCAGAATGTAGCTACCTGCTCGGGGGTTGTCTCATAGAAGCGCCTTTCCTGTAGGAGCTTGTTGCAACATTCATTGTTTGGCTAAGTTCTTTAGGGTTGGTTTTGGAAGGTCTTTCAACTTTGGCCAAATCCCGCTTCGTACGAAATTTTTTCACAGCGCTGTCTCCAAGTGTCCACAAAGAGCTGCTGCTTGAAACTGTCCACATGCACATCTCCCATACTGGTGTGCTCGTTTCACTACCTGGATTTTGGTTTCCACTCCTTTCTTGGAAATGACAAGCCTTCTTTCTGCATGCTACACACACCTTGTAGCAGTTTCAGCTTGAAGCATGTTGGTGCTCTCAAAACGCTGTGTAACTTCTGTAGGGTGTGTTACTCTCCAGCACTGAATACACTACTTAGAGCTCCTTTCACCACAGACACGCAAACACATCTTTCTGTGAAAGTTCTACCTCAGGTCACTTGGAAATGTAAGGTTTTCATGGAGAACATGAGGTCAATCATGGTTTTGCACTCTGCAACCAATAGAAATGTCCTTTTGTACATAGCCTTCTGAAATTCACATCAAAATACCCTTCTTTTCTGGTTTCTTGAATGTTCTCAACACATTAGGAGAAAGATCGTGTTTGAGCAAGAGTGATGTAGTGTGCGTTTTCCTGGATTTGAAGTGATTTGGGAAACATACTCCTTGTTTTTCCACATTGTGTAAGAAACAACATTAGGCTTTCAAGAGACTGAAACAATGCATCCCAAAACATATTCCTGCAGTGAAAACACATGTTTCTACAAAGACTTTGAAGGAGCAAGCAAAAGCCTAGTGGCAGAGTGTTCTTTCAGAGAGAAACACATGCATTTCATCCTTCTGGAGTGAGTCTTCAGCCTGGAATTCATTTGCATTTTGTACTGTGCAGAATGTAGCTACCTGCTCGGGGGTTGTCTCATAGAAGCGCCTTTCCTGTAGGAGCTTGTTGCAACATTCATTGTTTGGCTAAGTTCTTTAGGGTTGGTTTTGGAAGGTCTTTCAACTTTGGCCAAATCCCGCTTCGTACGAAATTTTTTCACAGCGCTGTCTCCAAGTGTCCACAAAGAGCTGCTGCTTGAAACTGTCCACATGCACATCTCCCATACTGGTGTGCTCGTTTCACTACCTGGATTTTGGTTTCCACTTTTTTCTTGGAAATGACAAGCCTTCTTTCTGCATGCTACACACACCTTGTAGCAGTTTCAGCTTGAAGCATGTTGGTGCTCTCAAAACGCTGTGTAACTTCTGTAGGGTGTGTTACTCTCCAGCACTGAATACACTACTTAGAGCTCCTTTCACCACAGACACGCAAACACATCTTTCTGTGAAAGTTCTACCTCAGGTCACTTGGAAATGTAAGGTTTTCAGGGAGAACATGAGGTCAATCATGGTTTTGCACTCTGCAACCAATAGAAATGTCCTTTTGTACATAGCCTTCTGAAATTCACATCAAAATACCCTTCTTTTCTGGTTTCTTGAATGTTCTCAACACATTAGGAGAAAGATCGTGTTTGAGCAAGAGTGATGTAGTGTGCGTTTTCCTGGATTTCAAGTGATTTGGGAAACATACTCCTTGTTTTTCCACATTGTGTAAGAAACAACATTAGGCTTGCAAGAGATTGAAACAATGCATCCCAAAACATATTCCTGCAGTGAAAACACATGTTTCTACAAAGACTTTGAAGGAGCAAGCCAAAGCCTAGTGGCAGAGTGTTCTTTCAGAGAGAAACACATGCATTTCATCCTTCTGGAGTGAGTCTTCAGCCTGGAATTCATTTGCATTTTGTACTGTGCAGAATGTAGCTACCTGCTCGGGGGTTGTCTCATAGAAGCGCCTTTCCTGTAGGAGCTTGTTGCAACATTCATTGTTTGGCTAAGTTCTTTAGGGTTGGTTTTGGAAGGTCTTTCAACTTTGGCCAAATCCCGCTTCGTACGAAATTTTTTCACAGCGCTGTCTCCAAGTGTCCACAAAGAGCTGCTGCTTGAAACTGTCCACATGCACATCTCCCATACTGGTGTGCTCATTTCACTACCTGGATTTTGGTTTCCACTCCTTTCTTGGAAATGACAAGCCTTCTTTCTGCATGCTACACACACCTTGTAGCAGTTTCAGCTTGAAGCATGTTGGTGCTCTCAAAACGCTGTGTAACTTCTGTAGGGTGTGTTACTCTCCAGCACTGAATACACTACTTAGAGCTCCTTTCACCACAGACACGCAAACACATCTTTCTGTGAAAGTTCTACCTCAGGTCACTTGGAAATGTAAGGTTTTCAGGGAGAACATGAGGTCAATCATGGTTTTGCACTCTGCAACCAATAGAAATGTCCTTTTGTACATAGCCTTCTGAAATTCACATCAAAATACCCTTCTTTTCTGGTTTCTTGAATGTTCTCAACACATTAGGAGAAAGATCGTGTTTGAGCAAGAGTGATGTAGTGTGCGTTTTCCTGGATTACAAGTGATTTGGGAAACATACTCCTTGCTTTTCCACATTGTGTAAGAAACAACATTAGGCTTTCAAGAGATTGAAACAATGCATCCCAAAACATATTCCTGCAGTGAAAACACATGTTTCTACAAAGACTTTGAAGGAGCAAGCAAAAGCCTAGTGGCAGAGTGTTCTTTCAGAGAGAAACACATGCATTTCATCCTTCTGGAGTGAGTCTTCAGCCTGGAATTCATTTGCATTTTGTACTGTGCAGAATGTAGCTACCTGCTCGGGGGTTGTCTAATAGAAGCGCCTTTCCTGTAGGAGCTTGTTGCAACATTCATTGTTTGGCTAAGTTCTTTAGGGTTGGTTTTGGAAGGTCTTTCAACTTTGGCCAAATCCCGCTTCGTACGAAATTTTTTCACAGCGCTGTCTCCAAGTGTCCACAAAGAGCTGCTGCTTGAAACTGTCCACATGCACATCTCCCATACTGGTGTGCTCGTTTCACTACCTGGATTTTGGTTTCCACTTCTTTCTTTGAAATGACAAGCCTTCTTTCTGCATGCTACACACACCTTGTAGCAGTTTCAGCTTGAAGCATGTTGGTGCTCTCAAATCGCTGTGTAACTTCTGTAGGGTGTGTTACTCTCCAGCACTGAATACACTACTTAGAGCTCCTTTCACCACAGACACGCAAACACATCTTTCTGTGAAAGTTCTACCTCAGGTCACTTGGAAATGTAAGGTTTTCAGGGAGAACATGAGGTCAATCATGGTTTTGCACTCTGCAACCAATAGAAATGTCCTTTTGTACATAGCCTTCTGAAATTCACATCAAAATACCCTTCTTTTCTGGTTTATTGAATGTTCTCAACACATTAGGAGAAAGATCGTGTTTGAGCAAGAGTGATGTAGTGTGCGTTTTCCTGGATTTCAAGTGATTTGGGAAGCATACTCCTTGTTTTTCCACATTGTGTAAGAAACAACATTAGGCTTGCAAGAGATTGAAACAATGCATCCCAAAACATATTCCTGCAGTGAAAACACATGTTTCTACAAAGACTTTGAAGGAGCAAGCCAAAGCCTAGTGGCAGAGTGTTCTTTCAGAGAGAAACACATGCATTTCATCCTTCTGAAGTGAGTCTTCAGCCTGGAATTCATTTGCATTTTGTACTGTGCAGAATGTAGCTACCTGCTCGGGGGTTGTCTCATAGAAGCGCCTTTCCTGTAGGAGCTTGTTGCAACATTCATTGTTTGGCTAAGTTCTTTAGGGTTGGTTTTGGAAGGTCTTTCAACTTTGGCCAAATCCCGCTTCGTACGAAATTTTTTCACAGCGCTGTCTCCAAGTGTCCACAAAGAGCTGCTGCTTGAAACTGTCCACATGCACATCTCCCATACTGGTGTGCTCATTTCACTACCTGGATTTTGGTTTCCACTCCTTTCTTGGAAATGACAAGCCTTCTTTCTGCATGCTACACACACCTTGTAGCAGTTTCAGCTTGAAGCATGTTGGTGCTCTCAAAACGCTGTGTAACTTCTGTAGGGTGTGTTACTCTCCAGCACTGAATACACTACTTAGAGCTCCTTTCACCACAGACACGCAAACACATCTTTCTGTGAAAGTTCTACCTCAGGTCACTTGGAAATGTAAGGTTTTCATGGAGAACATGAGGTCAATCATGGTTTTGCACTCTGCAACCAATAGAAATGTCCTTTTGTACATAGCCTTCTGAAATTCACATCAAAATACCCTTCTTTTCTGGTTTCTTGAATGTTCTCAACACATTAGGAGAAAGATCGTGTTTGAGCAAGAGTGATGTAGTGTGCGTTTTCCTGGATTTCAAGTGATTTGGGAAACATACTCCTTGTTTTTCCACATTGTGTAAGAAACAACATTAGGCTTGCAAGAGATTGAAACAATGCATCCCAAAACATATTCCTGCAGTGAAAACACATGTTTCTACAAAGACTTTGAAGGAGCAAGCCAAAGCCTAGTGGCAGAGTGTTCTTTCAGAGAGAAACACATGCATTTCATCCTTCTGGAGTGAGTCTTCAGCCTGGAATTCATTTGCATTTTGTACTGTGCAGAATGTAGCTACCTGCTCGGGGGTTGTCTCATAGAAGCGCCTTTCCTGTAGGAGCTTGTTGCAACATTCATTGTTTGGCTAAGTTCTTTAGGGTTGGTTTTGGAAGGTCTTTCAACTTTGGCCAAATCCCGCTTCGTACGAAATTTTTTCACAGCGCTGTCTCCAAGTGTCCACAAAGAGCTGCTGCTTGAAACTGTCCACATGCACATCTCCCATACTGGTGTGCTCGTTTCACTACCTGGATTTTGGTTTCCACTCCTTTCTTGGAAATGACAAGCCTTCTTTCTGCATGCTACACACACCTTGTAGCAGTTTCAGCTTGAAGCATGTTGGTGCTCTCAAAACGCTGTGTAACTTCTGTAGGGTGTGTTACTCTCCAGCACTGAATACACTACTTAGAGCTCCTTTCACCACAGACACGCAAACACATCTTTCTGTGAAAGTTCTACCTCAGGTCACTTGGAAATGTAAGGTTTTCATGGAGAACATGAGGTCAATCATGGTTTTGCACTCTGCAACCAATAGAAATGTCCTTTTGTACATAGCCTTCTGAAATTCACATCAAAATACCCTTCTTTTCTGGTTTCTTGAATGTTCTCAACACATTAGGAGAAAGATCGTGTTTGAGCAAGAGTGATGTAGTGTGCGTTTTCCTGGATTTCAAGTGATTTGGGAAACATACTCCTTGTTTTTCCACATTGTGTAAGAAACAACATTAGGCTTTCAAGAGATTGAAACAATGCATCCCAAAACATATTCCTGCAGTGAAAACACATGTTTCTACAAAGACTTTGAAGGAGCAAGCAAAAGCCTAGTGGCAGAGTGTTCTTTCAGAGAGAAACACATGCATTTCATCCTTCTGGAGTGAGTCTTCAGCCTGGAATTCATTTGCATTTTGTACTGTGCAGAATGTAGCTACCTGCTCGGGGGTTGTCTCATAGAAGCGCCTTTCCTGTAGGAGCTTGTTGCAACATTCATTGTTTGGCTAAGTTCTTTAGGGTTGGTTTTGGAAGGTCTTTCAACTTTGGCCAAATCCCGCTTCGTACGAAATTTTTTCACAGCGCTGTCTCCAAGTGTCCACAAAGAGCTGCTGCTTGAAACTGTCCACATGCACATCTCCCATACTGGTGTGCTCGTTTCACTACCTGGATTTTGGTTTCCACTTTTTTCTTGGAAATGACAAGCCTTCTTTCTGCATGCTACACACACCTTGTAGCAGTTTCAGCTTGAAGCATGTTGGTGCTCTCAAAACGCTGTGTAACTTCTGTAGGGTGTGTTACTCTCCAGCACTGAATACACTACTTAGAGCTCCTTTCACCACAGACACGCAAACACATCTTTCTGTGAAAGTTCTACCTCAGGTCACTTGGAAATGTAAGGTTTTCAGGGAGAACATGAGGTCAATCATGGTTTTGCACTCTGCAACCAATAGAAATGTCCTTTTGTACATAGCCTTCTGAAATTCACATCAAAATACCCTTCTTTTCTGGTTTCTTGAATGTTCTCAACACATTAGGAGAAAGATCGTGTTTGAGCAAGAGTGATGTAGTGTGCGTTTTCCTGGATTTCAAGTGATTTGGGAAACATACTCCTTGTTTTTCCACATTGTGTAAGAAACAACATTAGGCTTGCAAGAGATTGAAACAATGCATCCCAAAACATATTCCTGCAGTGAAAACACATGTTTCTACAAAGACTTTGAAGGAGCAAGCCAAAGCCTAGTGGCAGAGTGTTCTTTCAGAGAGAAACACATGCATTTCATCCTTCTGGAGTGAGTTTTCAGCCTGGAATTCATTTGCATTTTGTACTGTGCAGAATGTAGCTACCTGCTCGGTTGTTGTCTCCTAGAAGCACCTTTCCTGTAGGAGCTTGTTGCAACATTCATTGTTTGGCTAAGTTCTTTAGGGTTGGTTTTGGAAGGTCTTTCAACTTTGGCCAAATCCCGCTTCGTACGAAATTTTTTCACAGCGCTGTCTCCAAGTGTCCACAAAGAGCTGCTGCTTGAAACTGTCCACATGCACATCTCCCATACTGGTGTGCTCGTTTCACTACCTGGATTTTGGTTTCCACTTCTTTCTTTGAAATGACAAGCCTTCTTTCTGCATGCTACACACACCTTGTAGCAGTTTCAGCTTGAAGCATGTTGGTGCTCTCAAATCGCTGTGTAACTTCTGTAGGGTGTGTTACTCTCCAGCACTGAATACACTACTTAGAGCTCCTTTCACCACAGACACGCAAACACATCTTTCTGTGAAAGTTCTACCTCAGGTCACTTGGAAATGTAAGGTTTTCAGGGAGAACATGAGGTCAATCATGGTTTTGCACTCTGCAACCAATAGAAATGTCCTTTTGTACATAGCCTTCTGAAATTCACATCAAAATACCCTTCTTTTCTGGTTTCTTGAATGTTCTCAACACATTAGGAGAAAGATCGTGTTTGAGCAAGAGTGATGTAGTGTGCGTTTTCCTGGATTTCAAGTGATTTGGGAAGCATACTCCTTGTTTTTCCACATTGTGTAAGAAACAACATTAGGCTTGCAAGAGATTGAAACAATGCATCCCAAAACATATTCCTGCAGTGAAAACACATGTTTCTACAAAGACTTTGAAGGAGCAAGCCAAAGCCTAGTGGCAGAGTGTTCTTTCAGAGAGAAACACATGCATTTCATCCTTCTGGAGTGAGTCTTCAGCCTGGAATTCATTTGCATTTTGTACTGTGCAGAATGTAGCTACCTGCTCGGGGGTTGTCTCATAGAAGCGCCTTTCCTGTAGGAGCTTGTTGCAACATTCATTGTTTGGCTAAGTTCTTTAGGGTTGGTTTTGGAAGGTCTTTCAACTTTGGCCAAATCCCGCTTCGTACGAAATTTTTTCACAGCGCTGTCTCCAAGTGTCCACAAAGAGCTGCTGCTTGAAACTGTCCACATGCACATCTCCCATACTGGTGTGCTCATTTCACTACCTGGATTTTGGTTTCCACTCCATTCTTGGAAATGACAAGCCTTCTTTCTGCAGGCTACACACACCTTGTAGCAGTTTCAGCTTGAAGCATGTTGGTGCTCTCAAAACGCTGTGTAACTTCTGTAGGGTGTGTTACTCTCCAGCACTGAATACACTACTTAGAGCTCCTTTCACCACAGACACGCAAACACATCTTTCTGTGAAAGTTCTACCTCAGGTCACTTGGAAATGTAAGGTTTTCATGGAGAACATGAGGTCAATCATGGTTTTGCACTCTGCAACCAATAGAAATGTCCTTTTGTACATAGCCTTCTGAAATTCACATCAAAATACCCTTCTTTTCTGGTTTCTTGAATGTTCTCAACACATTAGGAGAAAGATCGTGTTTGAGCAAGAGTGATGTAGTGTGCGTTTTCCTGGATTTCAAGTGATTTGGGAAACATACTCCTTGTTTTTCCACATTGTGTAAGAAACAACATTAGGCTTGCAAGAGATTGAAACAATGCATCCCAAAACATATTCCTGCAGTGAAAACACATGTTTCTACAAAGACTTTGAAGGAGCAAGCCAAAGCCTAGTGGCAGAGTGTTCTTTCAGAGAGAAACACATGCATTTCATCCTTCTGGAGTGAGTCTTCAGCCTGGAATTCATTTGCATTTTGTACTGTGCAGAATGTAGCTACCTGCTCGGGGGTTGTCTCATAGAAGCGCCTTTCCTGTAGGAGCTTGTTGCAACATTCATTGTTTGGCTAAGTTCTTTAGGGTTGGTTTTGGAAGGTCTTTCAACTTTGGCCAAATCCCGCTTCGTACGAAATTTTTTCACAGCGCTGTCTCCAAGTGTCCACAAAGAGCTGCTGCTTGAAACTGTCCACATGCACATCTCCCATACTGGTGTGCTCGTTTCACTACCTGGATTTTGGTTTCCACTTCTTTCTTTGAAATGACAAGCCTTCTTTCTGCATGCTACACACACCGTGTAGCAGTTTCAGCTTGAAGCATGTTGGTGCTCTCAAATCGCTGTGTAACTTCTGTAGGGTGTGTTACTGTCCAGCACTGAATACACTACTTAGAGCTCCTTTCACCACAGACACGCAAACACATCTTTCTGTGAAAGTTCTACCTCAGGTCACTTGGAAATGTAAGGTTTTCAGGGAGAACATGAGGTCAATCATGGTTTTGCACTCTGCAACCAATAGAAATGTCCTTTTGTACATAGCCATCTGAAATTCACATCAAAATACCCTTCTTTTCTGGTTTCTTGAATGTTCTCAACACATTAGGAGAAAGATCGTGTTTGAGCAAGAGTGATGTAGTGTGCGTTTTCCTGGATTTCAAGTGATTTGGGAAACACACTCCTTGTTTTTCCACATTGTGTAAGAAACAACATTAGGCTTGCAAGAGATTGAAACAATGCATCCCAAAACATATTCCTGCAGTGAAAACACATGTTTCTACAAAGACTTTGAAGGAGCAAGCAAAAGCCTAGTGGCAGAGTGTTCTTTCAGAGAGAAACACATGCATTTCATCCTTCTGGAGTGAGTTTTCAGCCTGGAATTCATTTGCATTTTGTACTGTGCAGAATGTAGCTACCTGCTCGGGGGTTGTCTTATAGAAGCACCTTTCCTGTAGGAGCTTGTTGTAACATTCATTGTTTGGCTAAGTTCTTTAGGGTTGGTTTTGGAAGGTCTTTCAACTTTGGCCAAATCCCGCTTCGTACGAAATTTTTTCACAGCGCTGTCTCCAAGTGTCCACAAAGAGCTGCTGCTTGAAACTGTCCACATGCACATCTCCCATACTGGTGTGCTCGTTTCACTACCTGGATTTTGGTTTCCACTTCTTTCTTGGAAATGACAAGCCTTCTTTCTGCATGCTACACACACCTTGTAGCAGTTTCATCTTGAAGCATGTTGGTGCTCTCAAATCGCTGTGTAACTTCTGTAGGGTGTGTTACTCTCCAGCACTGAATACACTACTTAGAGCTCCTTTCACCACAGACACGCAAACACATCTTTCTGTGAAAGTTCTACCTCAGGTCACTTGGAAATGTAAGGTTTTCAGGGAGAACATGAGGTCAATCATGGGTTTGCACTCTGCAACCAATAGAAATGTCCTTTTGTACATAGCCTTCTGAAATTCACATCAAAATACCCTTCTTTTCTGGTTTCTTGAATGTTCTCAACACATTAGGAGAAAGATCGTGTTTGAGCAAGAGTGATGTAGTGTGCGTTTTCCTGGATTTCAAGTGATTTGGGAAACATACTCCTTGTTTTTCCACATTGTGTAAGAAACAACATTAGGCTTGCAAGAGATTGAAACAATGCATCCCAAAACATATTCCTGCAGTGAAAACACATGTTTCTACAAAGACTTTGAAGGAGCAAGCAAAAGCCTAGTGGCAGAGTGTTCTTTCAGGGAGAAACACATGCATTTCATCATTCTGGAGTGAGTTTTCAGCCTGGAATTCATTTGCATTTTGTACTGTGCAGAATGTAGCTACCTGCTCGGGGGTTGTCTCCTAGAAGCACCTTTCCTGTAGGAGCTTGTTGCAACATTCATTGTTTGGCTAAGTTCTTTAGGGTTGGTTTTGGAAGGTCTTTCAACTTTGGCCAAATCCCGCTTCGTACGAAATTTTTTCACAGCGCTGTCTCCAAGTGTCCACAAAGAGCTGCTGCTTGAAACTGTCCACATGCACATCTCCCATACTGGTGTGCTCGTTTCACTACCTGGATTTTGGTTTCCACTTCTTTCTTTGAAATGACAAGCCTTCTTTCTGCATGCTACACACACCTTGTAGCAGTTTCAGCTTGAAGCATGTTGGTGCTCTCAAATCGCTGTGTAACTTCTGTAGGGTGTGTTACTCTCCAGCACTGAATACCCTACTTAGAGCTCCTTTCACCACAGACACGCAAACACATCTTTCTACCTCAGGTCACTTGGAAATGTAAGGTTTTCAGGGAGAACATGAGGTCAATCATGGTTTTGCACTCTGCAACCAATAGAAATGTCCTTTTGTACATAGCCTTCTGAAATTCACATCAAAATACCCTTCTTTTCTGGTTTCTTGAATGTTCTCAACACATTAGGAGAAAGATCGTGTTTGAGCAAGAGTGATGTAGTGTGCGTTTTCCTGGATTTCAAGTGATTTGGGAAACATACTCCTTGTTTTTCCACATTGTGTAAGAAACAACATTAGGCTTGCAAGAGATTGAAACAATGCATCCCAAAACATATTCCTGCAGTGAAAACACATGTTTCTACAAAGACTTTGAAGGAGCAAGCCAAAGCCTAGTGGCAGAGTGTTCTTTCAGAGAGAAACACATGCATTTCATCCTTCTGGAGTGAGTCTTCAGCCTGGAATTCATTTGCATTTTGTACTGTGCAGAATGTAGCTACCTGCTCGGGGGTTGTCTCATAGAAGCGCCTTTCCTGTAGGAGCTTGTTGCAACATTCATTGTTTGGCTAAGTTCTTTAGGGTTGGTTTTGGAAGGTCTTTCAACTTTGGCCAAATCCCGCTTCGTACGAAATTTTTTCACAGCGCTGTCTCCAACTGTCCACAAAGAGCTGCTGCTTGAAACTGTCCACATGCACATCTCCCATACTGGTGTGCTCGTTTCACTACCTGGATTTTGGTTTCCACTTCTTTCTTTGAAATGACAAGCCTTCTTTCTGCATGCTACGCACACCTTGAAGCAGTTTCAGCTTGAAGCATGTTGGTGCTCTCAAAACGCTGTGTAACTTCTGTAAGGTGTGTTACTCTCCAGCACTGAATACACTACTTAGAGCTCCTTTCACCACAGACACGCAAACACATCTTTCTGTGAAAGTTCTACCTCAGGTCACTTGGAAATGTAAGGTTTTCATGGAGAACATGAGGTCAATCATGGTTTTGCACTCTGCAACCAATAGAAATGTCCTTTTGTACATAGCCTTCTGAAATTCACATCAAAATACCCTTCTTTTCTGGTTTCTTGAATGTTCTCAACACATTAGGAGAAAGATCGTGTTTGAGCAAGAGTGATGTAGTGTGCGTTTTCCTGGATTTCAAGTGATTTGGGAAACATACTCCTTGTTTTTCCACATTGTGTAAGAAACAACATTAGGCTTGCAAGAGATTGAAACAATGCATCCCAAAACATATTCCTGCAGTGAAAACACATGTTTCTACAAAGACTTTGAAGGAGCAAGCAAAAGCCTAGTGGCAGAGTGTTCTTTCAGAGAGAAACACATGCATTTCATCCTTCTGGAGTGAGTCTTCAGCCTGGAATTCATTTGCATTTTGTACTGTGCAGAATGTAGCTACCTGCTCGGGGGTTGTCTCATAGAAGCGCCTTTCGTGTAGGAGCTTGTTGCAACATTCATTGTTTGGCTAAGTTCTTTAGGGTTGGTTTTGGAAGGTCTTTCAACTTTGGCCAAATCCCGCTTCGTACGAAATTTTTTCACAGCGCTGTCTCCAAGTGTCCACAAAGAGCTGCTGCTTGAAACTGTCCACATGCACATCTCCCATACTGGTGTGCTCGTTTCACTACCTGGATTTTGGTTTCCACTTCTTTCTTGGAAATGACAAGCCTTCATTCTGCATGCTACACACACCTTGTAGCAGTTTCAGCTTGAAGCATGTTGGTGCTCTCAAAACGCTGTGTAACTTCTGTAGGGTGTGTTACTCTCCAGCACTGAATACACTACTTAGAGCTCCTTTCACCACAGACACGCAAACACATCTTTCTGTGAAAGTTCTACCTCAGGTCACTTGGAAATGTAAGGTTTTCATGGAGAACATGAGGTCAATCATGGTTTTGCACTCTGCAACCAATAGAAATGTCCTTTTGTACATAGCCTTCTGAAATTCACATCAAAATACCCTTCTTTTCTGGTTTCTTGAATGTTCTCAACACATTAGGAGAAAGATCGTGTTTGAGCAAGAGTGATGTAGTGTGCGTTTTCCTGGATTTCAAGTGATTTGGGAAACATACTCCTTGTTTTTCCACATTGTGTAAGAGACAACATTAGGCTTGCAAGAGACTGAAACAATGCATCCCAAAACATATTCCTGCAGTGAAAACACATGTTTCTACAAAGACTTTGAAGGAGCAAGCCAAAGCCTAGTGGCAGAGTGTTCTTTCAGAGAGAAACACATGCATTTCATCCTTCTGGAGTGAGTTTTCAGCCTGGAATTCATTTGCATTTTGTACTGTGCAGAATGTAGCTACCTGCTCGGGGGTTGTCTCATAGAAGCGCCTTTCCTGTAGGAGCTTGTTGCAACATTCATTGTTTGGCTAAGTTCTTTAGGGTTGGTTTTGGAAAGTCTTTCAACTTTGGCCAAATCCCGCTTCGTACGAAATTTTTTCACAGCGCTGTCTCCAAGTGTCCACAAAGAGCTGCTGCTTGAAACTGTCCACATGCACATCTCCCATACTGGTGTGCTCGTTTCACTACCTGGATTTTGGTTTCCACTTCTTTCTTGGAAATGACAAGCCTTCTTTCTGCATGCTACACACACCTTGTAGCAGTTTCAGCTTGAAGCATGTTGGTGCTCTCAAAACGCTGTGTAACTTCTGTAGGGTGTGTTACTCTCCAGCACTGAATACACTACTTAGAGCTCTTTAAACCACAGACACACAAACACATCTTTTTGTGAAAGGCCTGCTTCTGGTCCCTTGGAAATGTAAGGTTTTCAGGGAGAACATGAGGTCAATCATGGTTTTGCACTCTGCAACCAATAGAAATGTCCTTTTGTACATAGCCATCTGAAATTCACATCAAAATACACTTCTTTTCTGGTTTCTTGAATGTTCTCAACACATTAGGAGAAAGATCGTGTTTGAGCAAGAGTGATGTAGTGTGCGTTTTCCTGGATTTCAAGTGATTTGGGAAACATACTCCTTGTTTTTCCACATTGTGTAAGAAACAACATTAGGCTTGCAAGAGATTGAAACAATGCATCCCAAAACATATTCCTGCAGTGAAAACACATGTTTCTACTAAGACTTTGAAGGAGCAAGCAAAAGCCTAGTGGCAGAGTGTTCTTTCAGAGAGAAACACATGCATTTCATCCTTCTGGAGTGAGTTTTCAGCCTGGAATTCATTTGCATTTTGTACTGTGCAGAATGTAGCTACCTGCTCGGGGGTTGTCTTATAGAAGCACCTTTCCTGTAGGAGATTGTTGTAACATTCATTGTTTGGCTAAGTTCTTTAGGGTTGGTTTTGGAAGGTCTTTCAACTTTGGCCAAATCCCGCTTCGTACGAAATTTTTTCACAGCGCTGTCTCCAAGTGTCCACAAAGAGCTGCTGCTTGAAACTGTCCACATGCACATCTCCCATACTGGTGTGCTCGTTTCACTACCTGGATTTTGGTTTCCACTTCTTTCTTTGAAATGACAAGCCTTCTTTCTGCATGCTACACACACCTTGTAGCAGTTTCAGCTTGAAGCATGTTGGTGCTCTCAAAACGCTGTGTAACTTCTGTAAGGTGTGTTACTCTCCAGCACTGAATACACTACTTAGAGCTCCTTTCACCACAGACACGCAAACACATCTTTCTGTGAAAGTTCTACCTCAGGTCACTTGGAAATGTAAGGTTTTCATGGAGAACATGAGGTCAATCATGGTTTTGCACTCTGCAACCAATAGAAATGTCCTTTTGTACATAGCCTTCTGAAATTCACATCAAAATACCCTTCTTTTCTGGTTTCTTGAATGTTCTCAACACATTAGGAGAAAGATCGTGTTTGAGCAAGAGTGATGTAGTGTGCGTTTTCCTGGATTTCAAGTGATTTGGGAAACATACTCCTTGTTTTTCCACATTGTGTAAGAAACAACATTAGGCTTTCAAGAGATTGAAACAATGCATCCCAAAACATATTCCTGCAGTGAAAACACATGTTTCTACAAAGACTTTGAAGGAGCAAGCAAAAGCCTAGTGGCAGAGTGTTCTTTCAGAGAGAAACACATGCATTTCATCCTTCTGGAGTGAGTCTTCAGCCTGGAATTCATTTGCATTTTGTACTGTGCAGAATGTAGCTACCTGCTCGGGGGTTGTCTCATAGAAGCGCCTTTCCTGTAGGAGCTTGTTGCAACATTCATTGTTTGGCTAAGTTCTTTAGGGTTGGTTTTGGAAGGTCTTTCAACTTTGGCCAAATCCCGCTTCGTACGAAATTTTTTCACAGCGCTGTCTCCAAGTGTCCACAAAGAGCTGCTGCTTGAAACTGTCCACATGCACATCTCCCATACTGGTGTGCTCGTTTCACTACCTGGATTTTGGTTTCCACTTCTTTCTTGGAAATGACAAGCCTTCTTTCTGCATGCTACACACACCTTGTAGCAGTTTCAGCTTGAAGCATGTTGGTGCTCTCAAAACGCTGTGTAACTTCTGTAGGGTGTGTTACTCTCCAGCACTGAATACACTACTTAGAGCTCCTTTCACCACAGACACGCAAACACATCTTTCTGTGAAAGTTCTACCTCAGGTCACTTGGAAATGTAAGGTTTTCATGGAGAACATGAGGTCAATCATGGTTTTGCACTCTGCAACCAATAGAAATGTCCTTTTGTACATAGCCTTCTGAAATTCACATCAAAATACTCTTCTTTTCTGGTTTCTTGAATGTTCTCAACACATTAGGAGAAAGATCGTGTTTGAGCAAGAGTGATGTAGTGTGCGTTTTCCTGGATTTCAAGTGATTTGGGAAACATACTCCTTGTTTTTCCACATTGTGTAAGAAACAACATTAGGCTTGCAAGAGATTGAAACAATGCATCCCAAAACATATTCCTGCAGTGAAAACACATGTTTCTACAAAGACTTTGAAGGAGCAAGCCAAAGCCTAGTGGCAGAGTGTTCTTTCAGAGAGAAACACATGCATTTCATCCTTCTGGAGTGAGTTTTCAGCCTGGAATTCATTTGCATTTTGTACTGTGCAGAATGTAGCTACCTGCTCGGGGGTTGTCTCATAGAAGCACCTTTCCTGTAGGAGCTTGTTGCAACATTCATTGTTTGGCTAAGTTCTTTAGGGTTGGTTTTGGAAGGTCTTTCAACTTTGGCCAAATCCCGCTTCGTACGAAATTTTTTCACAGCGCTGTCTCCAAGTGTCCACAAAGAGCTGCTGCTTGAAACTGTCCACATGCACATCTCCCATACTGGTGTGCTCGTTTCACTACCTGGATTTTGGTTTCCACTTCTTTCTTGGAAATGACAAGCCTTCTTTCTGCATGCTACACACACCTTGTAGCAGTTTCAGCTTGAAGCATGTTGGTGCTCTCAAAACGCTGTGTAACTTCTGTAGGGTGTGTTACTCTCCAGCACTGAATACACTACTTAGAGCTCCTTTCACCACAGACACGCAAACACATCTTTCTGTGAAAGTTCTACCTCAGGTCACTTGGAAATGTAAGGTTTTCATGGAGAACATGAGGTCAATCATGGTTTTGCACTCTGCAACCAATAGAAATGTCCTTTTGTACATAGCCTTCTGAAATTCACATCAAAATACCCTTCTTTTCTGGTTTCTTGAATGTTCTCAACACATTAGGAGAAAGATCGTGTTTGAGCAAGAGTGATGTAGTGTGCGTTTTCCTGGATTGCAAGTGATTTGGGAAACATACTCCTTGTTTTTCCACATTGTGTAAGAAACAACATTAGGCTTTCAAGAGATTGAAACAATGCATCCCAAAACATATTCCTGCAGTGAAAACACATGTTTCTACAAAGACTTTGAAGGAGCAAGCAAAAGCCTAGTGGCAGAGTGTTGTTTCAGAGAGAAACACATGCATTTCATCCTTCTGGAGTGAGTCTTCAGCCTGGAATTCATTTGCATTTTGTACTGTGCAGAATGTAGCTACCTGCTCGGGGGTTGTCTCATAGAAGCGCCTTTCCTGTAGGAGCTTGTTGCAACATTCATTGTTTGGCTAAGTTCTTTAGGGTTGGTTTTGGAAGGTCTTTCAACTTTGGCCAAATCCCGCTTCGTACGAAATTTTTTCACAGCGCTGTCTCCAAGTGTCCACAAAGAGCTGCTGCTTGAAACTGTCCACATGCACATCTCCCATACTGGTGTGCTCGTTTCACTACCTGGATTTTGGTTTCCACTTCTTTCTTGGAAATGACAAGCCTTCTTTCTGCATGCTACACACAACTTGTAGCAGTTTCAGCTTGAAGCATGTTGGTGCTCTCAAAACGCTGTGTAACTTCTGTAGGGTGTGTTACTCTACAGCACTGAATACACTACTTAGAGCTCCTTTCACCACAGACACGCAAACACATCTTTCTGTGAAAGTTCTACCTCAGGTCACTTGGAAATGTAAGGTTTTCAGGGAGAACATGAGGTCAATCATGGTTTTGCACTCTGCAACCAATAGAAATGTCCTTTTGTACATAGCCTTCTGAAATTCACATCAAAATACCCTTCTTTTCTGGTTTCTTGAATGTTCTCAACACATTAGGAGAAAGATCGTGTTTGAGCAAGAGTGATGTAGTGTGCGTTTTCCTGGATTACAAGTGATTTGGGAAACATACTCCTTGCTTTTCCACATTGTGTAAGAAACAACATTAGGCTTTCAAGAGATTGAAACAATGCATCCCAAAACATATTCCTGCAGTGAAAACACATGTTTCTACAAAGACTTTGAAGGAGCAAGCAAAAGCCTAGTGGCAGAGTGTTCTTTCAGAGAGAAACACATGCATTTCATCCTTCTGGAGTGAGTCTTCAGCCTGGAATTCATTTGCATTTTGTACTGTGCAGAATGTAGCTACCTGCTCGGGGGTTGTCTCATAGAAGCGCCTTTCCTGTAGGAGCTTGTTGCAACATTCATTGTTTGGCTAAGTTCTTTAGGGTTGGTTTTGGAAGGTCTTTCAACTTTGGCCAAATCCCGCTTCGTACGAAATTTTTTCACAGCGCTGTCTCCAAGTGTCCACAAAGAGCTGCTGCTTGAAACTGTCCACATGCACATCTCCCATACTGGTGTGCTCGTTTCACTACCTGGATTTTGGTTTCCACTTCTTTCTTTGAAATGACAAGCCTTCTTTCTGCATGCTACACACACCTTGTAGCAGTTTCAGCTTGAAGCATGTTGGTGCTCTCAAATCGCTGTGTAACTTCTGTAGGGTGTGTTACTCTCCAGCACTGAATACACTACTTAGAGCTCCTTTCACCACAGACACGCAAACACATCTTTCTGTGAAAGTTCTACCTCAGGTCACTTGGAAATGTAAGGTTTTCAGGGAGAACATGAGGTCAATCATGGTTTTGCACTCTGCAACCAATAGAAATGTCCTTTTGTACATAGCCTTCTGAAATTCACATCAAAATACCCTTCTTTTCTGGTTTCTTGAATGTTCTCAACACATTAGGAGAAAGATCGTGTTTGAGCAAGAGTGATGTAGTGTGCGTTTTCCTGGATTTCAAGTGATTTGGGAAGCATACTCCTTGTTTTTCCACATTGTGTAAGAAACAACATTAGGCTTGCAAGAGATTGAAACAATGCATCCCAAAACATATTCCTGCAGTGAAAACACATGTTTCTACAAAGACTTTGAAGGAGCAAGCCAAAGCCTAGTGGCAGAGTGTTCTTTCAGAGAGAAACACATGCATTTCATCCTTCTGGAGTGAGTCTTCAGCCTGGAATTCATTTGCATTTTGTACTGTGCAGAATGTAGCTACCTGCTCGGGGGTTGTCTCATAGAAGCGCCTTTCCTGTAGGAGCTTGTTGCAACATTCATTGTTTGGCTAAGTTCTTTAGGGTTGGTTTTGGAAGGTCTTTCAACTTTGGCCAAATCCCGCTTCGTACGAAATTTTTTCACAGCGCTGTCTCCAAGTGTCCACAAAGAGCTGCTGCTTGAAACTGTCCACATGCACATCTCCCATACTGGTGTGCTCATTTCACTACCTGGATTTTGGTTTCCACTCCTTTCTTGGAAATGACAAGCCTTCTTTCTGCATGCTACACACACCTTGTAGCAGTTTCAGCTTGAAGCATGTTGGTGCTCTCAAAACGCTGTGTAACTTCTGTAGGGTGTGTTACTCTCCAGCACCGAATACACTACTTAGAGCTCCTTTCACCACAGACACGCAAACACATCTTTCTGTGAAAGTTCTACCTCAGGTCACTTGGAAATGTAAGGTTTTCATGGAGAACATGAGGTCAATCATGGTTTTGCACTCTGCAACCAATAGAAATGTCCTTTTGTACATAGCCTTCTGAAATTCACATCAAAATACCCTTCTTTTCTGGTTTCTTGAATGTTCTCAACACATTAGGAGAAAGATCGTGTTTGAGCAAGAGTGATGTAGTGTGCGTTTTCCTGGATTGCAAGTGATTTGGGAAACATACTCCTTGTTTTTCCACATTGTGTAAGAAACAACATTAGGCTTTCAAGAGATTGAAACAATGCATCCCAAAACATATTCCTGCAGTGAAAACACATGTTTCTACAAAGACTTTGAAGGAGCAAGCAAAAGCCTAGTGGCAGAGTGTTGTTTCAGAGAGAAACACATGCATTTCATCCTTCTGGAGTGAGTCTTCAGCCTGGAATTCATTTGCATTTTGTACTGTGCAGAATGTAGCTACCTGCTCGGGGGTTGTCTCATAGAAGCGCCTTTCCTGTAGGAGCTTGTTGCAACATTCATTGTTTGGCTAAGTTCTTTAGGGTTGGTTTTGGAAGGTCTTTCAACTTTGGCCAAATCCCGCTTCGTACGAAATTTTTTCACAGCGCTGTCTCCAAGTGTCCACAAAGAGCTGCTGCTTGAAACTGTCCACATGCACATCTCCCATACTGGTGTGCTCGTTTCACTACCTGGATTTTGGTTTCCACTTCTTTCTTGGAAATGACAAGCCTTCTTTCTGCATGCTACACACAACTTGTAGCAGTTTCAGCTTGAAGCATGTTGGTGCTCTCAAAACGCTGTGTAACTTCTGTAGGGTGTGTTACTCTCCAGCACTGAATACACTACTTAGAGCTCCTTTCACCACAGACACGCAAACACATCTTTCTGTGAAAGTTCTACCTCAGGTCACTTGGAAATGTAAGGTTTTCAGGGAGAACATGAGGTCAATCATGGTTTTGCACTCTGCAACCAATAGAAATGTCCTTTTGTACATAGCCTTCTGAAATTCACATCAAAATACCCTTCTTTTCTGGTTTCTTGAATGTTCTCAACACATTAGGAGAAAGATCGTGTTTGAGCAAGAGTGATGTAGTGTGCGTTTTCCTGGATTGCAAGTGATTTGGGAAACATACTCCTTGTTTTTCCACATTGTGTAAGAAACAACATTAGGCTTTCAAGAGATTGAAACAATGCATCCCAAAACATATTCCTGCAGTGAAAACACATGTTTCTACAAAGACTTTGAAGGAGCAAGCAAAAGCCTAGTGGCAGAGTGTTGTTTCAGAGAGAAACACATGCATTTCATCCTTCTGGAGTGAGTCTTCAGCCTGGAATTCATTTGCATTTTGTACTGTGCAGAATGTAGCTACCTGCTCGGGGGTTGTCTCATAGAAGCGCCTTTCCTGTAGGAGCTTGTTGCAACATTCATTGTTTGGCTAAGTTCTTTAGGGTTGGTTTTGGAAGGTCTTTCAACTTTGGCCAAATCCCGCTTCGTACCAAATTTTTTCACAGCGCTGTCTCCAAGTGTCCACAAAGAGCTGCTGCTTGAAACTGTCCACATGCACATCTCCCATACTGGTGTGCTCGTTTCACTACCTGGATTTTGGTTTCCACTTCTTTCTTGGAAATGACAAGCCTTCTTTCTGCATGCTACACACAACTTGTAGCAGTTTCAGCTTGAAGCATGTTGGTGCTCTCAAAACGCTGTGTAACTTCTGTAGGGTGTGTTACTCTACAGCACTGAATACACTACTTAGAGCTCCTTTCACCACAGACACGCAAACACATCTTTCTGTGAAAGTTCTACCTCAGGTCACTTGGAAATGTAAGGTTTTCAGGGAGAACATGAGGTCAATCATGGTTTTGCACTCTGCAACCAATAGAAATGTCCTTTTGTACATAGCCTTCTGAAATTCACATCAAAATACCCTTCTTTTCTGGTTTCTTGAATGTTCTCAACACATTAGGAGAAAGATCGTGTTTGAGCAAGAGTGATGTAGTGTGCGTTTTCCTGGATTACAAGTGATTTGGGAAACATACTCCTTGCTTTTCCACATTGTGTAAGAAACAACATTAGGCTTTCAAGAGATTGAAACAATGCATCCCAAAACATATTCCTGCAGTGAAAACACATGTTTCTACAAAGACTTTGAAGGAGCAAGCAAAAGCCTAGTGGCAGAGTGTTCTTTCAGAGAGAAACACATGCATTTCATCCTTCTGGAGTGAGTCTTCAGCCTGGAATTCATTTGCATTTTGTACTGTGCAGAATGTAGCTACCTGCTCGGGGGTTGTCTCATAGAAGCGCCTTTCCTGTAGGAGCTTGTTGCAACATTCATTGTTTGGCTAAGTTCTTTAGGGTTGGTTTTGGAAGGTCTTTCAACTTTGGCCAAATCCCGCTTCGTACGAAATTTTTTCACAGCGCTGTCTCCAAGTGTCCACAAAGAGCTGCTGCTTGAAACTGTCCACATGCACATCTCCCATACTGGTGTGCTCGTTTCACTACCTGGATTTTGGTTTCCACTTCTTTCTTTGAAATGACAAGCCTTCTTTCTGCATGCTACACACACCTTGTAGCAGTTTCAGCTTGAAGCATGTTGGTGCTCTCAAATCGCTGTGTAACTTCTGTAGGGTGTGTTACTCTCCAGCACTGAATACACTACTTAGAGCTCCTTTCACCACAGACACGCAAACACATCTTTCTGTGAAAGTTCTACCTCAGGTCACTTGGAAATGTAAGGTTTTCAGGGAGAACATGAGGTCAATCATGGTTTTGCACTCTGCAACCAATAGAAATGTCCTTTTGTACATAGCCTTCTGAAATTCACATCAAAATACCCTTCTTTTCTGGTTTCTTGAATGTTCTCAACACATTAGGAGAAAGATCGTGTTTGAGCAAGAGTGATGTAGTGTGCGTTTTCCTGGATTTCAAGTGATTTGGGAAGCATACTCCTTGTTTTTCCACATTGTGTAAGAAACAACATTAGGCTTGCAAGAGATTGAAACAATGCATCCCAAAACATATTCCTGCAGTGAAAACACATGTTTCTACAAAGACTTTGAAGGAGCAAGCCAAAGCCTAGTGGCAGAGTGTTCTTTCAGAGAGAAACACATGCATTTCATCCTTCTGGAGTGAGTCTTCAGCCTGGAATTCATTTGCATTTTGTACTGTGCAGAATGTAGCTACCTGCTCGGGGGTTGTCTCATAGAAGCGCCTTTCCTGTAGGAGCTTGTTGCAACATTCATTGTTTGGCTAAGTTCTTTAGGGTTGGTTTTGGAAGGTCTTTCAACTTTGGCCAAATCCCGCTTCGTACGAAATTTTTTCACAGCGCTGTCTCCAAGTGTCCACAAAGAGCTGCTGCTTGAAACTGTCCACATGCACATCTCCCATACTGGTGTGCTCATTTCACTACCTGGATTTTGGTTTCCACTCCTTTCTTGGAAATGACAAGCCTTCTTTCTGCATGCTACACACACCTTGTAGCAGTTTCAGCTTGAAGCATGTTGGTGCTCTCAAAACGCTGTGTAACTTCTGTAGGGTGTGTTACTCTCCAGCACTGAATACACTACTTAGAGCTCCTTTCACCACAGACACGCAAACACATCTTTCTGTGAAAGTTCTACCTCAGGTCACTTGGAAATGTAAGGTTTTCATGGAGAACATGAGGTCAATCATGGTTTTGCACTCTGCAACCAATAGAAATGTCCTTTTGTACATAGCCTTCTGAAATTCACATCAAAATACCCTTCTTTTCTGGTTTCTTGAATGTTCTCAACACATTAGGAGAAAGATCGTGTTTGAGCAAGAGTGATGTAGTGTGCGTTTTCCTGGATTGCAAGTGATTTGGGAAACATACTCCTTGTTTTTCCACATTGTGTAAGAAACAACATTAGGCTTTCAAGAGATTGAAACAATGCATCCCAAAACATATTCCTGCAGTGAAAACACATGTTTCTACAAAGACTTTGAAGGAGCAAGCAAAAGCCTAGTGGCAGAGTGTTGTTTCAGAGAGAAACACATGCATTTCATCCTTCTGGAGTGAGTCTTCAGCCTGGAATTCATTTGCATTTTGTACTGTGCAGAATGTAGCTACCTGCTCGGGGGTTGTCTCATAGAAGCGCCTTTCCTGTAGGAGCTTGTTGCAACATTCATTGTTTGGCTAAGTTCTTTAGGGTTGGTTTTGGAAGGTCTTTCAACTTTGGCCAAATCCCGCTTCGTACGAAATTTTTTCACAGCGCTGTCTCCAAGTGTCCACAAAGAGCTGCTGCTTGAAACTGTCCACATGCACATCTCCCATACTGGTGTGCTCGTTTCACTACCTGGATTTTGGTTTCCACTTCTTTCTTGGAAATGACAAGCCTTCTTTCTGCATGCTACACACAACTTGTAGCAGTTTCAGCTTGAAGCATGTTGGTGCTCTCAAAACGCTGTGTAACTTCTGTAGGGTGTGTTACTCTCCAGCACTGAATACACTACTTAGAGCTCCTTTCACCACAGACACGCAAACACATCTTTCTGTGAAAGTTCTACCTCAGGTCACTTGGAAATGTAAGGTTTTCAGGGAGAACATGAGGTCAATCATGGTTTTGCACTCTGCAACCAATAGAAATGTCCTTTTGTACATAGCCTTCTGAAATTCACATCAAAATACCCTTCTTTTCTGGTTTCTTGAATGTTCTCAACACATTAGGAGAAAGATCGTGTTTGAGCAAGAGTGATGTAGTGTGCGTTTTCCTGGATTTCAAGTGATTTGGGAAGCATACTCCTTGTTTTTCCACATTGTGTAAGAAACAACATTAGGCTTGCAAGAGATTGAAACAATGCATCCCAAAACATATTCCTGCAGTGAAAACACATGTTTCTACAAAGACTTTGAAGGAGCAAGCCAAAGCCTAGTGGCAGAGTGTTCTTTCAGAGAGAAACACATGCATTTCATCCTTCTGGAGTGAGTCTTCAGCCTGGAATTCATTTGCATTTTGTACTGTGCAGAATGTAGCTACCTGCTCGGGGGTTGTCTCATAGAAGCGCCTTTCCTGTAGGAGCTTGTTGCAACATTCATTGTTTGGCTAAGTTCTTTAGGGTTGGTTTTGGAAGGTCTTTCAACTTTGGCCAAATCCCGCTTCGTACGAAATTTTTTCACAGCGCTGTCTCCAAGTGTCCACAAAGAGCTGCTGCTTGAAACTGTCCACATGCACATCTCCCATACTGGTGTGCTCGTTTCACTACCTGGATTTTGGTTTCCACTCCTTTCTTGGAAATGACAAGCCTTCTTTCTGCATGCTACACACACCTTGTAGCAGTTTCAGCTTGAAGCATGTTGGTGCTCTCAAAACGCTGTGTAACTTCTGTAGGGTGTGTTACTCTCCAGCACTGAATACACTACTTAGAGCTCCTTTCACCACAGACACGCAAACACATCTTTCTGTGAAAGTTCTACCTCAGGTCACTTGGAAATGTAAGGTTTTCATGGAGAACATGAGGTCAATCATGGTTTTGCACTCTGCAACCAATAGAAATGTCCTTTTGTACATAGCCTTCTGAAATTCACATCAAAATACCCTTCTTTTCTGGTTTCTTGAATGTTCTCAACACATTAGGAGAAAGATCGTGTTTGAGCAAGAGTGATGTAGTGTGCGTTTTCCTGGATTTCAAGTGATTTGGGAAACATACTCCTTGTTTTTCCACATTGTGTAAGAAACAACATTAGGCTTGCAAGAGATTGAAACAATGCATCCCAAAACATATTCCTGCAGTGAAAACACATGTTTCTACAAAGACTTTGAAGGAGCAAGCAAAAGCCTAGTGGCAGAGTGTTCTTTCAGAGAGAAACACATGCATTTCATCCTTCTGGAGTGAGTCTTCAGCCTGGAATTCATTTGCATTTTGTACTGTGCAGAATGTAGCTACCTGCTCGGGGGTTGTCTCATAGAAGCGCCTTTCCTGTAGGAGCTTGTTGCAACATTCATTGTTTGGCTAAGTTCTTTAGGGTTGGTTTTGGAAGGTCTTTCAACTTTGGCCAAATCCCGCTTCGTACGAAATTTTTTCACAGCGCTGTCTCCAAGTGTCCACAAAGAGCTGCTGCTTGAAACTGTCCACATGCACATCTCCCATACTGGTGTGCTCGTTTCACTACCTGGATTTTGGTTTCCACTTCTTTCTTGGAAATGACAAGCCTTCTTTCTGCATGCTACACACACCTTGTAGCAGTTTCAGCTTGAAGCATGTTGGTGCTCTCAAAACGCTGTGTAACTTCTGTAGGGTGTGTTACTCTCCAGCACTGAATACACTACTTAGAGCTCCTTTCACCACAGACACGCAAACACATCTCTCTGTGAAAGTTCTACCTCAGGTCACTTGGAAATGTAAGGTTTTCATGGAGAACATGAGGTCAATCATGGTTTTGCACTCTGCAACCAATAGAAATGTCCTTTTGTACATAGCCTTCTGAAATTCACATCAAAATACCCTTCTTTTCTGGTTTCTTGAATGTTCTCAACACATTAGGAGAAAGATCGTGTTTGAGCAAGAGTGATGTAGTGTGCGTTTTCCTGGATTTCAAGTGATTTGGGAAACATACTCCTTGTTTTTCCACATTGTGTAAGAAACAACATTAGGCTTTCAAGAGATTGAAACAATGCATCCCAAAACATATTCCTGCAGTGAAAACACATGTTTCTACAAAGACTTTGAAGGAGCAAGCAAAAGCCTAGTGGCAGAGTGTTGTTTCAGAGAGAAACACATGCATTTCATCCTTCTGGAGTGAGTCTTCAGCCTGGAATTCATTTGCATTTTGTACTGTGCAGAATGTAGCTACCTGCTCGGGGGTTGTCTCATAGAAGCGCCTTTCCTGTAGGAGCTTGTTGCAACATTCATTGTTTGGCTAAGTTCTTTAGGGTTGGTTTTGGAAGGTCTTTCAACTTTGGCCAAATCCCGCTTCGTACGAAATTTTTTCACAGCGCTGTCTCCAAGTGTCCACAAAGAGCTGCTGCTTGAAACTGTCCACATGCACATCTCCCATACTGGTGTGCTCGTTTCACTACCTGGATTTTGGTTTCCACTTCTTTCTTGGAAATGACAAGCCTTCATTCTGCATGCTACACACACCTTGTAGCAGTTTCAGCTTGAAGCATGGTGGTGCTCTCAAAACGCTGTGTAACTTCTGTAGGGTGTGTTACTCTCCAGCACTGAATACACTACTTAGAGCTCCTTTCACCACAGACACGCAAACACATCTTTCTGTGAAAGTTCTACCTCAGGTCACTTGGAAATGTAAGGTTTTCAGGGAGAACATGAGGTCAATCATGGTTTTGCACTCTGCAACCAATAGAAATGTCCTTTTGTACATAGCCTTCTGAAATTCACATCAAAATACCCTTCTTTTCTGGTTTCTTGAATGTTCTCAACACATTAGGAGAAAGATCGTGTTTGAGCAAGAGTGATGTAGTGTGCGTTTTCCTGGATTGCAAGTGATTTGGGAAACATACTCCTTGTTTTTCCACATTGTGTAAGAAACAACATTAGGCTTGCAAGAGATTGAAACAATGCATCCCAAAACATATTCCTGCAGTGAAAACACATGTTTCTACAAAGACTTTGAAGGAGCAAGCCAAAGCCTAGTGGCAGAGTGTTCTTTCAGAGAGAAACACATGCATTTCATCCTTCTGGAGTGAGTCTTCAGCCTGGAATTCATTTGCATTTTGTACTGTGCAGAATGTAGCTACCTGCTCGGGGGTTGTCTCATAGAAGCGCCTTTCCTGTAGGAGCTTGTTGCAACATTCATTGTTTGGCTAAGTTCTTTAGGGTTGGTTTTGGAAGGTCTTTCAACTTTGGCCAAATCCCGCTTCGTACGAAATTTTTTCACAGCGCTGTCTCCAAGTGTCCACAAAGAGCTGCTGCTTGAAACTGTCCACATGCACATCTCCCATACTGGTGTGCTCGTTTCACTACCTGGATTTTGGTTTCCACTCCTTTCTTGGAAATGACAAGCCTTCTTTCTGCATGCTACACACACCTTGTAGCAGTTTCAGCTTGAAGCATGTTGGTGCTCTCAAAACGCTGTGTAACTTCTGTAGGGTGTGTTACTCTCCAGCACTGAATACACTACTTAGAGCTCCTTTCACCACAGACACGCAAACACATCTTTCTGTGAAAGTTCTACCTCAGGTCACTTGGAAATGTAAGATTTTCAGGGAGAACATGAGGTCAATCATGGTTTTGCACTCTGCAACCAATAGAAATGTCCTTTTGTACATAGCCTTCTGAAATTCACATCAAAATACCCTTCTTTTCTGGTTTCTTGAATGTTCTCAACACATTAGGAGAAAGATCGTGTTTGAGCAAGAGTGATGTAGTGTGCGTTTTCCTGGATTTCAAGTGATTTGGGAAGCATACTCCTTGTTTTTCCACATTGTGTAAGAAACAACATTAGGCTTGCAAGAGATTGAAACAATGCATCCCAAAACATATTCCTGCAGTGAAAACACATGTTTCTACAAAGACTTTGAAGGAGCAAGCCAAAGCCTAGTGGCAGAGTGTTCTTTCAGAGAGAAACACATGCATTTCATCCTTCTGGAGTGAGTCTTCAGCCTGGAATTCATTTGCATTTTGTACTGTGCAGAATGTAGCTACCTGCTCGGGGGTTGTCTCATAGAAGCGCCTTTCCTGTAGGAGCTTGTTGCAACATTCATTGTTTGGCTAAGTTCTTTAGGGTTGGTTTTGGAAGGTCTTTCAACTTTGGCCAAATCCCGCTTCGTACGAAATTTTTTCACAGCGCTGTCTCCAAGTGTCCACAAAGAGCTGCTGCTTGAAACTGTCCACATGCACATCTCCCATACTGGTGTGCTCGTTTCACTACCTGGATTTTGGTTTCCACTTCTTTCTTTGAAATGACAAGCCTTCTTTCTGCATGCTACACACACCTTGTAGCAGTTTCAGCTTGAAGCATGTTGGTGCTCTCAAATCGCTGTGTAACTTCTGTAGGGTGTGTTACTGTCCAGCACTGAATACACTACTTAGAGCTCCTTTCACCACAGACACGCAAACACATCTTTCTGTGAAAGTTCTACCTCAGGTCACTTGGAAATGTAAGGTTTTCAGGGAGAACATGAGGTCAATCATGGTTTTGCACTCTGCAACCAATAGAAATGTCCTTTTGTACATAGCCATCTGAAATTCACATCAAAATACCCTTCTTTTCTGGTTTCTTGAATGTTCTCAACACATTAGGAGAAAGATCGTGTTTGAGCAAGAGTGATGTAGTGTGCGTTTTCCTGGATTTCAAGTGATTTGGGAAACACACTCCTTGTTTTTCCACATTGTGTAAGAAACAACATTAGGCTTGCAAGAGATTGAAACAATGCATCCCAAAACATATTCCTGCAGTGAAAACACATGTTTCTACAAAGACTTTGAAGGAGCAAGCAAAAGCCTAGTGGCAGAGTGTTCTTTCAGAGAGAAACACATGCATTTCATCCTTCTGGAGTGAGTTTTCAGCCTGGAATTCATTTGCATTTTGTACTGTGCAGAATGTAGCTACCTGCTCGGGGGTTGTCTCATAGAAGCGCCTTTCCTGTAGGAGCTTGTTGCAACATTCATTGTTTGGCTAAGTTCTTTAGGGTTGGTTTTGGAAGGTCTTTCAACTTTGGCCAAATCCCGCTTCGTACGAAATTTTTTCACAGCGCTGTCTCCAAGTGTCCACAAAGAGCTGCTGCTTGAAACTGTCCACATGCACATCTCCCATACTGGTGTGCTCGTTTCACTACCTGGATTTTGGTTTCCACTTCTTTCTTGGAAATGACAAGCCTTCATTCTGCATGCTACACACACCTTGTAGCAGTTTCAGCTTGAAGCATGGTGGTGCTCTCAAAACGCTGTGTAACTTCTGTAGGGTGTGTTACTCTCCAGCACTGAATACACTACTTAGAGCTCCTTTCACCACAGACACGCAAACACATCTTTCTGTGAAAGTTCTACCTCAGGTCACTTGGAAATGTAAGGTTTTCAGGGAGAACATGAGGTCAATCATGGTTTTGCACTCTGCAACCAATAGAAATGTCCTTTTGTACATAGCCTTCTGAAATTCACATCAAAATACCCTTCTTTTCTGGTTTCTTGAATGTTCTCAACACATTAGGAGAAAGATCGTGTTTGAGCAAGAGTGATGTAGTGTGCGTTTTCCTGGATTGCAAGTGATTTGGGAAACATACTCCTTGTTTTTCCACATTGTGTAAGAAACAACATTAGGCTTGCAAGAGATTGAAACAATGCATCCCAAAACATATTCCTGCAGTGAAAACACATGTTTCTACAAAGACTTTGAAGGAGCAAGCCAAAGCCTAGTGGCAGAGTGTTCTTTCAGAGAGAAACACATGCATTTCATCCTTCTGGAGTGAGTCTTCAGCCTGGAATTCATTTGCATTTTGTACTGTGCAGAATGTAGCTACCTGCTCGGGGGTTGTCTCATAGAAGCGCCTTTCCTGTAGGAGCTTGTTGCAACATTCATTGTTTGGCTAAGTTCTTTAGGGTTGGTTTTGGAAGGTCTTTCAACTTTGGCCAAATCCCGCTTCGTACGAAATTTTTTCACAGCGCTGTCTCCAAGTGTCCACAAAGAGCTGCTGCTTGAAACTGTCCACATGCACATCTCCCATACTGGTGTGCTCGTTTCACTACCTGGATTTTGGTTTCCACTCCTTTCTTGGAAATGACAAGCCTTCTTTCTGCATGCTACACACACCTTGTAGCAGTTTCAGCTTGAAGCATGTTGGTGCTCTCAAAACGCTGTGTAACTTCTGTAGGGTGTGTTACTCTCCAGCACTGAATACACTACTTAGAGCTCCTTTCACCACAGACACGCAAACACATCTTTCTGTGAAAGTTCTACCTCAGGTCACTTGGAAATGTAAGATTTTCAGGGAGAACATGAGGTCAATCATGGTTTTGCACTCTGCAACCAATAGAAATGTCCTTTTGTACATAGCCTTCTGAAATTCACATCAAAATACCCTTCTTTTCTGGTTTCTTGAATGTTCTCAACACATTAGGAGAAAGATCGTGTTTGAGCAAGAGTGATGTAGTGTGCGTTTTCCTGGATTTCAAGTGATTTGGGAAGCATACTCCTTGTTTTTCCACATTGTGTAAGAAACAACATTAGGCTTGCAAGAGATTGAAACAATGCATCCCAAAACATATTCCTGCAGTGAAAACACATGTTTCTACAAAGACTTTGAAGGAGCAAGCCAAAGCCTAGTGGCAGAGTGTTCTTTCAGAGAGAAACACATGCATTTCATCCTTCTGGAGTGAGTCTTCAGCCTGGAATTCATTTGCATTTTGTACTGTGCAGAATGTAGCTACCTGCTCGGGGGTTGTCTCATAGAAGCGCCTTTCCTGTAGGAGCTTGTTGCAACATTCATTGTTTGGCTAAGTTCTTTAGGGTTGGTTTTGGAAGGTCTTTCAACTTTGGCCAAATCCCGCTTCGTACGAAATTTTTTCACAGCGCTGTCTCCAAGTGTCCACAAAGAGCTGCTGCTTGAAACTGTCCACATGCACATCTCCCATACTGGTGTGCTCGTTTCACTACCTGGATTTTGGTTTCCACTTCTTTCTTTGAAATGACAAGCCTTCTTTCTGCATGCTACACACACCTTGTAGCAGTTTCAGCTTGAAGCATGTTGGTGCTCTCAAATCGCTGTGTAACTTCTGTAGGGTGTGTTACTGTCCAGCACTGAATACACTACTTAGAGCTCCTTTCACCACAGACACGCAAACACATCTTTCTGTGAAAGTTCTACCTCAGGTCACTTGGAAATGTAAGGTTTTCAGGGAGAACATGAGGTCAATCATGGTTTTGCACTCTGCAACCAATAGAAATGTCCTTTTGTACATAGCCATCTGAAATTCACATCAAAATACCCTTCTTTTCTGGTTTCTTGAATGTTCTCAACACATTAGGAGAAAGATCGTGTTTGAGCAAGAGTGATGTAGTGTGCGTTTTCCTGGATTTCAAGTGATTTGGGAAACACACTCCTTGTTTTTCCACATTGTGTAAGAAACAACATTAGGCTTGCAAGAGATTGAAACAATGCATCCCAAAACATATTCCTGCAGTGAAAACACATGTTTCTACAAAGACTTTGAAGGAGCAAGCAAAAGCCTAGTGGCAGAGTGTTCTTTCAGAGAGAAACACATGCATTTCATCCTTCTGGAGTGAGTTTTCAGCCTGGAATTCATTTGCATTTTGTACTGTGCAGAATGTAGCTACCTGCTCGGGGGTTGTCTTATAGAAGCACCTTTCCTGTAGGAGCTTGTTGTAACATTCATTGTTTGGCTAAGTTCTTTAGGGTTGGTTTTGGAAGGTCTTTCAACTTTGGCCAAATCCCGCTTCGTACGAAATTTTTTCACAGCGCTGTCTCCAAGTGTCCACAAAGAGCTGCTGCTTGAAACTGTCCACATGCACATCTCCCATACTGGTGTGCTCGTTTCACTACCTGGATTTTGGTTTCCACTTCTTTCTTGGAAATGACAAGCCTTCTTTCTGCATGCTACACACACCTTGTAGCAGTTTCATCTTGAAGCATGTTGGTGCTCTCAAATCGCTGTGTAACTTCTGTAGGGTGTGTTACTCTCCAGCACTGAATACACTACTTAGAGCTCCTTTCACCACAGACACGCAAACACATCTTTCTGTGAAAGTTCTACCTCAGGTCACTTGGAAATGTAAGGTTTTCAGGGAGAACATGAGGTCAATCATGGGTTTGCACTCTGCAACCAATAGAAATGTCCTTTTGTACATAGCCTTCTGAAATTCACATCAAAATACCCTTCTTTTCTGGTTTCTTGAATGTTCTCAACACATTAGGAGAAAGATCGTGTTTGAGCAAGAGTGATGTAGTGTGCGTTTTCCTGGATTTCAAGTGATTTGGGAAACATACTCCTTGTTTTTCCACATTGTGTAAGAAACAACATTAGGCTTGCAAGAGATTGAAACAATGCATCCCAAAACATATTCCTGCAGTGAAAACACATGTTTCTACAAAGACTTTGAAGGAGCAAGCCAAAGCCTAGTGGCAGAGTGTTCTTTCAGAGAGAAACACATGCATTTCATCATTCTGGAGTGAGTTTTCAGCCTGGAATTCATTTGCATTTTGTACTGTGCAGAATGTAGCTACCTGCTCGGGGGTTGTCTCCTAGAAGCACCTTTCCTGTAGGAGCTTGTTGCAACATTCATTGTTTGGCTAAGTTCTTTAGGGTTGGTTTTGGAAGGTCTTTCAACTTTGGCCAAATCCCGCTTCGTACGAAATTTTTTCACAGCGCTGTCTCCAAGTGTCCACAAAGAGCTGCTGCTTGAAACTGTCCACATGCACATCTCCCATACTGGTGTGCTCGTTTCACTACCTGGATTTTGGTTTCCACTTCTTTCTTTGAAATGACAAGCCTTCTTTCTGCATGCTACACACACCTTGTAGCAGTTTCAGCTTGAAGCATGTTGGTGCTCTCAAATCGCTGTGTAACTTCTGTAGGGTGTGTTACTCTCCAGCACTGAATACCCTACTTAGAGCTCCTTTCACCACAGACACGCAAACACATCTTTCTACCTCAGGTCACTTGGAAATGTAAGGTTTTCAGGGAGAACATGAGGTCAATCATGGTTTTGCACTCTGCAACCAATAGAAATGTCCTTTTGTACATAGCCTTCTGAAATTCACATCAAAATACCCTTCTTTTCTGGTTTCTTGAATGTTCTCAACACATTAGGAGAAAGATCGTGTTTGAGCAAGAGTGATGTAGTGTGCGTTTTCCTGGATTTCAAGTGATTTGGGAAACATACTCCTTGTTTTTCCACATTGTGTAAGAAACAACATTAGGCTTGCAAGAGATTGAAACAATGCATCCCAAAACATATTCCTGCAGTGAAAACACATGTTTCTACAAAGACTTTGAAGGAGCAAGCAAAAGCCTAGTGGCAGAGTGTTCTTTCAGAGAGAAACACATGCATTTCATCCTTCTGGAGTGAGTCTTCAGTCTGGAATTCATTTGCAATTTGTACTGTGCAGAATGTAGCTACCTGCTCGGGGGTTGTCTCATAGAAGCGCCTTTCCTGTAGGAGCTTGTTGCAACATTCATTGTTTGGCTAAGTTCTTTAGGGTTGGTTTTGGAAGGTCTTTCAACTTTGGCCAAATCCCGCTTCGTACGAAATTTTTTCACAGCGCTGTCTCCAAGTGTCCACAAAGAGCTGCTGCTTGAAACTGTCCACATGCACATCTCCCATACTGGTGTGCTCGTTTCACTACCTGGATTTTGGTTTCCACTTCTTTCTTGGAAATGACAAGCCTTCTTTCTGCATGCTACACACACCTTGTAGCAGTTTCAGCTTGAAGCATGTTGGTGCTCTCAAAACGCTGTGTAACTTCTGTAGGGTGTGTTACTCTCCAGCACTGAATACACTACTTAGAGCTCCTTTCACCACAGACACGCAAACACATCTCTCTGTGAAAGTTCTACCTCAGGTCACTTGGAAATGTAAGGTTTTCATGGAGAACATGAGGTCAATCATGGTTTTGCACTCTGCAACCAATAGAAATGTCCTTTTGTACATAGCCTTCTGAAATTCACATCAAAATACCCTTCTTTTCTGGTTTCTTGAATGTTCTCAACACATTAGGAGAAAGATCGTGTTTGAGCAAGAGTGATGTAGTGTGCGTTTTCCTGGATTTCAAGTGATTTGGGAAACATACTCCTTGTTTTTCCACATTGTGTAAGAAACAACATTAGGCTTTCAAGAGATTGAAACAATGCATCCCAAAACATATTCCTGCAGTGAAAACACATGTTTCTACAAAGACTTTGAAGGAGCAAGCAAAAGCCTAGTGGCAGAGTGTTGTTTCAGAGAGAAACACATGCATTTCATCCTTCTGGAGTGAGTCTTCAGCCTGGAATTCATTTGCATTTTGTACTGTGCAGAATGTAGCTACCTGCTCGGGGGTTGTCTCATAGAAGCGCCTTTCCTGTAGGAGCTTGTTGCAACATTCATTGTTTGGCTAAGTTCTTTAGGGTTGGTTTTGGAAGGTCTTTCAACTTTGGCCAAATCCCGCTTCGTACGAAATTTTTTCACAGCGCTGTCTCCAAGTGTCCACAAAGAGCTGCTGCTTGAAACTGTCCACATGCACATCTCCCATACTGGTGTGCTCGTTTCACTACCTGGATTTTGGTTTCCACTTCTTTCTTGGAAATGACAAGCCTTCATTCTGCATGCTACACACACCTTGTAGCAGTTTCAGCTTGAAGCATGGTGGTGCTCTCAAAACGCTGTGTAACTTCTGTAGGGTGTGTTACTCTCCAGCACTGAATACACTACTTAGAGCTCCTTTCACCACAGACACGCAAACACATCTTTCTGTGAAAGTTCTACCTCAGGTCACTTGGAAATGTAAGGTTTTCAGGGAGAACATGAGGTCAATCATGGTTTTGCACTCTGCAACCAATAGAAATGTCCTTTTGTACATAGCCTTCTGAAATTCACATCAAAATACCCTTCTTTTCTGGTTTCTTGAATGTTCTCAACACATTAGGAGAAAGATCGTGTTTGAGCAAGAGTGATGTAGTGTGCGTTTTCCTGGATTGCAAGTGATTTGGGAAACATACTCCTTGTTTTTCCACATTGTGTAAGAAACAACATTAGGCTTGCAAGAGATTGAAACAATGCATCCCAAAACATATTCCTGCAGTGAAAACACATGTTTCTACAAAGACTTTGAAGGAGCAAGCCAAAGCCTAGTGGCAGAGTGTTCTTTCAGAGAGAAACACATGCATTTCATCCTTCTGGAGTGAGTCTTCAGCCTGGAATTCATTTGCATTTTGTACTGTGCAGAATGTAGCTACCTGCTCGGGGGTTGTCTCATAGAAGCGCCTTTCCTGTAGGAGCTTGTTGCAACATTCATTGTTTGGCTAAGTTCTTTAGGGTTGGTTTTGGAAGGTCTTTCAACTTTGGCCAAATCCCGCTTCGTACGAAATTTTTTCACAGCGCTGTCTCCAAGTGTCCACAAAGAGCTGCTGCTTGAAACTGTCCACATGCACATCTCCCATACTGGTGTGCTCGTTTCACTACCTGGATTTTGGTTTCCACTCCTTTCTTGGAAATGACAAGCCTTCTTTCTGCATGCTACACACACCTTGTAGCAGTTTCAGCTTGAAGCATGTTGGTGCTCTCAAAACGCTGTGTAACTTCTGTAGGGTGTGTTACTCTCCAGCACTGAATACACTACTTAGAGCTCCTTTCACCACAGACACGCAAACACATCTTTCTGTGAAAGTTCTACCTCAGGTCACTTGGAAATGTAAGATTTTCAGGGAGAACATGAGGTCAATCATGGTTTTGCACTCTGCAACCAATAGAAATGTCCTTTTGTACATAGCCTTCTGAAATTCACATCAAAATACCCTTCTTTTCTGGTTTCTTGAATGTTCTCAACACATTAGGAGAAAGATCGTGTTTGAGCAAGAGTGATGTAGTGTGCGTTTTCCTGGATTTCAAGTGATTTGGGAAGCATACTCCTTGTTTTTCCACATTGTGTAAGAAACAACATTAGGCTTGCAAGAGATTGAAACAATGCATCCCAAAACATATTCCTGCAGTGAAAACACATGTTTCTACAAAGACTTTGAAGGAGCAAGCCAAAGCCTAGTGGCAGAGTGTTCTTTCAGAGAGAAACACATGCATTTCATCCTTCTGGAGTGAGTCTTCAGCCTGGAATTCATTTGCATTTTGTACTGTGCAGAATGTAGCTACCTGCTCGGGGGTTGTCTCATAGAAGCGCCTTTCCTGTAGGAGCTTGTTGCAACATTCATTGTTTGGCTAAGTTCTTTAGGGTTGGTTTTGGAAGGTCTTTCAACTTTGGCCAAATCCCGCTTCGTACGAAATTTTTTCACAGCGCTGTCTCCAAGTGTCCACAAAGAGCTGCTGCTTGAAACTGTCCACATGCACATCTCCCATACTGGTGTGCTCGTTTCACTACCTGGATTTTGGTTTCCACTTCTTTCTTTGAAATGACAAGCCTTCTTTCTGCATGCTACACACACCTTGTAGCAGTTTCAGCTTGAAGCATGTTGGTGCTCTCAAATCGCTGTGTAACTTCTGTAGGGTGTGTTACTGTCCAGCACTGAATACACTACTTAGAGCTCCTTTCACCACAGACACGCAAACACATCTTTCTGTGAAAGTTCTACCTCAGGTCACTTGGAAATGTAAGGTTTTCAGGGAGAACATGAGGTCAATCATGGTTTTGCACTCTGCAACCAATAGAAATGTCCTTTTGTACATAGCCATCTGAAATTCACATCAAAATACCCTTCTTTTCTGGTTTCTTGAATGTTCTCAACACATTAGGAGAAAGATCGTGTTTGAGCAAGAGTGATGTAGTGTGCGTTTTCCTGGATTTCAAGTGATTTGGGAAACACACTCCTTGTTTTTCCACATTGTGTAAGAAACAACATTAGGCTTGCAAGAGATTGAAACAATGCATCCCAAAACATATTCCTGCAGTGAAAACACATGTTTCTACAAAGACTTTGAAGGAGCAAGCAAAAGCCTAGTGGCAGAGTGTTCTTTCAGAGAGAAACACATGCATTTCATCCTTCTGGAGTGAGTTTTCAGCCTGGAATTCATTTGCATTTTGTACTGTGCAGAATGTAGCTACCTGCTCGGGGGTTGTCTTATAGAAGCACCTTTCCTGTAGGAGCTTGTTGCAACATTCATTGTTTGGCTAAGTTCTTTAGGGTTGGTTTTGGAAGGTCTTTCAACTTTGGCCAAATCCCGCTTCGTACGAAATTTTTTCACAGCGCTGTCTCCAAGTGTCCACAAAGAGCTGCTGCTTGAAACTGTCCACATGCACATCTCCCATACTGGTGTGCTCGTTTCACTACCTGGATTTTGGTTTCCACTTCTTTCTTTGAAATGACAAGCCTTCTTTCTGCATGCTACACACACCTTGTAGCAGTTTCAGCTTGAAGCATGTTGGTGCTCTCAAATCGCTGTGTAACTTCTGTAGGGTGTGTTACTCTCCAGCACTGAATACCCTACTTAGAGCTCCTTTCACCACAGACACGCAAACACATCTTTCTACCTCAGGTCACTTGGAAATGTAAGGTTTTCAGGGAGAACATGAGGTCAATCATGGTTTTGCACTCTGCAACCAATAGAAATGTCCTTTTGTACATAGCCTTCTGAAATTCACATCAAAATACCCTTCTTTTCTGGTTTCTTGAATGTTCTCAACACATTAGGAGAAAGATCGTGTTTGAGCAAGAGTGATGTAGTGTGCGTTTTCCTGGATTTCAAGTGATTTGGGAAACATACTCCTTGTTTTTCCACATTGTGTAAGAAACAACATTAGGCTTGCAAGAGATTGAAACAATGCATCCCAAAACATATTCCTGCAGTGAAAACACATGTTTCTACAAAGACTTTGAAGGAGCAAGCAAAAGCCTAGTGGCAGAGTGTTCTTTCAGAGAGAAACACATGCATTTCATCCTTCTGGAGTGAGTCTTCAGCCTGGAATTCATTTGCATTTTGTACTGTGCAGAATGTAGCTACCTGCTCGGGGGTTGTCTCATAGAAGCGCCTTTCGTGTAGGAGCTTGTTGCAACATTCATTGTTTGGCTAAGTTCTTTAGGGTTGGTTTTGGAAGGTCTTTCAACTTTGGCCAAATCCCGCTTCGTACGAAATTTTTTCACAGCGCTGTCTCCAAGTGTCCACAAAGAGCTGCTGCTTGAAACTGTCCACATGCACATCTCCCATACTGGTGTGCTCGTTTCACTACCTGGATTTTGGTTTCCACTTCTTTCTTGGAAATGACAAGCCTTCATTCTGCATGCTACACACACCTTGTAGCAGTTTCAGCTTGAAGCATGTTGGTGCTCTCAAAACGCTGTGTAACTTCTGTAGGGTGTGTTACTCTCCAGCACTGAATACACTACTTAGAGCTCCTTTCACCACAGACACGCAAACACATCTTTCTGTGAAAGTTCTACCTCAGGTCACTTGGAAATGTAACGTTTTCATGGAGAACATGAGGTCAATCATGGTTTTGCACTCTGCAACCAATAGAAATGTCCTTTTGTACATAGCCTTCTGAAATTCACATCAAAATACCCTTCTTTTCTGGTTTCTTGAATGTTCTCAACACATTAGGAGAAAGATCGTGTTTGAGCAAGAGTGATGTAGTGTGCGTTTTCCTGGATTTCAAGTGATTTGGGAAACATACTCCTTGTTTTTCCACATTGTGTAAGAGACAACATTAGGCTTGCAAGAGACTGAAACAATGCATCCCAAAACATATTCCTGCAGTGAAAACACATGTTTCTACAAAGACTTTGAAGGAGCAAGCCAAAGCCTAGTGGCAGAGTGTTCTTTCAGAGAGAAACACATGCATTTCATCCTTCTGGAGTGAGTGTTCAGCCTGGAATTCATTTGCATTTTGTACTGTGCAGAATGTAGCTACCTGCTCGGGGGTTGTCTCATAGAAGCGCCTTTCCTGTAGGAGCTTGTTGCAACATTCATTGTTTGGCTAAGTTCTTTAGGGTTGGTTTTGGAAGGTCTTTCAACTTTGGCCAAATCCCGCTTCGTACGAAATTTTTTCACAGCGCTGTCTCCAAGTGTCCACAAAGAGCTGCTGCTTGAAACTGTCCACATGCACATCTCCCATACTGGTGTGCTCGTTTCACTACCTGGATTTTGGTTTCCACTTCTTTCTTGGAAATGACAAGCCTTCTTTCTGCATGCTACACACACCTTGTAGCAGTTTCAGCTTGAAGCATGTTGGTGCTCTCAAAACGCTGTGTAACTTCTGTAGGGTGTGTTACTCTCCAGCACTGAATACACTACTTAGAGCTCTTTAAACCACAGACACACAAACACATCTTTTTGTGAAAGGCCTGCTTCTGGTCCCTTGGAAATGTAAGGTTTTCAGGGAGAACATGAGGTCAATCATGGTTTTGCACTCTGCAACCAATAGAAATGTCCTTTTGTACATAGCCATCTGAAATTCACATCAAAATACACTTCTTTTCTGGTTTCTTGAATGTTCTCAACACATTAGGAGAAAGATCGTGTTTGAGCAAGAGTGATGTAGTGTGCGTTTTCCTGGATTTCAAGTGATTTGGGAAACATACTCCTTGTTTTTCCACATTGTGTAAGAAACAACATTAGGCTTGCAAGAGATTGAAACAATGCATCCCAAAACATATTCCTGCAGTGAAAACACATGTTTCTACTAAGACTTTGAAGGAGCAAGCCAAAGCCTAGTGGCAGAGTGTTCTTTCAGAGAGAAACACATGCATTTCATCCTTCTGGAGTGAGTTTTCAGCCTGGAATTCATTTGCATTTTGTACTGTGCAGAATGTAGCTACCTGCTCGGGGGTTGTCTTATAGAAGCACCTTTCCTGTAGGAGATTGTTGTAACATTCATTGTTTGGCTAAGTTCTTTAGGGTTGGTTTTGGAAGGTCTTTCAACTTTGGCCAAATCCCGCTTCGTACGAAATTTTTTCACAGCGCTGTCTCCAAGTGTCCACAAAGAGCTGCTGCTTGAAACTGTCCACATGCACATCTCCCATACTGGTGTGCTCGTTTCACTACCTGGATTTTGGTTTCCACTTCTTTCTTTGAAATGACAAGCCTTCTTTCTGCATGCTACACACACCTTGTAGCAGTTTCAGCTTGAAGCATGTTGGTGCTCTCAAAACGCTGTGTAACTTCTGTAAGGTGTGTTACTCTCCAGCACTGAATACACTACTTAGAGCTCCTTTCACCACAGACACGCAAACACATCTTTCTGTGAAAGTTCTACCTCAGGTCACTTGGAAATGTAAGGTTTTCATGGAGAACATGAGGTCAATCATGGTTTTGCACTCTGCAACCAATAGAAATGTCCTTTTGTACATAGCCTTCTGAAATTCACATCAAAATACCCTTCTTTTCTGGTTTCTTGAATGTTCTCAACACATTAGGAGAAAGATCGTGTTTGAGCAAGAGTGATGTAGTGTGCGTTTTCCTGGATTTCAAGTGATTTGGGAAACATACTCCTTGTTTTTCCACATTGTGTAAGAAACAACATTAGGCTTTCAAGAGATTGAAACAATGCATCCCAAAACATATTCCTGCAGTGAAAACACATGTTTCTACAAAGACTTTGAAGGAGCAAGCAAAAGCCTAGTGGCAGAGTGTTCTTTCAGAGAGAAACACATGCATTTCATCCTTCTGGAGTGAGTCTTCAGCCTGGAATTCATTTGCATTTTGTACTGTGCAGAATGTAGCTACCTGCTCGGGGGTTGTCTCATAGAAGCGCCTTTCCTGTAGGAGCTTGTTGCAACATTCATTGTTTGGCTAAGTTCTTTAGGGTTGGTTTTGGAAGGTCTTTCAACTTTGGCCAAATCCCGCTTCGTACGAAATTTTTTCACAGCGCTGTCTCCAAGTGTCCACAAAGAGCTGCTGCTTGAAACTGTCCACATGCACATCTCCCATACTGGTGTGCTCGTTTCACTACCTGGATTTTGGTTTCCACTTCTTTCTTGGAAATGACAAGCCTTCTTTCTGCATGCTACACACACCTTGTAGCAGTTTCAGCTTGAAGCATGTTGGTGCTCTCAAAACGCTGTGTAACTTCTGTAGGGTGTGTTACTCTCCAGCACTGAATACACTACTTAGAGCTCCTTTCACCACAGACACGCAAACACATCTTTCTGTGAAAGTTCTACCTCAGGTCACTTGGAAATGTAAGGTTTTCATGGAGAACATGAGGTCAATCATGGTTTTGCACTCTGCAACCAATAGAAATGTCCTTTTGTACATAGCCTTCTGAAATTCACATCAAAATACCCTTCTTTTCTGGTTTCTTGAATGTTCTCAACACATTAGGAGAAAGATCGTGTTTGAGCAAGAGTGATGTAGTGTGCGTTTTCCTGGATTTCAAGTGATTTGGGAAACATACTCCTTGTTTTTCCACATTGTGTAAGAAACAACATTAGGCTTGCAAGAGATTGAAACAATGCATCCCAAAACATATTCCTGCAGTGAAAACACATGTTTCTACAAAGACTTTGAAGGAGCAAGCAAAAGCCTAGTGGCAGAGTGTTCTTTCAGAGAGAAACACATGCATTTCATCCTTCTGGAGTGAGTCTTCAGCCTGGAATTCATTTGCATTTTGTACTGTGCAGAATGTAGCTACCTGCTCGGGGGTTGTCTCATAGAAGCGCCTTTCCTGTAGGAGCTTGTTGCAACATTCATTGTTTGGCTAAGTTCTTTAGGGTTGGTTTTGGAAGGTCTTTCAACTTTGGCCAAATCCCGCTTCGTACGAAATTTTTTCACAGCGCTGTCTCCAAGTGTCCACAAAGAGCTGCTGCTTGAAACTGTCCACATGCACATCTCCCATACTGGTGTGCTCGTTTCACTACCTGGATTTTGGTTTCCACTTCTTTCTTGGAAATGACAAGCCTTCTTTCTGCATGCTACACACACCTTGTAGCAGTTTCAGCTTGAAGCATGTTGGTGCTCTCAAAACGCTGTGTAACTTCTGTAGGGTGTGTTACTCTCCAGCACTGAATACACTACTTAGAGCTCCTTTCACCACAGACACGCAAACACATCTCTCTGTGAAAGTTCTACCTCAGGTCACTTGGAAATGTAAGGTTTTCATGGAGAACATGAGGTCAATCATGGTTTTGCACTCTGCAACCAATAGAAATGTCCTTTTGTACATAGCCTTCTGAAATTCACATCAAAATACCCTTCTTTTCTGGTTTCTTGAATGTTCTCAACACATTAGGAGAAAGATCGTGTTTGAGCAAGAGTGATGTAGTGTGCGTTTTCCTGGATTTCAAGTGATTTGGGAAACATACTCCTTGTTTTTCCACATTGTGTAAGAAACAACATTAGGCTTTCAAGAGATTGAAACAATGCATCCCAAAACATATTCCTGCAGTGAAAACACATGTTTCTACAAAGACTTTGAAGGAGCAAGCAAAAGCCTAGTGGCAGAGTGTTGTTTCAGAGAGAAACACATGCATTTCATCCTTCTGGAGTGAGTCTTCAGCCTGGAATTCATTTGCATTTTGTACTGTGCAGAATGTAGCTACCTGCTCGGGGGTTGTCTCATAGAAGCGCCTTTCCTGTAGGAGCTTGTTGCAACATTCATTGTTTGGCTAAGTTCTTTAGGGTTGGTTTTGGAAGGTCTTTCAACTTTGGCCAAATCCCGCTTCGTACGAAATTTTTTCACAGCGCTGTCTCCAAGTGTCCACAAAGAGCTGCTGCTTGAAACTGTCCACATGCACATCTCCCATACTGGTGTGCTCGTTTCACTACCTGGATTTTGGTTTCCACTTCTTTCTTGGAAATGACAAGCCTTCATTCTGCATGCTACACACACCTTGTAGCAGTTTCAGCTTGAAGCATGGTGGTGCTCTCAAAACGCTGTGTAACTTCTGTAGGGTGTGTTACTCTCCAGCACTGAATACACTACTTAGAGCTCCTTTCACCACAGACACGCAAACACATCTTTCTGTGAAAGTTCTACCTCAGGTCACTTGGAAATGTAAGGTTTTCAGGGAGAACATGAGGTCAATCATGGTTTTGCACTCTGCAACCAATAGAAATGTCCTTTTGTACATACCCTTCTGAAATTCACATCAAAATACCCTTCTTTTCTGGTTTCTTGAATGTTCTCAACACATTAGGAGAAAGATCGTGTTTGAGCAAGAGTGATGTAGTGTGCGTTTTCCTGGATTGCAAGTGATTTGGGAAACATACTCCTTGTTTTTCCACATTGTGTAAGAAACAACATTAGGCTTGCAAGAGATTGAAACAATGCATCCCAAAACATATTCCTGCAGTGAAAACACATGTTTCTACAAAGACTTTGAAGGAGCAAGCCAAAGCCTAGTGGCAGAGTGTTCTTTCAGAGAGAAACACATGCATTTCATCCTTCTGGAGTGAGTCTTCAGCCTGGAATTCATTTGCATTTTGTACTGTGCAGAATGTAGCTACCTGCTCGGGGGTTGTCTCATAGAAGCGCCTTTCCTGTAGGAGCTTGTTGCAACATTCATTGTTTGGCTAAGTTCTTTAGGGTTGGTTTTGGAAGGTCTTTCAACTTTGGCCAAATCCCGCTTCGTACGAAATTTTTTCACAGCGCTGTCTCCAAGTGTCCACAAAGAGCTGCTGCTTGAAACTGTCCACATGCACATCTCCCATACTGGTGTGCTCGTTTCACTACCTGGATTTTGGTTTCCACTCCTTTCTTGGAAATGACAAGCCTTCTTTCTGCATGCTACACACACCTTGTAGCAGTTTCAGCTTGAAGCATGTTAGTGCTCTCAAAACGCTGTGTAACTTCTGTAGGGTGTGTTACTCTCCAGCACTGAATACACTACTTAGAGCTCCTTTCACCACAGACACGCAAACACATCTTTCTGTGAAAGTTCTACCTCAGGTCACTTGGAAATGTAAGATTTTCAGGGAGAACATGAGGTCAATCATGGTTTTGCACTCTGCAACCAATAGAAATGTCCTTTTGTACATAGCCTTCTGAAATTCACATCAAAATACCCTTCTTTTCTGGTTTCTTGAATGTTCTCAACACATTAGGAGAAAGATCGTGTTTGAGCAAGAGTGATGTAGTGTGCGTTTTCCTGGATTTCAAGTGATTTGGGAAGCATACTCCTTGTTTTTCCACATTGTGTAAGAAACAACATTAGGCTTGCAAGAGATTGAAACAATGCATCCCAAAACATATTCCTGCAGTGAAAACACATGTTTCTACAAAGACTTTGAAGGAGCAAGCAAAAGCCTAGTGGCAGAGTGTTGTTTCAGAGAGAAACACATGCATTTCATCCTTCTGGAGTGAGTCTTCAGCCTGGAATTCATTTGCATTTTGTACTGTGCAGAATGTAGCTACCTGCTCGGGGGTTGTCTCATAGAAGCGCCTTTCCTGTAGGAGCTTGTTGCAACATTCATTGTTTGGCTAAGTTCTTTAGGGTTGGTTTTGGAAGGTCTTTCAACTTTGGCCAAATCCCGCTTCGTACGAAATTTTTTCACAGCGCTGTCTCCAAGTGTCCACAAAGAGCTGCTGCTTGAAACTGTCCACATGCACATCTCCCATACTGGTGTGCTCGTTTCACTACCTGGATTTTGGTTTCCACTTCTTTCTTGGAAATGACAAGCCTTCTTTCTGCATGCTACACACACCTTGTAGCAGTTTCAGCTTGAAGCATGTTGGTGCTCTCAAAACGCTGTGTAACTTCTGTAGGGTGTGTTACTCTCCAGCACTGAATACACTACTTAGAGCTCCTTTCACCACAGACACGCAAACACATCTCTCTGTGAAAGTTCTACCTCAGGTCACTTGGAAATGTAAGGTTTTCATGGAGAACATGAGGTCAATCATGGTTTTGCACTCTGCAACCAATAGAAATGTCCTTTTGTACATAGCCTTCTGAAATTCACATCAAAATACCCTTCTTTTCTGGTTTCTTGAATGTTCTCAACACATTAGGAGAAAGATCGTGTTTGAGCAAGAGTGATGTAGTGTGCGTTTTCCTGGATTTCAAGTGATTTGGGAAACATACTCCTTGTTTTTCCACATTGTGTAAGAAACAACATTAGGCTTTCAAGAGATTGAAACAATGCATCCCAAAACATATTCCTGCAGTGAAAACACATGTTTCTACAAAGACTTTGAAGGAGCAAGCAAAAGCCTAGTGGCAGAGTGTTGTTTCAGAGAGAAACACATGCATTTCATCCTTCTGGAGTGAGTCTTCAGCCTGGAATTCATTTGCATTTTGTACTGTGCAGAATGTAGCTACCTGCTCGGGGGTTGTCTCATAGAAGCGCCTTTCCTGTAGGAGCTTGTTGCAACATTCATTGTTTGGCTAAGTTCTTTAGGGTTGGTTTTGGAAGGTCTTTCAACTTTGGCCAAATCCCGCTTCGTACGAAATTTTTTCACAGCGCTGTCTCCAAGTGTCCACAAAGAGCTGCTGCTTGAAACTGTCCACATGCACATCTCCCATACTGGTGTGCTCGTTTCACTACCTGGATTTTGGTTTCCACTTCTTTCTTGGAAATGACAAGCCTTCATTCTGCATGCTACACACACCTTGTAGCAGTTTCAGCTTGAAGCATGGTGGTGCTCTCAAAACGCTGTGTAACTTCTGTAGGGTGTGTTACTCTCCAGCACTGAATACACTACTTAGAGCTCCTTTCACCACAGACACGCAAACACATCTTTCTGTGAAAGTTCTACCTCAGGTCACTTGGAAATGTAAGGTTTTCAGGGAGAACATGAGGTCAATCATGGTTTTGCACTCTGCAACCAATAGAAATGTCCTTTTGTACATAGCCTTCTGAAATTCACATCAAAATACCCTTCTTTTCTGGTTTCTTGAATGTTCTCAACACATTAGGAGAAAGATCGTGTTTGAGCAAGAGTGATGTAGTGTGCGTTTTCCTGGATTGCAAGTGATTTGGGAAACATACTCCTTGTTTTTCCACATTGTGTAAGAAACAACATTAGGCTTGCAAGAGATTGAAACAATGCATCCCAAAACATATTCCTGCAGTGAAAACACATGTTTCTACAAAGACTTTGAAGGAGCAAGCCAAAGCCTAGTGGCAGAGTGTTCTTTCAGAGAGAAACACATGCATTTCATCCTTCTGGAGTGAGTCTTCAGCCTGGAATTCATTTGCATTTTGTACTGTGCAGAATGTAGCTACCTGCTCGGGGGTTGTCTCATAGAAGCGCCTTTCCTGTAGGAGCTTGTTGCAACATTCATTGTTTGGCTAAGTTCTTTAGGGTTGGTTTTGGAAGGTCTTTCAACTTTGGCCAAATCCCGCTTCGTACGAAATTTTTTCACAGCGCTGTCTCCAAGTGTCCACAAAGAGCTGCTGCTTGAAACTGTCCACATGCACATCTCCCATACTGGTGTGCTCGTTTCACTACCTGGATTTTGGTTTCCACTCCTTTCTTGGAAATGACAAGCCTTCTTTCTGCATGCTACACACACCTTGTAGCAGTTTCAGCTTGAAGCATGTTGGTGCTCTCAAAACGCTGTGTAACTTCTGTAGGGTGTGTTACTCTCCAGCACTGAATACACTACTTAGAGCTCCTTTCACCACAGACACGCAAACACATCTCTCTGTGAAAGTTCTACCTCAGGTCACTTGGAAATGTAAGATTTTCAGGGAGAACATGAGGTCAATCATGGTTTTGCACTCTGCAACCAATAGAAATGTCCTTTTGTACATAGCCTTCTGAAATTCACATCAAAATACCCTTCTTTTCTGGTTTCTTGAATGTTCTCAACACATTAGGAGAAAGATCGTGTTTGAGCAAGAGTGATGTAGTGTGCGTTTTCCTGGATTTCAAGTGATTTGGGAAACATACTCCTTGTTTTTCCACATTGTGTAAGAAACAACATTAGGCTTTCAAGAGATTGAAACAATGCATCCCAAAACATATTCCTGCAGTGAAAACACATGTTTCTACAAAGACTTTGAAGGAGCAAGCAAAAGCCTAGTGGCAGAGTGTTGTTTCAGAGAGAAACACATGCATTTCATCCTTCTGGAGTGAGTCTTCAGCCTGGAATTCATTTGCATTTTGTACTGTGCAGAATGTAGCTACCTGCTCGGGGGTTGTCTCATAGAAGCGCCTTTCCTGTAGGAGCTTGTTGCAACATTCATTGTTTGGCTAAGTTCTTTAGGGTTGGTTTTGGAAGGTCTTTCAACTTTGGCCAAATCCCGCTTCGTACGAAATTTTTTCACAGCGCTGTCTCCAAGTGTCCACAAAGAGCTGCTGCTTGAAACTGTCCACATGCACATCTCCCATACTGGTGTGCTCGTTTCACTACCTGGATTTTGGTTTCCACTTCTTTCTTGGAAATGACAAGCCTTCATTCTGCATGCTACACACACCTTGTAGCAGTTTCAGCTTGAAGCATGGTGGTGCTCTCAAAACGCTGTGTAACTTCTGTAGGGTGTGTTACTCTCCAGCACTGAATACACTACTTAGAGCTCCTTTCACCACAGACACGCAAACACATCTTTCTGTGAAAGTTCTACCTCAGGTCACTTGGAAATGTAAGGTTTTCAGGGAGAACATGAGGTCAATCATGGTTTTGCACTCTGCAACCAATAGAAATGTCCTTTTGTACATAGCCTTCTGAAATTCACATCAAAATACCCTTCTTTTCTGGTTTCTTGAATGTTCTCAACACATTAGGAGAAAGATCGTGTTTGAGCAAGAGTGATGTAGTGTGCGTTTTCCTGGATTGCAAGTGATTTGGGAAACATACTCCTTGTTTTTCCACATTGTGTAAGAAACAACATTAGGCTTGCAAGAGATTGAAACAATGCATCCCAAAACATATTCCTGCAGTGAAAACACATGTTTCTACAAAGACTTTGAAGGAGCAAGCCAAAGCCTAGTGGCAGAGTGTTCTTTCAGAGAGAAACACATGCATTTCATCCTTCTGGAGTGAGTCTTCAGCCTGGAATTCATTTGCATTTTGTACTGTGCAGAATGTAGCTACCTGCTCGGGGGTTGTCTCATAGAAGCGCCTTTCCTGTAGGAGCTTGTTGCAACATTCATTGTTTGGCTAAGTTCTTTAGGGTTGGTTTTGGAAGGTCTTTCAACTTTGGCCAAATCCCGCTTCGTACGAAATTTTTTCACAGCGCTGTCTCCAAGTGTCCACAAAGAGCTGCTGCTTGAAACTGTCCACATGCACATCTCCCATACTGGTGTGCTCGTTTCACTACCTGGATTTTGGTTTCCACTCCTTTCTTGGAAATGACAAGCCTTCTTTCTGCATGCTACACACACCTTGTAGCAGTTTCAGCTTGAAGCATGTTGGTGCTCTCAAAACGCTGTGTAACTTCTGTAGGGTGTGTTACTCTCCAGCACTGAATACACTACTTAGAGCTCCTTTCACCACAGACACGCAAACACATCTTTCTGTGAAAGTTCTACCTCAGGTCACTTGGAAATGTAAGATTTTCAGGGAGAACATGAGGTCAATCATGGTTTTGCACTCTGCAACCAATAGAAATGTCCTTTTGTACATAGCCTTCTGAAATTCACATCAAAATACCCTTCTTTTCTGGTTTCTTGAATGTTCTCAACACATTAGGAGAAAGATCGTGTTTGAGCAAGAGTGATGTAGTGTGCGTTTTCCTGGATTTCAAGTGATTTGGGAAGCATACTCCTTGTTTTTCCACATTGTGTAAGAAACAACATTAGGCTTGCAAGAGATTGAAACAATGCATCCCAAAACATATTCCTGCAGTGAAAACACATGTTTCTACAAAGACTTTGAAGGAGCAAGCAAAAGCCTAGTGGCAGAGTGTTCTTTCAGAGAGAAACACATGCATTTCATCCTTCTGGAGTGAGTCTTCAGCCTGGAATTCATTTGCATTTTGTACTGTGCAGAATGTAGCTACCTGCTCGGGGGTTGTCTCATAGAAGCGCCTTTCCTGTAGGAGCTTGTTGCAACATTCATTGTTTGGCTAAGTTCTTTAGGGTTGGTTTTGGAAGGTCTTTCAACTTTGGCCAAATCCCGCTTCGTACGAAATTTTTTCACAGCGCTGTCTCCAAGTGTCCACAAAGAGCTGCTGCTTGAAACTGTCCACATGCACATCTCCCATACTGGTGTGCTCGTTTCACTACCTGGATTTTGGTTTCCACTTCTTTCTTTGAAATGACAAGCCTTCTTTCTGCATGCTACGCACACCTTGAAGCAGTTTCAGCTTGAAGCATGTTGGTGCTCTCAAAACGCTGTGTAACTTCTGTAAGGTGTGTTACTCTCCAGCACTGAATACACTACTTAGAGCTCCTTTCACCACAGACACGCAAACACATCTTTCTGTGAAAGTTCTACCTCAGGTCACTTGGAAATGTAAGGTTTTCATGGAGAACATGAGGTCAATCATGGTTTTGCACTCTGCAACCAATAGAAATGTCCTTTTGTACATAGCCTTCTGAAATTCACATCAAAATACCCTTCTTTTCTGGTTTCTTGAATGTTCTCAACACATTAGGAGAAAGATCGTGTTTGAGCAAGAGTGATGTAGTGTGCGTTTTCCTGGATTTCAAGTGATTTGGGAAACATACTCCTTGTTTTTCCACATTGTGTAAGAAACAACATTAGGCTTGCAAGAGATTGAAACAATGCATCCCAAAACATATTCCTGCAGTGAAAACACATGTTTCTACAAAGACTTTGAAGGAGCAAGCAAAAGCCTAGTGGCAGAGTGTTCTTTCAGAGAGAAACACATGCATTTCATCCTTCTGGAGTGAGTCTTCAGCCTGGAATTCATTTGCATTTTGTACTGTGCAGAATGTAGCTACCTGCTCGGGGGTTGTCTCATAGAAGCGCCTTTCGTGTAGGAGCTTGTTGCAACATTCATTGTTTGGCTAAGTTCTTTAGGGTTGGTTTTGGAAGGTCTTTCAACTTTGGCCAAATCCCGCTTCGTACGAAATTTTTTCACAGCGCTGTCTCCAAGTGTCCACAAAGAGCTGCTGCTTGAAACTGTCCACATGCACATCTCCCATACTGGTGTGCTCGTTTCACTACCTGGATTTTGGTTTCCACTTCTTTCTTGGAAATGACAAGCCTTCATTCTGCATGCTACACACACCTTGTAGCAGTTTCAGCTTGAAGCATGTTGGTGCTCTCAAAACGCTGTGTAACTTCTGTAGGGTGTGTTACTCTCCAGCACTGAATACACTACTTAGAGCTCCTTTCACCACAGACACGCAAACACATCTTTCTGTGAAAGTTCTACCTCAGGTCACTTGGAAATGTAACGTTTTCATGGAGAACATGAGGTCAATCATGGTTTTGCACTCTGCAACCAATAGAAATGTCCTTTTGTACATAGCCTTCTGAAATTCACATCAAAATACCCTTCTTTTCTGGTTTCTTGAATGTTCTCAACACATTAGGAGAAAGATCGTGTTTGAGCAAGAGTGATGTAGTGTGCGTTTTCCTGGATTTCAAGTGATTTGGGAAACATACTCCTTGTTTTTCCACATTGTGTAAGAGACAACATTAGGCTTGCAAGAGACTGAAACAATGCATCCCAAAACATATTCCTGCAGTGAAAACACATGTTTCTACAAAGACTTTGAAGGAGCAAGCCAAAGCCTAGTGGCAGAGTGTTCTTTCAGAGAGAAACACATGCATTTCATCCTTCTGGAGTGAGTTTTCAGCCTGGAATTCATTTGCATTTTGTACTGTGCAGAATGTAGCTACCTGCTCGGGGGTTGTCTCATAGAAGCGCCTTTCCTGTAGGAGCTTGTTGCAACATTCATTGTTTGGCTAAGTTCTTTAGGGTTGGTTTTGGAAAGTCTTTCAACTTTGGCCAAATCCCGCTTCGTACGAAATTTTTTCACAGCGCTGTCTCCAAGTGTCCACAAAGAGCTGCTGCTTGAAACTGTCCACATGCACATCTCCCATACTGGTGTGCTCGTTTCACTACCTGGATTTTGGTTTCCACTTCTTTCTTGGAAATGACAAGCCTTCTTTCTGCATGCTACACACACCTTGTAGCAGTTTCAGCTTGAAGCATGTTGGTGCTCTCAAAACGCTGTGTAACTTCTGTAGGGTGTGTTACTCTCCAGCACTGAATACACTACTTAGAGCTCTTTAAACCACAGACACACAAACACATCTTTTTGTGAAAGGCCTGCTTCTGGTCCCTTGGAAATGTAAGGTTTTCAGGGAGAACATGAGGTCAATCATGGTTTTGCACTCTGCAACCAATAGAAATGTCCTTTTGTACATAGCCATCTGAAATTCACATCAAAATACACTTCTTTTCTGGTTTCTTGAATGTTCTCAACACATTAGGAGAAAGATCGTGTTTGAGCAAGAGTGATGTAGTGTGCGTTTTCCTGGATTTCAAGTGATTTGGGAAACATACTCCTTGTTTTTCCACATTGTGTAAGAAACAACATTAGGCTTGCAAGAGATTGAAACAATGCATCCCAAAACATATTCCTGCAGTGAAAACACATGTTTCTACTAAGACTTTGAAGGAGCAAGCAAAAGCCTAGTGGCAGAGTGTTCTTTCAGAGAGAAACACATGCATTTCATCCTTCTGGAGTGAGTTTTCAGCCTGGAATTCATTTGCATTTTGTACTGTGCAGAATGTAGCTACCTGCTCGGGGGTTGTCTTATAGAAGCACCTTTCCTGTAGGAGATTGTTGTAACATTCATTGTTTGGCTAAGTTCTTTAGGGTTGGTTTTGGAAGGTCTTTCAACTTTGGCCAAATCCCGCTTCGTACGAAATTTTTTCACAGCGCTGTCTCCAAGTGTCCACAAAGAGCTGCTGCTTGAAACTGTCCACATGCACATCTCCCATACTGGTGTGCTCGTTTCACTACCTGGATTTTGGTTTCCACTTCTTTCTTTGAAATGACAAGCCTTCTTTCTGCATGCTACACACACCTTGTAGCAGTTTCAGCTTGAAGCATGTTGGTGCTCTCAAAACGCTGTGTAACTTCTGTAAGGTGTGTTACTCTCCAGCACTGAATACACTACTTAGAGCTCCTTTCACCACAGACACGCAAACACATCTTTCTGTGAAAGTTCTACCTCAGGTCACTTGGAAATGTAAGGTTTTCATGGAGAACATGAGGTCAATCATGGTTTTGCACTCTGCAACCAATAGAAATGTCCTTTTGTACATAGCCTTCTGAAATTCACATCAAAATACCCTTCTTTTCTGGTTTCTTGAATGTTCTCAACACATTAGGAGAAAGATCGTGTTTGAGCAAGAGTGATGTAGTGTGCGTTTTCCTGGATTTCAAGTGATTTGGGAAACATACTCCTTGTTTTTCCACATTGTGTAAGAAACAACATTAGGCTTTCAAGAGATTGAAACAATGCATCCCAAAACATATTCCTGCGGTGAAAACACATGTTTCTACAAAGACTTTGAAGGAGCAAGCAAAAGCCTAGTGGCAGAGTGTTCTTTCAGAGAGAAACACATGCATTTCATCCTTCTGGAGTGAGTCTTCAGCCTGGAATTCATTTGCATTTTGTACTGTGCAGAATGTAGCTACCTGCTCGGGGGTTGTCTCATAGAAGCGCCTTTCCTGTAGGAGCTTGTTGCAACATTCATTGTTTGGCTAAGTTCTTTAGGGTTGGTTTTGGAAGGTCTTTCAACTTTGGCCAAATCCCGCTTCGTACGAAATTTTTTCACAGCGCTGTCTCCAAGTGTCCACAAAGAGCTGCTGCTTGAAACTGTCCACATGCACATCTCCCATACTGGTGTGCTCGTTTCACTACCTGGATTTTGGTTTCCACTTCTTTCTTGGAAATGACAAGCCTTCTTTCTGCATGCTACACACACCTTGTAGCAGTTTCAGCTTGAAGCATGTTGGTGCTCTCAAAACGCTGTGTAACTTCTGTAGGGTGTGTTACTCTCCAGCACTGAATACACTACTTAGAGCTCCTTTCACCACAGACACGCAAACACATCTTTCTGTGAAAGTTCTACCTCAGGTCACTTGGAAATGTAAGGTTTTCATGGAGAACATGAGGTCAATCATGGTTTTGCACTCTGCAACCAATAGAAATGTCCTTTTGTACATAGCCTTCTGAAATTCACATCAAAATACTCTTCTTTTCTGGTTTCTTGAATGTTCTCAACACATTAGGAGAAAGATCGTGTTTGAGCAAGAGTGATGTAGTGTGCGTTTTCCTGGATTTCAAGTGATTTGGGAAACATACTCCTTGTTTTTCCACATTGTGTAAGAAACAACATTAGGCTTGCAAGAGATTGAAACAATGCATCCCAAAACATATTCCTGCAGTGAAAACACATGTTTCTACAAAGACTTTGAAGGAGCAAGCCAAAGCCTAGTGGCAGAGTGTTCTTTCAGAGAGAAACACATGCATTTCATCCTTCTGGAGTGAGTTTTCAGCCTGGAATTCATTTGCATTTTGTACTGTGCAGAATGTAGCTACCTGCTCGGGGGTTGTCTCATAGAAGCACCTTTCCTGTAGGAGCTTGTTGCAACATTCATTGTTTGGCTAAGTTCTTTAGGGTTGGTTTTGGAAGGTCTTTCAACTTTGGCCAAATCCCGCTTCGTACGAAATTTTTTCACAGCGCTGTCTCCAAGTGTCCACAAAGAGCTGCTGCTTGAAACTGTCCACATGCACATCTCCCATACTGGTGTGCTCGTTTCACTACCTGGATTTTGGTTTCCACTTCTTTCTTGGAAATGACAAGCCTTCTTTCTGCATGCTACACACACCTTGTAGCAGTTTCAGCTTGAAGCATGTTGGTGCTCTCAAAACGCTGTGTAACTTCTGTAGGGTGTGTTACTCTCCAGCACTGAATACACTACTTAGAGCTCCTTTCACCACAGACACGCAAACACATCTTTCTGTGAAAGTTCTACCTCAGGTCACTTGGAAATGTAAGGTTTTCATGGAGAACATGAGGTCAATCATGGTTTTGCACTCTGCAACCAATAGAAATGTCCTTTTGTACATAGCCTTCTGAAATTCACATCAAAATACCCTTCTTTTCTGGTTTCTTGAATGTTCTCAACACATTAGGAGAAAGATCGTGTTTGAGCAAGAGTGATGTAGTGTGCGTTTTCCTGGATTGCAAGTGATTTGGGAAACATACTCCTTGTTTTTCCACATTGTGTAAGAAACAACATTAGGCTTTCAAGAGATTGAAACAATGCATCCCAAAACATATTCCTGCAGTGAAAACACATGTTTCTACAAAGACTTTGAAGGAGCAAGCAAAAGCCTAGTGGCAGAGTGTTGTTTCAGAGAGAAACACATGCATTTCATCCTTCTGGAGTGAGTCTTCAGCCTGGAATTCATTTGCATTTTGTACTGTGCAGAATGTAGCTACCTGCTCGGGGGTTGTCTCATAGAAGCGCCTTTCCTGTAGGAGCTTGTTGCAACATTCATTGTTTGGCTAAGTTCTTTAGGGTTGGTTTTGGAAGGTCTTTCAACTTTGGCCAAATCCCGCTTCGTACGAAATTTTTTCACAGCGCTGTCTCCAAGTGTCCACAAAGAGCTGCTGCTTGAAACTGTCCACATGCACATCTCCCATACTGGTGTGCTCGTTTCACTACCTGGATTTTGGTTTCCACTTCTTTCTTGGAAATGACAAGCCTTCTTTCTGCATGCTACACACAACTTGTAGCAGTTTCAGCTTGAAGCATGTTGGTGCTCTCAAAACGCTGTGTAACTTCTGTAGGGTGTGTTACTCTACAGCACTGAATACACTACTTAGAGCTCCTTTCACCACAGACACGCAAACACATCTTTCTGTGAAAGTTCTACCTCAGGTCACTTGGAAATGTAAGGTTTTCAGGGAGAACATGAGGTCAATCATGGTTTTGCACTCTGCAACCAATAGAAATGTCCTTTTGTACATAGCCTTCTGAAATTCACATCAAAATACCCTTCTTTTCTGGTTTCTTGAATGTTCTCAACACATTAGGAGAAAGATCGTGTTTGAGCAAGAGTGATGTAGTGTGCGTTTTCCTGGATTACAAGTGATTTGGGAAACATACTCCTTGCTTTTCCACATTGTGTAAGAAACAACATTAGGCTTTCAAGAGATTGAAACAATGCATCCCAAAACATATTCCTGCAGTGAAAACACATGTTTCTACAAAGACTTTGAAGGAGCAAGCAAAAGCCTAGTGGCAGAGTGTTCTTTCAGAGAGAAACACATGCATTTCATCCTTCTGGAGTGAGTCTTCAGCCTGGAATTCATTTGCATTTTGTACTGTGCAGAATGTAGCTACCTGCTCGGGGGTTGTCTCATAGAAGCGCCTTTCCTGTAGGAGCTTGTTGCAACATTCATTGTTTGGCTAAGTTCTTTAGGGTTGGTTTTGGAAGGTCTTTCAACTTTGGCCAAATCCCGCTTCGTACGAAATTTTTTCACAGCGCTGTCTCCAAGTGTCCACAAAGAGCTGCTGCTTGAAACTGTCCACATGCACATCTCCCATACTGGTGTGCTCGTTTCACTACCTGGATTTTGGTTTCCACTTCTTTCTTTGAAATGACAAGCCTTCTTTCTGCATGCTACACACACCTTGTAGCAGTTTCAGCTTGAAGCATGTTGGTGCTCTCAAATCGCTGTGTAACTTCTGTAGGGTGTGTTACTCTCCAGCACTGAATACACTACTTAGAGCTCCTTTCACCACAGACACGCAAACACATCTTTCTGTGAAAGTTCTACCTCAGGTCACTTGGAAATGTAAGGTTTTCAGGGAGAACATGAGGTCAATCATGGTTTTGCACTCTGCAACCAATAGAAATGTCCTTTTGTACATAGCCTTCTGAAATTCACATCAAAATACCCTTCTTTTCTGGTTTCTTGAATGTTCTCAACACATTAGGAGAAAGATCGTGTTTGAGCAAGAGTGATGTAGTGTGCGTTTTCCTGGATTTCAAGTGATTTGGGAAGCATACTCCTTGTTTTTCCACATTGTGTAAGAAACAACATTAGGCTTGCAAGAGATTGAAACAATGCATCCCAAAACATATTCCTGCAGTGAAAACACATGTTTCTACAAAGACTTTGAAGGAGCAAGCCAAAGCCTAGTGGCAGAGTGTTCTTTCAGAGAGAAACACATGCATTTCATCCTTCTGGAGTGAGTCTTCAGCCTGGAATTCATTTGCATTTTGTACTGTGCAGAATGTAGCTACCTGCTCGGGGGTTGTCTCATAGAAGCGCCTTTCCTGTAGGAGCTTGTTGCAACATTCATTGTTTGGCTAAGTTCTTTAGGGTTGGTTTTGGAAGGTCTTTCAACTTTGGCCAAATCCCGCTTCGTACGAAATTTTTTCACAGCGCTGTCTCCAAGTGTCCACAAAGAGCTGCTGCTTGAAACTGTCCACATGCACATCTCCCATACTGGTGTGCTCATTTCACTACCTGGATTTTGGTTTCCACTCCTTTCTTGGAAATGACAAGCCTTCTTTCTGCATGCTACACACACCTTGTAGCAGTTTCAGCTTGAAGCATGTTGGTGCTCTCAAAACGCTGTGTAACTTCTGTAGGGTGTGTTACTCTCCAGCACCGAATACACTACTTAGAGCTCCTTTCACCACAGACACGCAAACACATCTTTCTGTGAAAGTTCTACCTCAGGTCACTTGGAAATGTAAGGTTTTCATGGAGAACATGAGGTCAATCATGGTTTTGCACTCTGCAACCAATAGAAATGTCCTTTTGTACATAGCCTTCTGAAATTCACATCAAAATACCCTTCTTTTCTGGTTTCTTGAATGTTCTCAACACATTAGGAGAAAGATCGTGTTTGAGCAAGAGTGATGTAGTGTGCGTTTTCCTGGATTGCAAGTGATTTGGGAAACATACTCCTTGTTTTTCCACATTGTGTAAGAAACAACATTAGGCTTTCAAGAGATTGAAACAATGCATCCCAAAACATATTCCTGCAGTGAAAACACATGTTTCTACAAAGACTTTGAAGGAGCAAGCAAAAGCCTAGTGGCAGAGTGTTGTTTCAGAGAGAAACACATGCATTTCATCCTTCTGGAGTGAGTCTTCAGCCTGGAATTCATTTGCATTTTGTACTGTGCAGAATGTAGCTACCTGCTCGGGGGTTGTCTCATAGAAGCGCCTTTCCTGTAGGAGCTTGTTGCAACATTCATTGTTTGGCTAAGTTCTTTAGGGTTGGTTTTGGAAGGTCTTTCAACTTTGGCCAAATCCCGCTTCGTACGAAATTTTTTCACAGCGCTGTCTCCAAGTGTCCACAAAGAGCTGCTGCTTGAAACTGTCCACATGCACATCTCCCATACTGGTGTGCTCGTTTCACTACCTGGATTTTGGTTTCCACTTCTTTCTTGGAAATGACAAGCCTTCTTTCTGCATGCTACACACAACTTGTAGCAGTTTCAGCTTGAAGCATGTTGGTGCTCTCAAAACGCTGTGTAACTTCTGTAGGGTGTGTTACTCTCCAGCACTGAATACACTACTTAGAGCTCCTTTCACCACAGACACGCAAACACATCTTTCTGTGAAAGTTCTACCTCAGGTCACTTGGAAATGTAAGGTTTTCAGGGAGAACATGAGGTCAATCATGGTTTTGCACTCTGCAACCAATAGAAATGTCCTTTTGTACATAGCCTTCTGAAATTCACATCAAAATACCCTTCTTTTCTGGTTTCTTGAATGTTCTCAACACATTAGGAGAAAGATCGTGTTTGAGCAAGAGTGATGTAGTGTGCGTTTTCCTGGATTGCAAGTGATTTGGGAAACATACTCCTTGTTTTTCCACATTGTGTAAGAAACAACATTAGGCTTTCAAGAGATTGAAACAATGCATCCCAAAACATATTCCTGCAGTGAAAACACATGTTTCTACAAAGACTTTGAAGGAGCAAGCAAAAGCCTAGTGGCAGAGTGTTGTTTCAGAGAGAAACACATGCATTTCATCCTTCTGGAGTGAGTCTTCAGCCTGGAATTCATTTGCATTTTGTACTGTGCAGAATGTAGCTACCTGCTCGGGGGTTGTCTCATAGAAGCGCCTTTCCTGTAGGAGCTTGTTGCAACATTCATTGTTTGGCTAAGTTCTTTAGGGTTGGTTTTGGAAGGTCTTTCAACTTTGGCCAAATCCCGCTTCGTACGAAATTTTTTCACAGCGCTGTCTCCAAGTGTCCACAAAGAGCTGCTGCTTGAAACTGTCCACATGCACATCTCCCATACTGGTGTGCTCGTTTCACTACCTGGATTTTGGTTTCCACTTCTTTCTTGGAAATGACAAGCCTTCTTTCTGCATGCTACACACAACTTGTAGCAGTTTCAGCTTGAAGCATGTTGGTGCTCTCAAAACGCTGTGTAACTTCTGTAGGGTGTGTTACTCTACAGCACTGAATACACTACTTAGAGCTCCTTTCACCACAGACACGCAAACACATCTTTCTGTGAAAGTTCTACCTCAGGTCACTTGGAAATGTAAGGTTTTCAGGGAGAACATGAGGTCAATCATGGTTTTGCACTCTGCAACCAATAGAAATGTCCTTTTGTACATAGCCTTCTGAAATTCACATCAAAATACCCTTCTTTTCTGGTTTCTTGAATGTTCTCAACACATTAGGAGAAAGATCGTGTTTGAGCAAGAGTGATGTAGTGTGCGTTTTCCTGGATTACAAGTGATTTGGGAAACATACTCCTTGCTTTTCCACATTGTGTAAGAAACAACATTAGGCTTTCAAGAGATTGAAACAATGCATCCCAAAACATATTCCTGCAGTGAAAACACATGTTTCTACAAAGACTTTGAAGGAGCAAGCAAAAGCCTAGTGGCAGAGTGTTCTTTCAGAGAGAAACACATGCATTTCATCCTTCTGGAGTGAGTCTTCAGCCTGGAATTCATTTGCATTTTGTACTGTGCAGAATGTAGCTACCTGCTCGGGGGTTGTCTCATAGAAGCGCCTTTCCTGTAGGAGCTTGTTGCAACATTCATTGTTTGGCTAAGTTCTTTAGGGTTGGTTTTGGAAGGTCTTTCAACTTTGGCCAAATCCCGCTTCGTACGAAATTTTTTCACAGCGCTGTCTCCAAGTGTCCACAAAGAGCTGCTGCTTGAAACTGTCCACATGCACATCTCCCATACTGGTGTGCTCGTTTCACTACCTGGATTTTGGTTTCCACTTCTTTCTTTGAAATGACAAGCCTTCTTTCTGCATGCTACACACACCTTGTAGCAGTTTCAGCTTGAAGCATGTTGGTGCTCTCAAATCGCTGTGTAACTTCTGTAGGGTGTGTTACTCTCCAGCACTGAATACACTACTTAGAGCTCCTTTCACCACAGACACGCAAACACATCTTTCTGTGAAAGTTCTACCTCAGGTCACTTGGAAATGTAAGGTTTTCAGGGAGAACATGAGGTCAATCATGGTTTTGCACTCTGCAACCAATAGAAATGTCCTTTTGTACATAGCCTTCTGAAATTCACATCAAAATACCCTTCTTTTCTGGTTTCTTGAATGTTCTCAACACATTAGGAGAAAGATCGTGTTTGAGCAAGAGTGATGTAGTGTGCGTTTTCCTGGATTTCAAGTGATTTGGGAAGCATACTCCTTGTTTTTCCACATTGTGTAAGAAACAACATTAGGCTTGCAAGAGATTGAAACAATGCATCCCAAAACATATTCCTGCAGTGAAAACACATGTTTCTACAAAGACTTTGAAGGAGCAAGCCAAAGCCTAGTGGCAGAGTGTTCTTTCAGAGAGAAACACATGCATTTCATCCTTCTGGAGTGAGTCTTCAGCCTGGAATTCATTTGCATTTTGTACTGTGCAGAATGTAGCTACCTGCTCGGGGGTTGTCTCATAGAAGCGCCTTTCCTGTAGGAGCTTGTTGCAACATTCATTGTTTGGCTAAGTTCTTTAGGGTTGGTTTTGGAAGGTCTTTCAACTTTGGCCAAATCCCGCTTCGTACGAAATTTTTTCACAGCGCTGTCTCCAAGTGTCCACAAAGAGCTGCTGCTTGAAACTGTCCACATGCACATCTCCCATACTGGTGTGCTCATTTCACTACCTGGATTTTGGTTTCCACTCCTTTCTTGGAAATGACAAGCCTTCTTTCTGCATGCTACACACACCTTGTAGCAGTTTCAGCTTGAAGCATGTTGGTGCTCTCAAAACGCTGTGTAACTTCTGTAGGGTGTGTTACTCTCCAGCACTGAATACACTACTTAGAGCTCCTTTCACCACAGACACGCAAACACATCTTTCTGTGAAAGTTCTACCTCAGGTCACTTGGAAATGTAAGGTTTTCATGGAGAACATGAGGTCAATCATGGTTTTGCACTCTGCAACCAATAGAAATGTCCTTTTGTACATAGCCTTCTGAAATTCACATCAAAATACCCTTCTTTTCTGGTTTCTTGAATGTTCTCAACACATTAGGAGAAAGATCGTGTTTGAGCAAGAGTGATGTAGTGTGCGTTTTCCTGGATTGCAAGTGATTTGGGAAACATACTCCTTGTTTTTCCACATTGTGTAAGAAACAACATTAGGCTTTCAAGAGATTGAAACAATGCATCCCAAAACATATTCCTGCAGTGAAAACACATGTTTCTACAAAGACTTTGAAGGAGCAAGCAAAAGCCTAGTGGCAGAGTGTTGTTTCAGAGAGAAACACATGCATTTCATCCTTCTGGAGTGAGTCTTCAGCCTGGAATTCATTTGCATTTTGTACTGTGCAGAATGTAGCTACCTGCTCGGGGGTTGTCTCATAGAAGCGCCTTTCCTGTAGGAGCTTGTTGCAACATTCATTGTTTGGCTAAGTTCTTTAGGGTTGGTTTTGGAAGGTCTTTCAACTTTGGCCAAATCCCGCTTCGTACGAAATTTTTTCACAGCGCTGTCTCCAAGTGTCCACAAAGAGCTGCTGCTTGAAACTGTCCACATGCACATCTCCCATACTGGTGTGCTCGTTTCACTACCTGGATTTTGGTTTCCACTTCTTTCTTTGAAATGACAAGCCTTCTTTCTGCATGCTACACACAACTTGTAGCAGTTTCAGCTTGAAGCATGTTGGTGCTCTCAAAACGCTGTGTAACTTCTGTAGGGTGTGTTACTCTCCAGCACTGAATACACTACTTAGAGCTCCTTTCACCACAGACACGCAAACACATCTTTCTGTGAAAGTTCTACCTCAGGTCACTTGGAAATGTAAGGTTTTCAGGGAGAACATGAGGTCAATCATGGTTTTGCACTCTGCAACCAATAGAAATGTCCTTTTGTACATAGCCTTCTGAAATTCACATCAAAATACCCTTCTTTTCTGGTTTCTTGAATGTTCTCAACACATTAGGAGAAAGATCGTGTTTGAGCAAGAGTGATGTAGTGTGCGTTTTCCTGGATTTCAAGTGATTTGGGAAGCATACTCCTTGTTTTTCCACATTGTGTAAGAAACAACATTAGGCTTGCAAGAGATTGAAACAATGCATCCCAAAACATATTCCTGCAGTGAAAACACATGTTTCTACAAAGACTTTGAAGGAGCAAGCCAAAGCCTAGTGGCAGAGTGTTCTTTCAGAGAGAAACACATGCATTTCATCCTTCTGGAGTGAGTCTTCAGCCTGGAATTCATTTGCATTTTGTACTGTGCAGAATGTAGCTACCTGCTCGGGGGTTGTCTCATAGAAGCGCCTTTCCTGTAGGAGCTTGTTGCAACATTCATTGTTTGGCTAAGTTCTTTAGGGTTGGTTTTGGAAGGTCTTTCAACTTTGGCCAAATCCCGCTTCGTACGAAATTTTTTCACAGCGCTGTCTCCAAGTGTCCACAAAGAGCTGCTGCTTGAAACTGTCCACATGCACATCTCCCATACTGGTGTGCTCGTTTCACTACCTGGATTTTGGTTTCCACTCCTTTCTTGGAAATGACAAGCCTTCTTTCTGCATGCTACACACACCTTGTAGCAGTTTCAGCTTGAAGCATGTTGGTGCTCTCAAAACGCTGTGTAACTTCTGTAGGGTGTGTTACTCTCCAGCACTGAATACACTACTTAGAGCTCCTTTCACCACAGACACGCAAACACATCTTTCTGTGAAAGTTCTACCTCAGGTCACTTGGAAATGTAAGGTTTTCATGGAGAACATGAGGTCAATCATGGTTTTGCACTCTGCAACCAATAGAAATGTCCTTTTGTACATAGCCTTCTGAAATTCACATCAAAATACCCTTCTTTTCTGGTTTCTTGAATGTTCTCAACACATTAGGAGAAAGATCGTGTTTGAGCAAGAGTGATGTAGTGTGCGTTTTCCTGGATTTCAAGTGATTTGGGAAACATACTCCTTGTTTTTCCACATTGTGTAAGAAACAACATTAGGCTTGCAAGAGATTGAAACAATGCATCCCAAAACATATTCCTGCAGTGAAAACACATGTTTCTACAAAGACTTTGAAGGAGCAAGCAAAAGCCTAGTGGCAGAGTGTTCTTTCAGAGAGAAACACATGCATTTCATCCTTCTGGAGTGAGTCTTCAGCCTGGAATTCATTTGCATTTTGTACTGTGCAGAATGTAGCTACCTGCTCGGGGGTTGTCTCATAGAAGCGCCTTTCCTGTAGGAGCTTGTTGCAACATTCATTGTTTGGCTAAGTTCTTTAGGGTTGGTTTTGGAAGGTCTTTCAACTTTGGCCAAATCCCGCTTCGTACGAAATTTTTTCACAGCGCTGTCTCCAAGTGTCCACAAAGAGCTGCTGCTTGAAACTGTCCACATGCACATCTCCCATACTGGTGTGCTCGTTTCACTACCTGGATTTTGGTTTCCACTTCTTTCTTGGAAATGACAAGCCTTCTTTCTGCATGCTACACACACCTTGTAGCAGTTTCAGCTTGAAGCATGTTGGTGCTCTCAAAACGCTGTGTAACTTCTGTAGGGTGTGTTACTCTCCAGCACTGAATACACTACTTAGAGCTCCTTTCACCACAGACACGCAAACACATCTCTCTGTGAAAGTTCTACCTCAGGTCACTTGGAAATGTAAGGTTTTCATGGAGAACATGAGGTCAATCATGGTTTTGCACTCTGCAACCAATAGAAATGTCCTTTTGTACATAGCCTTCTGAAATTCACATCAAAATACCCTTCTTTTCTGGTTTCTTGAATGTTCTCAACACATTAGGAGAAAGATCGTGTTTGAGCAAGAGTGATGTAGTGTGCGTTTTCCTGGATTTCAAGTGATTTGGGAAACATACTCCTTGTTTTTCCACATTGTGTAAGAAACAACATTAGGCTTTCAAGAGATTGAAACAATGCATCCCAAAACATATTCCTGCAGTGAAAACACATGTTTCTACAAAGACTTTGAAGGAGCAAGCAAAAGCCTAGTGGCAGAGTGTTGTTTCAGAGAGAAACACATGCATTTCATCCTTCTGGAGTGAGTCTTCAGCCTGGAATTCATTTGCATTTTGTACTGTGCAGAATGTAGCTACCTGCTCGGGGGTTGTCTCATAGAAGCGCCTTTCCTGTAGGAGCTTGTTGCAACATTCATTGTTTGGCTAAGTTCTTTAGGGTTGGTTTTGGAAGGTCTTTCAACTTTGGCCAAATCCCGCTTCGTACGAAATTTTTTCACAGCGCTGTCTCCAAGTGTCCACAAAGAGCTGCTGCTTGAAACTGTCCACATGCACATCTCCCATACTGGTGTGCTCGTTTCACTACCTGGATTTTGGTTTCCACTTCTTTCTTGGAAATGACAAGCCTTCATTCTGCATGCTACACACACCTTGTAGCAGTTTCAGCTTGAAGCATGGTGGTGCTCTCAAAACGCTGTGTAACTTCTGTAGGGTGTGTTACTCTCCAGCACTGAATACACTACTTAGAGCTCCTTTCACCACAGACACGCAAACACATCTTTCTGTGAAAGTTCTACCTCAGGTCACTTGGAAATGTAAGGTTTTCAGGGAGAACATGAGGTCAATCATGGTTTTGCACTCTGCAACCAATAGAAATGTCCTTTTGTACATAGCCTTCTGAAATTCACATCAAAATACCCTTCTTTTCTGGTTTCTTGAATGTTCTCAACACATTAGGAGAAAGATCGTGTTTGAGCAAGAGTGATGTAGTGTGCGTTTTCCTGGATTGCAAGTGATTTGGGAAACATACTCCTTGTTTTTCCACATTGTGTAAGAAACAACATTAGGCTTGCAAGAGATTGAAACAATGCATCCCAAAACATATTCCTGCAGTGAAAACACATGTTTCTACAAAGACTTTGAAGGAGCAAGCCAAAGCCTAGTGGCAGAGTGTTGTTTCAGAGAGAAACACATGCATTTCATCCTTCTGGAGTGAGTTTTCAGCCTGGAATTCATTTGCATTTTGTACTGTGCAGAATGTAGCTACCTGCTCGGGGGTTGTCTCATAGAAGCACCTTTCCTGTAGGAGCTTGTTGCAACATTCATTGTTTGGCTAAGTTCTTTAGGGTTGGTTTTGGAAGGTCTTTCAACTTTGGCCAAATCCCGCTTCGTACGAAATTTTTTCACAGCGCTGTCTCCAAGTGTCCACAAAGAGCTGCTGCTTGAAACTGTCCACATGCACATCTCCCATACTGGTGTGCTCGTTTCACTACCTGGATTTTGGTTTCCACTTCTTTCTTGGAAATGACAAGCCTTCTTTCTGCATGCTACACACACCTTGTAGCAGTTTCAGCTTGAAGCATGTTGGTGCTCTCAAAACGCTGTGTAACTTCTGTAGGGTGTGTTACTCTCCAGCACTGAATACACTACTTAGAGCTCCTTTCACCACAGACACGCAAACACATCTTTCTGTGAAAGTTCTACCTCAGGTCACTTGGAAATGTAAGGTTTTCAGGGAGAACATGAGGTCAATCATGGTTTTGCACTCTGCAACCAATAGAAATGTCCTTTTGTACATAGCCTTCTGAAATTCACATCAAAATACCCTTCTTTTCTAGTTTCTTGAATGTTCTCAACACATTAGGAGAAAGATCGTGTTTGAGCAAGAGTGATGTAGTGTGCGTTTTCCTGGATTTCAAGTGATTTGGGAAACATACTCCTTGCTTTTCCACATTGTGTAAGAAACAACATTAGGCTTTCAAGAGATTGAAACAATGCATCCCAAAACATATTCCTGCAGTGAAAACACATGTTTCTACAAAGACTTTGAAGGAGCAAGCAAAAGCCTAGTGGCAGAGTGTTCTTTCAGAGAGAAACACATGCATTTCATCCTTCTGGAGTGAGTCTTCAGCCTGGAATTCATTTGCATTTTGTACTGTGCAGAATGTAGCTACCTGCTCGGGGGTTGTCTCATAGAAGCGCCTTTCCTGTAGGAGCTTGTTGCAACATTCATTGTTTGGCTAAGTTCTTTAGGGTTGGTTTTGGAAGGTCTTTCAACTTTGGCCAAATCCCGCTTCGTACGAAATTTTTTCACAGCGCTGTCTCCAAGTGTCCACAAAGAGCTGCTGCTTGAAACTGTCCACATGCACATCTCCCATACTGGTGTGCTCGTTTCACTACCTGGATTTTGGTTTCCACTTCTTTCTTGGAAATGACAAGCCTTCATTCTGCATGCTACACACACCTTGTAGCAGTTTCAGCTTGAAGCATGGTGGTGCTCTCAAAACGCTGTGTAACTTCTGTAGGGTGTGTTACTCTCCAGCACTGAATACACTACTTAGAGCTCCTTTCACCACAGACACGCAAACACATCTTTCTGTGAAAGTTCTACCTCAGGTCACTTGGAAATGTAAGGTTTTCAGGGAGAACATGAGGTCAATCATGGTTTTGCACTCTGCAACCAATAGAAATGTCCTTTTGTACATAGCCTTCTGAAATTCACATCAAAATACCCTTCTTTTCTGGTTTCTTGAATGTTCTCAACACATTAGGAGAAAGATCGTGTTTGAGCAAGAGTGATGTAGTGTGCGTTTTCCTGGATTGCAAGTGATTTGGGAAACATACTCCTTGTTTTTCCACATTGTGTAAGAAACAACATTAGGCTTGCAAGAGATTGAAACAATGCATCCCAAAACATATTCCTGCAGTGAAAACACATGTTTCTACAAAGACTTTGAAGGAGCAAGCCAAAGCCTAGTGGCAGAGTGTTGTTTCAGAGAGAAACACATGCATTTCATCCTTCTGGAGTGAGTTTTCAGCCTGGAATTCATTTGCATTTTGTACTGTGCAGAATGTAGCTACCTGCTCGGGGGTTGTCTCATAGAAGCACCTTTCCTGTAGGAGCTTGTTGCAACATTCATTGTTTGGCTAAGTTCTTTAGGGTTGGTTTTGGAAGGTCTTTCAACTTTGGCCAAATCCCGCTTCGTACGAAATTTTTTCACAGCGCTGTCTCCAACTGTCCACAAAGAGCTGCTGCTTGAAACTGTCCACATGCACATCTCCCATACTGGTGTGCTCGTTTCACTACCTGGATTTCGGTTTCCACTTCTTTCTTGGAAATGACAAGCCTTCTTTCTGCATGCTACACACACCTTGTAGCAGTTTCAGCTTGAAGCATGTTGGTGCTCTCAAAACGCTGTGTAACTTCTGTAGGGTGTGTTACTCTCCAGCACTGAATACACTACTTAGAGCTCCTTTCACCACAGACACGCAAACACATCTTTCTGTGAAAGTTCTACCTCAGGTCACTTGGAAATGTAAGGTTTTCATGGAGAACATGAGGTCAATCATGGTTTTGCACTCTGCAACCAATAGAAATGTCCTTTTGTACATAGCCTTCTGAAATTCACATCAAAATACCCTTCTTTTCTGGTTTCTTGAATGTTCTCAACACATTAGGAGAAAGATCGTGTTTGAGCAAGAGTGATGTAGTGTGCGTTTTCCTGGATTTCAAGTGATTTGGGAAACATACTCCTTGTTTTTCCACATTGTGTAAGAAACAACATTAGGCTTTCAAGAGATTGAAACAATGCATCCCAAAACATATTCCTGCAGTGAAAACACATGTTTCTACAAAGACTTTGAAGGAGCAAGCAAAAGCCTAGTGGCAGAGTGTTGTTTCAGAGAGAAACACATGCATTTCATCCTTCTGGAGTGAGTCTTCAGCCTGGAATTCATTTGCATTTTGTACTGTGCAGAATGTAGCTACCTGCTCGGGGGTTGTCTCATAGAAGCGCCTTTCCTGTAGGAGCTTGTTGCAACATTCATTGTTTGGCTAAGTTCTTTAGGGTTGGTTTTGGAAGGTCTTTCAACTTTGGCCAAATCCCGCTTCGTACGAAATTTTTTCACAGCGCTGTCTCCAAGTGTCCACAAAGAGCTGCTGCTTGAAACTGTCCACATGCACATCTCCCATACTGGTGTGCTCGTTTCACTACCTGGATTTTGGTTTCCACTTCTTTCTTGGAAATGACAAGCCTTCTTTCTGCATGCTACACACAACTTGTAGCAGTTTCAGCTTGAAGCATGTTGGTGCTCTCAAAACGCTGTGTAACTTCTGTAGGGTGTGTTACTCTCCAGCACTGAATACACTACTTAGAGCTCCTTTCACCACAGACACGCAAACACATCTTTCTGTGAAAGTTCTACCTCAGGTCACTTGGAAATGTAAGGTTTTCAGGGAGAACATGAGGTCAATCATGGTTTTGCACTCTGCAACCAATAGAAATGTCCTTTTGTACATAGCCTTCTGAAATTCACATCAAAATACCCTTCTTTTCTGGTTTCTTGAATGTTCTCAACACATTAGGAGAAAGATCGTGTTTGAGCAAGAGTGATGTAGTGTGCGTTTTCCTGGATTTCAAGTGATTTGGGAAACATACTCCTTGCTTTTCCACATTGTGTAAGAAACAACATTAGGCTTTCAAGAGATTGAAACAATGCATCCCAAAACATATTCCTGCAGTGAAAACACATGTTTCTACAAAGACTTTGAAGGAGCAAGCAAAAGCCTAGTGGCAGAGTGTTCTTTCAGAGAGAAACACATGCATTTCATCCTTCTGGAGTGAGTCTTCAGCCTGGAATTCATTTGCATTTTGTACTGTGCAGAATGTAGCTACCTGCTCGGGGGTTGTCTCATAGAAGCGCCTTTCCTGTAGGAGCTTGTTGCAACATTCATTGTTTGGCTAAGTTCTTTAGGGTTGGTTTTGGAAGGTCTTTCAACTTTGGCCAAATCCCGCTTCGTACGAAATTTTTTCACAGCGCTGTCTCCAAGTGTCCACAAAGAGCTGCTGCTTGAAACTGTCCACATGCACATCTCCCATACTGGTGTGCTCGTTTCACTACCTGGATTTTGGTTTCCACTTCTTTCTTTGAAATGACAAGCCTTCTTTCTGCATGCTACACACACCTTGTAGCAGTTTCAGCTTGAAGCATGTTGGTGCTCTCAAATCGCTGTGTAACTTCTGTAGGGTGTGTTACTCTCCAGCACTGAATACACTACTTAGAGCTCCTTTCACCACAGACACGCAAACACATCTTTCTGTGAAAGTTCTACCTCAGGTCACTTGGAAATGTAAGGTTTTCAGGGAGAACATGAGGTCAATCATGGTTTTGCACTCTGCAACCAATAGAAATGTCCTTTTGTACATAGCCTTCTGAAATTCACATCAAAATACCCTTCTTTTCTGGTTTCTTGAATGTTCTCAACACATTAGGAGAAAGATCGTGTTTGAGCAAGAGTGATGTAGTGTGCGTTTTCCTGGATTTCAAGTGATTTGGGAAGCATACTCCTTGTTTTTCCACATTGTGTAAGAAACAACATTAGGCTTGCAAGAGATTGAAACAATGCATCCCAAAACATATTCCTGCAGTGAAAACACATGTTTCTACAAAGACTTTGAAGGAGCAAGCCAAAGCCTAGTGGCAGAGTGTTCTTTCAGAGAGAAACACATGCATTTCATCCTTCTGGAGTGAGTCTTCAGCCTGGAATTCATTTGCATTTTGTACTGTGCAGAATGTAGCTACCTGCTCGGGGGTTGTCTCATAGAAGCGCCTTTCCTGTAGGAGCTTGTTGCAACATTCATTGTTTGGCTAAGTTCTTTAGGGTTGGTTTTGGAAGGTCTTTCAACTTTGGCCAAATCCCGCTTCGTACGAAATTTTTTCACAGCGCTGTCTCCAAGTGTCCACAAAGAGCTGCTGCTTGAAACTGTCCACATGCACATCTCCCATACTGGTGTGCTCGTTTCACTACCTGGATTTTGGTTTCCACTCCTTTCTTGGAAATGACAAGCCTTCTTTCTGCATGCTACACACACCTTGTAGCAGTTTCAGCTTGAAGCATGTTGGTGCTCTCAAAACGCTGTGTAACTTCTGTAGGGTGTGTTACTCTCCAGCACTGAATACACTACTTAGAGCTCCTTTCACCACAGACACGCAAACACATCTTTCTGTGAAAGTTCTACCTCAGGTCACTTGGAAATGTAAGGTTTTCATGGAGAACATGAGGTCAATCATGGTTTTGCACTCTGCAACCAATAGAAATGTCCTTTTGTACATAGCCTTCTGAAATTCACATCAAAATACCCTTCTTTTCTGGTTTCTTGAATGTTCTCAACACATTAGGAGAAAGATCGTGTTTGAGCAAGAGTGATGTAGTGTGCGTTTTCCTGGATTTCAAGTGATTTGGGAAACATACTCCTTGTTTTTCCACATTGTGTAAGAAACAACATTAGGCTTTCAAGAGATTGAAACAATGCATCCCAAAACATATTCCTGCAGTGAAAACACATGTTTCTACAAAGACTTTGAAGGAGCAAGCAAAAGCCTAGTGGCAGAGTGTTGTTTCAGAGAGAAACACATGCATTTCATCCTTCTGGAGTGAGTCTTCAGCCTGGAATTCATTTGCATTTTGTACTGTGCAGAATGTAGCTACCTGCTCGGGGGTTGTCTCATAGAAGCGCCTTTCCTGTAGGAGCTTGTTGCAACATTCATTGTTTGGCTAAGTTCTTTAGGGTTGGTTTTGGAAGGTCTTTCAACTTTGGCCAAATCCCGCTTCGTACGAAATTTTTTCACAGCGCTGTCTCCAAGTGTCCACAAAGAGCTGCTGCTTGAAACTGTCCACATGCACATCTCCCATACTGGTGTGCTCGTTTCACTACCTGGATTTTGGTTTCCACTTCTTTCTTGGAAAAGACAAGCCTTCTTTCTGCATGCTACACACAACTTGTAGCAGTTTCAGCTTGAAGCATGTTGGTGCTCTCAAAACGCTGTGTAACTTCTGTAGGGTGTGTTACTCTCCAGCACTGAATACACTACTTAGAGCTCCTTTCACCACAGACACGCAAACACATCTCTCTGTGAAAGTTCTACCTCAGGTCACTTGGAAATGTAAGGTTTTCATGGAGAACATGAGGTCAATCATGGTTTTGCACTCTGCAACCAATAGAAATGTCCTTTTGTACATAGCCTTCTGAAATTCACATCAAAATACCCTTCTTTTCTGGTTTCTTGAATGTTCTCAACACATTAGGAGAAAGATCGTGTTTGAGCAAGAGTGATGTAGTGTGCGTTTTCCTGGATTTCAAGTGATTTGGGAAACATACTCCTTGTTTTTCCACATTGTGTAAGAAACAACATTAGGCTTTCAAGAGATTGAAACAATGCATCCCAAAACATATTCCTGCAGTGAAAACACATGTTTCTACAAAGACTTTGAAGGAGCAAGCAAAAGCCTAGTGGCAGAGTGTTGTTTCAGAGAGAAACACATGCATTTCATCCTTCTGGAGTGAGTCTTCAGCCTGGAATTCATTTGCATTTTGTACTGTGCAGAATGTAGCTACCTGCTCGGGGGTTGTCTCATAGAAGCGCCTTTCCTGTAGGAGCTTGTTGCAACATTCATTGTTTGGCTAAGTTCTTTAGGGTTGGTTTTGGAAGGTCTTTCAACTTTGGCCAAATCCCGCTTCGTACGAAATTTTTTCACAGCGCTGTCTCCAAGTGTCCACAAAGAGCTGCTGCTTGAAACTGTCCACATGCACATCTCCCATACTGGTGTGTTCGTTTCACTACCTGGATTTTGGTTTCCACTTCTTTCTTTGAAATGACAAGCCTTCTTTCTGCATGCTACACACACCTTGTAGCAGTTTCAGCTTGAAGCATGTTGGTGCTCTCAAAACGCTGTGTAACTTCTGTAGGGTGTGTTACTCTCCAACACTGAATACACTACTTAGAGCTCCTTTCACCACAGACACGCAAACACATCTTTCTGCGAAAGTTCTACCTCAGGTAACTTGGAAATGTAAGGTTTTCATGGAGAACATGAGGTCAATCATGGTTTTTCACTCTGCAACCAATAGAAATGTCCTTTTGTACATAGCCTTCTGAAATTCACATCAAAATACCCTTCTTTTCTGGTTTCTTGAATGTTCTCAACACATTAGGAGAAAGATCGTGTTTGAGCAAGAGTGATGTAGTGTGCGTTTTCATGGATTTCAAGTGATTTGGGAAACATACTCCTTGTTTTTCCACATTGTGTAAGAAACAACATGAGGCTTGCAAGAGATTGAAACAAAGCATCCCAAAACATATTCCTGCAGTGAAAACACATGTTTCTACAAAGACTTTGAAGGAGCAAGCAAAAGCCTAGTGGCAGAGTGTTCTTTCAGAGAGAAACACATGCATTTCATCCTTCTGGAGTGAGTTTTCAGCCTGGAATTCATTTGCATTTTGTACTGTGCAGAATGTAGCTACCTGCTCGCGGGTTGTCTCATAGAAGCACCCTTCCTGTAGGAGCTTGTTGCAACATTCATTGTTTGGCTAAGTTCTTTAGGGTTGGTTTTGACAGGTCTTTCAACTTTGGCCAAATCCCGCTTCGTACGAAATTTTTTCACAGCGCTGTCTCCAAGTGTCCACAAAGAGCTGCTGCTTGAAACTGTCCACATGCACATCTCCCATACTGGTGTGCTCGTTTCACTACCTGGATTTTGGTTTCCACTTCTTTCTTTGAAATGACAAGCCTTCTTTCTGCATGCTACACACACCTTGTAGCAGTTTCAGCTTGAAGCATGTTGGTGCTTTCAAAACGCTGTGTAACTTCTGTAAGGTGTGTTACTCTCCAGCACTGAATACACTACTTAGAGCTCCTTTCACCACAGACACGCAAACACATCTTTCTGTGAAAGTCCTACCTCAGGTCACTTGGAAATGTAAGGTTTTCATGGAGAACATGAGGTCAATCATTGTTTTGCACTCTGCAACCAATAGAAATGTCCTTTTGTACATAGCCATCTGAAATTCACATCAAAATACCCTTCTTTTCTGGTTTCTTGAATGTTCTCAACACATTAGGAGAAAGATCGTGTTTGAGCAAGAGTGATGTAGTGTGCGTTTTCCTGGATTTCAAGTGATTTGGGAAACATACTCCTTGTTTTTCCACATTGTGTAAGAAACAACATTAGGCTTGCAAGAGATAGAAACAATGCATCCCAAAACGTATTCCAGCAGTGAAAACACATGTTTCTACAAAGACTTTGAAGGAGCAAGCAAAAGCCTAGTGGCAGAGTGTTCTTTCAGAGAGAAACACATGCATTTCATTCTTCTGGAGTGAGTTTTCAGCCTGGAATTCATTTGCATTTTGTACTGTTCAGAATGTAGCTACCTGCTCGGGGGTTGTCTCATACAAGCACCTTTCTTGCAGGAGCTTGTTGCAACATTCATTGTTTGGCTATGTTCTTTAGGGTTGGTTTTGGAAGGTCTTTCAACTTTGGCCAAATCCCGCTTCGTACGAAATTTATTCACAGCGCTGTCTCCAAGTGTCCACAAAGAGCTGCTGCTTGAAACTGTCCACATGCACATCTCCCATACTGGTGTGCTCGTTTCACTACCTGGATTTTGGTTTCCACTTCTTTCTTTGAAATGACAAGCCTTCTTTCTGCATGCTACACACACCTTGTAGCAGTTTCAGTTTGACGCATGTTGGTGCTCTCAAAACGCTGTGTAACTTCTGTAGGGTGTGTTACTCTCCAACACTGAATACACTACTTAGAGCTCCTTTCACCACAGACACGCAAACACATCTTTCTGCGAAAGTTCTACCTCAGGTCACTTGGAAATGTAAGGTTTTCATGGAGAACATGAGGTCAATCATGGTTTTGCACTCTGCAACCAATAGAAATGTCCTTTTGTACATAGCCTTCTGAAATTCACATCAGAATACCCTTCTTTTCTGGTTTCTTGAATGTTCTCAACACATTAGGAGAAAGATCGTGTTTGAGCAAGAGTGATGTAGTGTGCGTTTTCCTGGATTTCAAGTGATTTGGGAAACATACTCCTTGTTTTTCCACATTGTGTAAGAAACAACATGAGGCTTGCAAGAGATTGAAACAATGCATCCCAAAACGTATTCCAGCAGTGAAAACACATGTTTCTACAAAGACTTTGAAGGAGCAAGCAAAAGCCTAGTGGCAGAGTGTTCTTTCAGAGAGAAACACATGCATTTCATCCTTCTGGAGTGAGTTTTCAGCCTGGAATTCATTTGCATTTTGTACTGTTCAGAATGTAGCTACCTGCTCGGGGGTTGTCTCATACAAGCACCTTTCTTGCAGGAGCTTGTTGCAACATTCATTGTTTGGCTAAGTTCTTTAGGGTTGGTTTTGGAAAGTCTTTCAACTTTGGCCAAATCCAGCTTCGTACGAAATTTTTTCACAGCGCTGTCTCCAAGTGTCCACAAAGAGCTGCTGCTTGAAACTGTCCACATGCACATCTCCCATACTGGTGTGTTCGTTTCACTACCTGGATTTTGGTTTCCACTTCTTTCTTTGAAATGACAAGCCTTCTTTCTGCATGCTACACACACCTTGTAGCAGTTTCAGCTTGAAGCATGTTGGTGCTCTCAAAACGCTGTGTAACTTCTGTAGGGTGTGTTACTCTCCAACACTGAATACACTACTTAGAGCTCCTTTCACCACAGACACGCAAACACATCTTTCTGCGAAAGTTCTACCTCAGGTCACTTGGAAATGTAAGGTTTTCATGGAGAACATGAGGTCAATCATGGTTTTTCACTCTGCAACCAATAGAAATGTCCTTTTGTACATAGCCTTCTGAAATTCACATCAAAATACCCTTCTTTTCTGGTTTCTTGAATGTTCTCAACACATTAGGAGAAAGATCGTGTTTGAGCAAGAGTGATGTAGTGTGCGTTTTCCTGGATTTCAAGTGATTTGGGAAACATACTCCTTGTTTTTCCACATTGTGTAAGAAACAACATGAGGCTTGCAAGAGATTGAAACAAAGCATCCCAAAACATATTCCTGCAGTGAAAACACATGTTTCTACAAAGACTTTGAAGGAGCAAGCAAAAGCCTAGTGGCAGAGTGTTCTTTCAGAGAGAAACACATGCATTTCATCCTTCTGAAGTGAGTTTTCAGCCTGGAATTCATTTGCATTTTGTACTGTGCAGAATGTAGCTACCTGCTCGCGGGTTGTCTCATAGAAGCACCCTTCCTGTAGGAGCTTGTTGCAACATTCATTGTTTGGCTAAGTTCTTTAGGGTTGGTTTTGACAGGTCTTTCAACTTTGGCCAAATCCCGCTTCGTACGAAATTTTTTCACAGCGCTGTCTCCAAGTGTCCACAAAGAGCTGCTGCTTGAAACTGTCCACATGCACATCTCCCATACTGGTGTGCTCGTTTCACTACCTGGATTTTGGTTTCCACTTCTTTCTTTGAAATGACAAGCCTTCTTTCTGCATGCTACACACACCTTGTAGCAGTTTCAGCTTGAAGCATGTTGGTGCTTTCAAAACGCTGTGTAACTTCTGTAAGGTGTGTTACTCTCCAGCACTGAATACACTACTTAGAGCTCCTTTCACCACAGACACGCAAACACATCTTTCTGTGAAAGTCCTACCTCAGGTCACTTGGAAATGTAAGGTTTTCATGGAGAACATGAGGTCAATCATTGTTTTGCACTCTGCAACCAATAGAAATGTCCTTTTGTACATAGCCATCTGAAATTCACATCAAAATACCCTTCTTTTCTGGTTTCTTGAATGTTCTCAACACATTAGGAGAAAGATCGTGTTTGAGCAAGAGTGATGTAGTGTGCGTTTTCCTGGATTTCAAGTGATTTGGGAAACATACTCCTTGTTTTTCCACATTGTGTAAGAAACAACATGAGCCTTGCAAGAGATTGAAACAATGCATCCCAAAACGTATTCCAGCAGTGAAAACACATGTTTCTACAAAGACTTTGAAGGAGCAAGCAAAAGCCTAGTGGCAGAGTGTTCTTTCAGAGAGAAACACATGCATTTCATTCTTCTGGAGTGAGTTTTCAGCCTGGAATTCATTTGCATTTTGTACTGTTCAGAATGTAGCTACCTGCTCGGGGGTTGTCTCATACAAGCACCTTTCTTGCAGGAGCTTGTTGCAACATTCATTGTTTGGCTATGTTCTTTAGGGTTGGTTTTGGAAGGTCTTTCAACTTTGGCCAAATCCCGCTTCGTACGAAATTTTTTCACAGCGCTGTCTCCAAGTGTCCACAAAGAGCTGCTGCTTGAAACTGTCCACATGCACATCTCCCATACTGGTGTGCTCGTTTCACTACCTGGATTTTGGTTTCCACTTCTTTCTTTGAAATGACAAGCCTTCTTTCTGCATGCTACACACACCTTGTAGCAGTTTCAGCTTGAAGCATGTTGGTGCTCTCAAAACGCTGTGTAACTTCTGTAGGGTGTGTTACTCTCCAGCACTGAATACACTACTTAGAGCTCCTTTCACCACAGACACGCAAACACATCTTTCTGTGAAAGTTCTACCTCAGGTCACTTGGAAATGTAAGGTTTTCATGGAGAACATGAGGTCAATCATGGTTTTGCACTCTGCAACCAATAGAAATGTCCTTTTGTACATAGCCTTCTGAAATTCACATCAAAATACCCTTCTTTTCTGGTTTCTTGAATGTTCTCAACACATTAGGAGAAAGATCGTGTTTGAGCAAGAGTGATGTAGTGTGCGTTTTCCTGGATTTCAAGTGATTTGGGAAACATACTCCTTGTTTTTCCACATTGTGTAAGAAACAACATGAGGCTTGCAAGAGATTGAAACAATGCATCCCAAAACGTATTCCAGGAGTGAAAACACATGTTTCTACAAAGACTTTGAAGGAGCAAGCAAAAGCCTAGTGGCAGAGTGTTCTTTCAGAGAGAAACACATGCATTTCATTCTTCTGGAGTGAGTTTTCAGCCTGGAATTCATTTGCATTTTGTACTGTTCAGAATGTAGCTACCTGCTCGGGGGTTGTCTCATACAAGCACCTTTCTTGCAGGAGCTTGTTGCAACATTCATTGTTTGGCTATGTTCTTTAGGCTTGGTTTTGGAAGGTCTTTCAACTTTGGCCAAATCCCGCTTCGTACGAAATTTTTTCACAGCGCTGTCTCCAAGTGTCCACAAAGAGCTGCTGCTTGAAACTGTCCACATGCACATCTCCCATACTGGTGTGCTCGTTTCACTACCTGGATTTTGGTTTCCACTTCTTTCTTTGAAATGACAAGCCTTCTTTCTGCATGCTACACACACCTTGTAGCAGTTTCAGCTTGAAGCATGTTGGTGCTCTCAAAACGCTGTGTAACTTCTGTAGGGTGTGTTACTCTCCAGCACTGAATACACTACTTAGAGCTCCTTTCACCACAGACACGCAAACACATCTTTCTGTGAAAGTCCTACCTCAGGTCACTTGGAAATGTAAGGTTTTCATGGAGAACATGAGGTCAATCATGGTTTTGCACTCTGCAACCAATAGAAATGTCCTTTTGTACATAGCCATCTGAAATTCACATCAAAATACCCTTCTTTTCTGGTTTCTTGAATGTTCTCAACACATTAGGAGAAAGATCGTGTTTGAGCAAGAGTGATGTAGTGTGCGTTTTCCTGGATTTCAAGTGATTTGGGAAACATACTCCTTGTTTTTCCACATTGTGTAAGAAACAACATGAGGCTTGCAAGAGATTGAAACAATGCATCCCAAAACATATTCCTGCAGTGAAAACACATGTTTCTACAAAGACTTTGAAGGAGCAAGCAAAAGCCTAGTGGCAGAGTGTTCTTTCAGAGAGAAACACATGCATTTCATTCTTCTGGAGTGAGTTTTCAACCTGGAATTCATTTGCATTTTGTACTGTTCAGAATGTAGCTTCCTGCTCGGGGGTTGTCTCATACAAGCACCTTTCTTGCAGGAGCTTGTTGCAACATTCATTGTTTTGCTATGTTCTTTAGGGTTGGTTTTGGAAGGTCTTTCAACTTTGGCCAAATCCCGCTTCGTACGAAATTTTTTCACAGCGCTGTCTCCAAGTGTCCACAAAGAGCTGCTGCTTGAAACTGTCCACATGCACATCTCCCATACTGGTGTGCTCGTTGCACTACCTGGATTTTGGTTTCCACTTCTTTCTTTGAAATGACAAGCCTTCTTTCTGCATGCTACACACACCTTGTAGCAGTTTCAGTTTGACGCATGTTGGTGCTCTCAAAACGCTGTGTAACTTCTGTAGGGTGTGTTACTCTCCAACACTGAATACACTACTTAGAGCTCCTTTCACCACAGACACGCAAACACATCTTTCTGCGAAAGTTCTACCTCAGGTCACTTGGAAATGTAAGGTTTTCATGGAGAACATGAGGTCAATCATGGTTTTGCACTCTGCAACCAATAGAAATGTCCTTTTGTACATAGCCTTCTGAAATTCACATCAAAATACCCTTCTTTTCTGGTTTCTTGAATGTTCTCAACACATTAGGAGAAAGATCGTGTTTGAGCAAGAGTGATGTAGTGTGCGTTTTCCTGGATTTCAAGTGATTTGGGAAACATACTCCTTGTTTTTCCACATTGTGTAAGAAACAACATGAGGCTTGCAAGAGATTGAAACAAAGCATCCCAAAACCTATTCCTGCAGTGAAAACACATGTTTCTACAAAGACTTTGAAGGAGCAAGCAAAAGCCTAGTGGCAGAGTGTTCTTTCAGAGAGAAACACATGCATTTCATCCTTCTGGAGTGAGTTTTCAGCCTGGAATTCATTTGCATTTTGTAGTGTGCAGAATGTAGCTACCTGCTCGGGGGTTGTCTCATAGAAGCACCTTTCCTGCAGGAGCTTGTTGCAACATTCATTGTTTGGCTAAGTTCTTTAGGGTTGGTATTGGAAGGTCTTTCAACTTTGGCCAAATCCCGCTTCGTACGAAATTTTTTCACAGCGCTGTCTCCAAGTGTCCACAAAGAGCTGCTGCTTGAAACTGTCCACATGCACATCTCCCATACTGGTGTGTTCGTTTCACTACCTGGATTTTGGTTTCCACTTCTTTCTTTGAAATGACAAGCCTTCTTTCTGCATGCTACACACACCTTGTAGCAGTTTCAGCTTGAAGCATGTTGGTGCTCTCAAAACGCTGTGTAACTTCTGTAAGGTGTGTTACTCTCCGGCACTGAATACACTACTTAGAGCTCCTTTCACCACAGACACGCAAACACATCTTTCTGTGAAAGTCCTACCTCAGGTCACTTGGAAATGTAAGGTTTTCATGGAGAACATGAGGTCAATCATTGTTTTGCACTCTGCAACCAATAGAAATGTCCTTTTGTACATAGCCGTCTGAAATTCACATCAAAATACCCTTCTTTTCTGGTTTCTTGAATGTTCTCAACACATTAGGAGAAAGATCGTGTTTGAGCAAGAGTGATGTAGTGTGCGTTTTCCTGGATTTCAAGTGATTTGGGAAACATACTCCTTGTTTTTCCACATTGTGTAAGAAACAACATGAGGCTTGCAAGAGATTGAAACAATGCATCCCAAAACCTATTCCAGCAGTGAAAACACATGTTTCTACAAAGACTTTGAAGGAGCAAGCAAAAGCCTAGTGGCAGAGTGTTCTTTCAGAGAGAAACACATGCATTTCATTCTTCTGGAGTGAGTTTTCAGCCTGGAATTCATTTGCATTTTGTACTGTTCAGAATGTAGCTTCCTGCTCGGGGGTTGTCTCATACAAGCACCTTTCTTGCAGGAGCTTGTTGCAACATTCATTGTTTGGCTATGTTCTTTAGGGTTGGTTTTGGAAGGTCTTTCAACTTTGGCCAAATCCCGCTTCGTACGAAATTTTTTCACAGCGCTGTCTCCAAGTGTCCACAAAGAGCTGCTGCTTGAAACTGTCCACATGCACATCTCCCATACTGGTGTGCTCGTTTCACTACCTGGATTTTGGTTTCCACTTCTTTCTTTGAAATGACAAGCCTTCTTTCTGCATGCTACACACACCTTGTAGCAGTTTCAGTTTGACGCATGTTGGTGCTCTCAAAACGCTGTGTAACTTCTGTAGGGTGTGTTACTCTCCAACACTGAATACACTACTTAGAGCTCCTTTCACCACAGACACGCAAACACATCTTTCTGCGAAAGTTCTACCTCAGGTCACTTGGAAATGTAAGGTTTTCATGGAGAACATGAGGTCAATCATGGTTTTGCACTCTGCAACCAATAGAAATGTCCTTTTGTACATAGCCTTCTGAAAT